>NC_090932.1:966018767-966383767 GCF_040938575.1 Ambystoma mexicanum
AGAAGTCAGGGTGTCTCACACAATCAAAGATACCCTGAGCCACAAGCGTGTCACTGGTCAATTCAGTTCTATCTCCATTTACCAAATCTGAACGAGACTGGATCTTACAGTGAGATTCTCGCCACCTAAATCTATGTCACCAAAAAGGCCTTGTTCACCTATTTGGTGTCAACCCTCAGGGCTGCATTGCACGTTCCTTTTTTGGCTTCAGCACTGTCAGTCCTTTCCTGTCTCTGTCAATGGGGGGGAGGGGTCCCCATGCAACCTGCCTCAACTACCCCAGCCTCCACTGTACACCTTTCATTCCCAATGGGAGGAATTCACCTATGCCACCTGCCACGACTTCGTATCCCCATCATAAGATGGGCATAGCCCAACTCAACTAATTTTACCTTTTGGGCTGTGGGCTAAGGGCCACCTACCATCTTTACCCCGTCCTCTCTCCTCCTCCTGCGTCTCATTTGGAAGAACATCTGCACCGCCACTGACAACGTTTGCAGCAAACAATCAATGGACTATCCAGGCACCCCACTGCATACAGAAATACATGTGAACAGCTGTACCTTGATGCATCGATCTGTTCTGGGCAAGGTAAACACGTCGACTCCATGGTACATACAACACAAGTGCCACCAACATCTTGCAGTTTGAAATGACCAATGTATCACCCTTGACTTTTCAAAATGCTCTAGTAGCCTTCGGTTGCTGCCTACTTTGTTTCATAGATACCCCAATAAAGAAATCTTATGACTGTGTCAAAACAAGTGGTTTCTGGCAATGTCGGAGTTCAAACCACCAGACTTTATACTTGCCATACCTGAAATGCAAAACTGTATGAGAAAATGCATTGATAGGCATGAATGGAGTAATCACAGCACAACAGTATCATATCTGAGAGCATGAATCTACACGGTAGTGCCAGTTATCTGTTGCTGAATATGGGTGTTGCCTGGCTGTATTCTCTCATGTCAACATGAACACCAGGGCCAGATGTACCGTCACCATACGTTTTCCTCAGTTAACAAGGGTCATAGTGCCTTCCTGTAACTGAATGCAACCCAGGTTTGTGCATGGTGTGTGAAGGCATCATGAAGCAAGACACAGATAACAGATTCTGAATTCAAAACAAGCACTTTTATTAACTCAAATGTCAGGATGGAAAAGGGTCTAACTTGCACTATGCTAAGGTGGGATTTCCCTACCTAAATGAAACTAAGGAAAGTCTGAATCAAGTCTGAGTCAAATAGTTCAACTTATGAAACTGTCTCTGTCCAAAACCTACACTTGCCTTCCCAACTAATCTATACAATGTGTATGGATGTCAGCAACCAAAAGAAAGTGTCAACACACAGTTCTGAGCTTTATACCAGCTCACAGCTTCCTTTCAGCTCCCTTGCCCAAGTAAAAAATAGTTCCAAATAAAAGTCTTAAAGTTACCTTTCTTAAGTTCAAGGTGATGCAATTTTAACCAATACTCTGGGTTCCCTTCCCCAAGTTCCAAAGATTATAGTTCCAAACAGATAACTGCCTTGACACTCTTTCCTCAAGGCAGTAGATACTTCAAATCTCAGGGTTCCCTTTTCCAAGACTCAGCTTCAATTTCACGAAGTTATCCTTGATATTTGTTTAGAGTCCTTTATTGCACTTGTGCCCTCTTTTACTTATTGGTGTTCATGTATTTTAGTTTTCATACACTTTAGTCATCAATATGCCTTTCTTTGGTTCAACGTTAAAGTTCCATTGAGTTTAGAATGCAGCATACAATGGTTTTACTGTGGCGTTAACACCTGAACCGACGTGCCACATTGGGTGTTAAGGCCATTAGCACCACAGGTTACCAAAGCAGTAACGCGGGGTGCTAAAAATAAAAGCATTTTCAGTCATTTAATGGGATGCCTTGCGCGTCCCGTTCAATGACTGAAAATACTATCTTAAGATGGCCGCCATGGAAAGGGAAGGCAGGGCTTCGTACAGAGCTCCTCTTCCCTTTCCATGGCAGCCGTCGGAAGCAGAGGGGAAGGTGCGGCTGCGGCTGCGACGGCGAGTGCCGCCCCAGCCGAAATAAGGTAAGTGGGGGGAATCAAAAAAAGAAAAATAAGGGGACGGAGGGTGGGGGGAAGATGGCAGTGGGGGAGCTGGTCGTCAGGTGGGTTGGAACACAGTCTTTCACTGGCGGTTCAAGCCTGCGTTCCTAGCCACTTGATTGTCTGGCTCCCCCCCCACCAGGGTGCTAATTGAATTTAACGCTTTATTTAGTTTAAGTGTTAAAGCTCCAATAATTTTAAAGTTTCATACATTTTAGGATTCAGCACATGGTTGGTTTTCAATATCGTGGTTTTGAAGTTTCATTCATTTCTGAACTCAAGGTTGCATTCATGACACACTTTTAATTCAACCTGTAGTTTAATAATGCTTCATTTTGCTTTAATTGTTAGAGCCCAGCTTCCGGAGACTTTCAAAAACGTGTTTTCTTCAACACGCGATCACTCCGATACAAAGTATTCCGGGTAATTCATTAGACAACAATGTTTCATACCAAAGACCTACGAAAACATGTTTTCTCAAACATGCGACCTCTTCGATACAAAGTATTCCGTCAGAATGATAAGAGTTTAAACGCTCGCGCACCGGGTTTCTTACTTGTTAGAAACTCAATGGCCATGTTCACAGCTTTCCCCAGCTGCACGGATCGTATACCCTTTTGCCTGTGATGTCAGGGCCAACTCCTGCCCCTCAGGTACTCCGGTGGTGAACTCCTGCCACAGGGTAATGAGCACCTTGACCATTGGGACAAAGGACAGCTTCTCCACACGGCTCCCTTCACGATGCTCGGTTTAATCCACGAAGCCCGAACTCCTGCACCACCCTTCCGGAGGCCACCTCTCTCTGCAGACCACAGCGTCACAGCATGTTTTCCAAAGAAAGATCCCTGCTCCTTACAATGGTCTTCCTGCTGCTGTTCCTGTTGCTCTCTTTGCTGGTGGGCTGGTCTCCCTTTTATACACCTGCAGCCCTTTGACAGATGTGAATGTCCAATCAGCCCCGCCTGACTATGATTAAATGGACATTACTGACCTTCACTGTTCTTAACAGGCACCTTCCACGTGCCAGTATCAGGGTGGTAAATGAGTTTAGTCTTCATTGCTCTTAGTTGCCTCTTCTTCGTCTCAGTACTGTCAGGGTTTATATGTGAGAAAACAAGGGGAACTGACTCACAATAATCTATAAGGTAAAGGGAGGGGTTAGGTTGGTTGTCAGTATGGAAAGAGGGATACCATGTCTCGCTCAAGAGCACCTTATTCGTTCTCATCCTCCTTCTGGGTTTTTTCGAGGCTTGTTATTCTGACGAAAGGGAATGGGGTGACAATATACCACAAAGGTTTCTGGGAACAAGGGATCATCATGAACTGGGAAGGGGCAATACTTTGTCTCACCTGAGGATCCATACTTCCTATTTACCAAGAATTCTCCACCCAGGTGATCGTCCCTCACTTCTCTGCCTCCAAGGTCGGGATTCAATAGCAATGGCCTTTCCCTGGCCACCTTTGTAGAGGATCCAATGGAAATAGATGTGAGGATGTCCTCAGGTTAATCACAGGTGTAGATCCACATTATAAGCATTTTATTGTGACGTGTATCCATTGAAACCACGGGCACAGACAGCATTAATGCCATCCATTACAGATTGACAGGTTCATCTCCTATCCCTGAAACAGCCTGCCCAGGCAGTCAATGAATGTGCAAACATCCACACTGGAGAGCTCCCTTGAAAGCAAGACATATGTTTTCCTTGAGAGTCCCCCAGGGTGAACCTATGTATCAGACTTTGGTGCAATACACACCTCATGCAGATTAGACTTTGCTACATCAACACTGTCCGAGTATTTTAGCACCTACCGCATGTTGAGACCATACCAATGGTGAAAGGTGCTTTAGAAGTGATGACTACTAATACTACTACTACTTGTACATCACTGTCCTGCCTGACATGTCACACTCTCATCCTTTCCATTGACTCTACAATTGTCCCATTGACATCATATTGACAATGCTGCTGCCCACTATTACATGCCTCAGCTCCCCATGATGAGATGTGTCACCCAAACAGAGCATGACTCCGAAGGCATGCCCTACACATGGCTTGCTGATCTGAACTGCCTGTAAACGAAGCCACAGGCCAATGGAGGGGATGCCAAGACTCTCCACTCATGAAAGTCAAAAAGAGGTCTAATACTGCTAATGGCCGAAGGCTGCACCTGCATGGCCTTAATTCAATACCCATAAATTGCATCATCTGTTGACTCTTCTGCTATCACCCCACCACCCAAGGCATTGTCGAAGTCACACAGTCACTCGATAGTTATACTCTTCTGAAGTCGTAAGTGGCTATCTTGGCAGACTGCTGAGCAGGCTCACACCCAACCACCTGTTACAACTAAAAATGTGAGATATCTTAGTGGACACAATATCCTCACAACTCACAGCATACACCTTTCAGTACTTGCAAGTGTCAACCATAATGCTGCCTCTGGTTCATTCAACACACTAATGTGGACACTCTAGTGCTACCTGACTCATTCAACATGTGATGGCATTGCATGGGTATGTTTGGAAGAATTACTATTAGTAAGTAATAGTAAAGTAGTAAAACATTATTTACTAAGCACACACATATCACCAGAAAAGCAGTTTCAAGGTGCTGACAAACCAATACATATATATAGTTTCAATACTTACAAATAACAAAAACAGACATAGTTATATAAAACAATTATGAAACCCCCATAACATTTCCCAACCAGTCTATTTTTCAGCCTCAAAGATCTCTAGGTACATAAAAGGATGATAAATGCTGTTTAAGGCAAAGCTTAATAATTTGTAAAGAAGTACTATGTCTGAAAAAAACTAGAAGGTTGTCCCACAAACAACAGCCTAAAGTACAGATCATTTTGCTACCATAACGAGTAGTGGTATGTTAGACCAACTGCAATACATTTTTAGCACTAGATCTGCGCAATCAAGTAGGGGCACATTACCTAGTGACGGTAGACACATGTGTATGTGCCAAAGCATGTATTATTTTCCAGATCTGGTTAAAAGCGCACATTTGGATTTGATCTTCTGCCACTAGCCAGCTCAGTGATAATTGAGGCATTGATAATATTACCTAAATCTTCTGCTAACACTGCGATATGATCATATACATCTAGGTAGAAGAGGATCCAACCAGGTCCCATAGGCTTTTAGACCATTTATAATATCATCACTGATACTGATAAAAACATTTAAAAGACAAATGTGCTTGTATAGGATTAGTAACAGGGTTATCATGTATTCTAATTGTTGTTTCTTGCAATTTAGTGATCTTAGCCAAGAAAAAAGATGCTAATTCTTCACATAATAATTGTGTAGGAATAACTTATCTATTGTACCTGCCCGAGTAGTAAGTTCTTGATAAACGTTAATATTATTACAATTTGCAGTAGATATTAATTCAGAATAATACATTTTTCTTGGCTTGGTATATCGTCTTTTTATAGTTTAAACAATGTTGACTGTAACGTAATTTGTCATCGTCAGATAGAGGAGTGGCGTGCCAACATATTTCCTGTTAACCACTCACTCTTTTTAGCTGGGTGAGCTAAGCGGTACTCACATTTTTTTCTGAGTATTAGGTTTGTATCATTGTTGAGTAAAAGGAGCCAGAGAATCAAGACACTGTATTACTTTATCATAACAATAGGAAAATGACTATCAGGCACTTGAGCTGAGTCATATCCAAGATAGGCCGAATATAAAGTCTGTTGTTTTTCAGTGGAAATTAGATGTAGTAAAGGTATAGGGTGCTACATTTTCTATTCCGTTACTGGAGGTAGCGCTTTACTCTCTGTATCACAGGAAAGGGAAACCAATGCATGGTCTGACCAAATCCCTGGCAAACAGACAAGACCAGAAAAGTTGCCTGTTGAAATCAAGCACTAAATCTAACCTGTGGTCTGCGACATAAGTGGGGCCAGGAGAACCTTGTCTGAAAGCCATAATACTTAACTAATTAATAAAATCCTGTGCAATAACGTTGTCTTTATCATCATAGTGCAGATTAAAATCACAATGGGTACTAATGCCTGGAGTTCTTTACAAAGTTAGGGGCCCTTAGAGCTCATGACCTTTTTGTAGATCAATCTTCTGGTGGACCTGCAACTCCAATTTTGAGGTTCAGGCCCTGACGCGTATGTGTAGGTTCTATCTGTTTGCCAGCCTCTAGAATCTTCTTGGTGTTCTTCCAGACTGTGTGAGTCTGAGATTGTACCATTTTTTTGCACTATTTCTGTGTCCATTCTTAGATCTAAAGAGTGCTTGCTTTTTTCTGATGGCTTGTCATGCTTTCGATCTCTGTTACAGCTTAATGGCTACTGTGATAGTGTAATGCTTACCTGTGGATCTTGCAGGGGTGCCACGGAGGTCCCTACTACTCCCAACCAGATCCCAAATGTGCTACTAAAGAGCGCAAGAAGTATCTGAGCAGGAGGGGCAGGGTTGTGCCGCTGTGTGGGCCGTGGCACTCTTCCTCAGTCATCTGGCTGGTGCGATTGGGGTGTCACTGCTCTCCTGTAAGGCAAAACAATGGTGTATTCCCATGGTCAGTGCTACTCTCCTCCACCCTGCCCAACACGAGTGTGCGTACCTTTGCGAGAGTTGGAAATTGTATGGAAGCTGGTTTGTCCCAGTTGCTTTACTGCGTCCAACAATGCAGTGCTGCTGCCATCGGCTTCTTCTGTGGCACAGGGCAGGCTTTGTAGTTGCAAAGTTCACATCTCCTGAGGTTCTATGTGTGATTTACCAATAAAATGTTGTAGCAACATCCTTGTGTAGTGTTAATCTACTATCTTTATGCTATGCCTTTTGCTTATACTCTCTTCTTTTCCCTTGCAGGTGACAGTGACTGGCAAGGAGTACAATGGACGCGGACCGGGGAAGCCATGGAGCATTATCCGATGGGGCGTGGCCTGAGTTCATGTAGTGCAGACATGACCTGCATGAGCTCCCATTGAGATCCTAAGTATTGATCCTGAAAACGGCATGTAAAGGCTTTTTCGGGCACATCTGAGACCATTGTCTAGTGGCGTATACTCAGGACTGTGCTGTGTCCTGCTTTGATTGAATAAACGGACCCAAGATGGTGGCTAGATCAGACCGATGGCAAGGAACAGAGTAGCGGGGCGAACGAAGAAGAGGAACCGAAGTGCTGGGGCAACCTGGGTTGCCACAGAGTCTGAATTACACGGGTGGACTGGATAGCTTGCCCCCCTCATCGTGCGTATGCTTCAGGTGGTGAAGGAGCAGGGAATATCGTGACGCAGCTATGCGGATTACCACACACAGGTAAAGCAGACCAGGGAGGCGCTGAGAGCTCCAGGCCTTCTAAGCTTAGATGGAAATAAACACTGGTGGGCACAGGTGCCCAGAGGCTAATAGTAGCACAGAGCCCCATCTGAGGTGGGGCACTGCAGAGCCTGAAATTTGTGCTGCCCGACGAAGACTGAACAGCGAAATAGTATGCAGGGGACCTGGATAGGATGGATAGGGGCTATTGAGATGTTGAATATATTGTTTCACTACTGGTAAAAGCTGTGTTGAAGTGAGGAAACACATGTGCAGCTGCCCAGGACCTTTAAACAAACTGCAGGTTGGCTGGGGGAAGAACCCACACTTTGCTCTTTGGGAAACGCCATAGGACAGGAGGCACAGGGAACACACATCATATAATCTTGAAAGGGATAACTGACAAGACGTGAAGGCTGCGTAGCTGACCAGGACATAATACACACCTGAGATGTCCCCTACTAAGAATAAACAGAAAGGTTCGATAATGGACGCTTTTGGGGGGCAAGCGAAGGCCCGGAACGCGACTCCCTCAGCTGGACTGGCACAGAGGGTGGTGTGTAAGAGGATTCAATTCAACACTACAGCTAAGTCAATGCCTAGTCTGGGATACTGAATGGAAACCCTTATTGATATATCTTTATGTCCAGTTCATGCGTTCTGGATGACTACCCCTATATAACACCCCTCTCTTAGAATCCCCCTGACCCCACTGAGCCAAGAAGTAGGTTTGTTTTGCAAATTTAAAAGATTTATTTGAAAAAATTAAACAATGTATAGATATATCACACTTTGATAATAAATTAATAATTGGATATCACACTTAATCTGATATGATAAAGATTAACAACGGAGAATCTGGCACTAGCACACTTGTGAATAGGAACAGAAGAATAAGGTGGTAGAGAATGCTTTATATAAGTTCAGATGGATGTAATGTTGAATGAAAATGCAATACAGAAAATACTCAATATGATTTCAACAAAACAATGTAATCACTTTTCTCTGGCAATCCCCTCCCCCCTTTATGCAATGCAAGGAAATGGAAGGAAAGCACACAGTTCTCAGAAATGCAATCAAATGTAATTCAGTTCACCCCAGCAGCTTAGACTACAGAAGTTTACACACAGGCCCAAAATGCTTTTATATGTGCTGGCAATGAAGTGAAAAATATACTAAAATGCTTTTAATTCCCTCTAGAGGTTCAGGGTGAGTGGTATCAAGTTAATATTAGTCCAGGCTCACTTTAGCAAGGATCTAGGGTGTAACTAGCAGGTTAAACGAATTTTTGGCAACTGAAAGCAAGAAGCTTCTGTTTTCACACGTGGAGAAACTTGCAAATCGCGGCAAAATGTCAAATCGCGGCAGATTTTTCCGAGTGCGCCGGGCGCGATTACAGAGGAACTACAAGGACTATCAATATCGTTTTGGGGTCCTAGGACAGCCTAGGATCTCAGCTTCCAGATGAAAGTTACTGCAAGTCTCTAGCACAAACGGTCACGGAGATATGAGCGATTAAATAAAGGTCGTTTTTCAGATTTGAAATTTTAAAGTTCAAAAAGACAAGTGCAGCTTGCAACTAGAAAATGACAGGTGACAGCTTTACAAATGACAGGTGACAGTTAGGAGACAGTTCTACTTAGATTAAAATAGGATTGAATTATATTATTTTAACTAAGAGATTGGTTTTGCACAGTTCTACTAGGTACTCACACTATATTCTTGAATTAGAATGGGCCTCGCCACGGATCTGGTCAGGTTTCAGACTGGACTCTGTCTGGTCTCTGCACTTCACAATGATCTGGGTCAGCTCTACTCTGCTGGTCTGGTCTGGGTCTCTGAAGGTTGATGGAGGTAAAGTATGGATTTTCCCGGCAGAGCTTCCAGCTGCAAATGGATTTGAAGGTCTCTATCTGTCCTGTCTGTCTGCTTTTATCTGTTTTTAAAATGGGTGTGTGTGCAGCATCACTAGCCCCTACCCCTCTCCACTTGTCATTGGCCACTTCATCCGCTTCCACTTGATTGGGGGAATGAAATGAAGTGTCATCATGATGAGGTCTGTTTATGATACAGAGAACCCACCCCTGTCAACTTTACACACAATCTATATTTTCTCAAAAAACATATTTGCACAGGTACACATTTGTTTAAAATTACATGCACCCTTCACATATCACAGGAGGTATACCCTGTCCAAATCTGCTCTTCCTGGGGGCTTGCATTCAGAAATGGCAATATTTGCACTTTTTAACTGATTTTGCAATTTTGGACATTAACCCAAATTTACACACATGTGCGCAAGGAGTATGGACATTAGTTGATGAAGTGTCAGATTTTTCACATGCACACATTTTGAGTAATATCCTCTTTTCCGCTAAAACCCCCCTGAACATACCACCGGGTCCTAACACGTCTTAAAATGTGGGCAGAAAAATCACAAGAATTATGGTATCATTTAAATAATTTTCACAAGTCCGTACTATGAGTTATTCATCTTTTTAGAGTTATGTTCTGGCCCCAAAGGGGTGTGGTTTCCCCCCAGCACAAGGTTGAATTTCTGGTTTTTCCAGTTCTGCCAAGCCAGCTTGCTCTCACAGGCAGTGCTCCTCCCCTGTCCTTCCAGGAGGAAGCTCCATTTACGACTCCCACCAATAAAACATTTGCCTGAGTCAGGACAGGGCTTTGTTCAGAGCTCCTGTATTCTGTGGGGGCTCCCCTTAATTCAATTTTCAGAGATATGGCATATCCTTAGTGTGGCCAGCAAAAGGCAGATAGGCCTGGGAACACAGCTGTGACTCAAGTTTCATCTCCTGTCGGGGGTAGCTGGTGGGCAGAATTCAGTTCCTTAAGCCAGGTTTCAGATAAAATGTCACTTTTTGTTACCCAGTTTAAGTCAAGACAATGTTTACATATGCAGCTAGAATGCAGATTCTAAGTTTAAAACTATGACATTTAAACAATTGCAACCTATGTGACATTCAAAGTAGGTCACTCATTTCTTTTAAACATTTAGATTTTTAGTGTCTTTCAGTTCAAATTTACATAAACTGCTGAAATCCACAGCTCAGCCAGTCTTGTTATAAACCTTCAAGTCACTTCAGAATATAACTTTACATTGGATCCACCTCTCAGTAAGTCTTTCTTTGGCTTGCTTTGGGTTCATTTATTCAGTTTTACACAAAAAGGAAAATCTGGTGTTGTTTTAAAACGCCGGCTTTTGGATAGTGGTGAGTACTGGTACTGCACCCCTTTTTGGGATTTAAGAAAATGAATTCCCAACAGTTATGGGTTTGCTTTTGGCAATCAGCATTGCCATTCCCAATGGTTTCAGACTACTGTGTGGGTAGTCCAATGGTGGTTTTAGGCAGTGTCCTTCTGTGCCCATAACATCGGCAAAAATGGGTGGCAGCCTATTCTTCATGCATTTCCCTGTGCATTTTCTGGGAAGCTCTGGCCATCATGATGTTTTCCATGTCAGTACTGCACAGTTTTGAGGTAGGGCTTGGATGCGTGGATAAAAACATCCCACAGGTGACAATGTCACAGAGGGTCCCACAGGTTTCCAAGGTGTTGGCTGCTAATTTAGACCTGAGATCCTCGCTAGAAGGGAAAATTAATCCGGTGAGCATAGACATGCAGCGACTTTGACAAGATGTACGTTCGCTCGCTGAGAGGGTCACGACAGCGGAGGCAACCGTGAGGAACACAGCTACAGCTGCCGGAGATTTAACAGTGAAAATGAAAGTGCTGCAGTCACGAAATGCCATACTGTAGTCAAGAGCTGAGGACGCCGAGGGAAGGTCTGCAGGAACAATATAAGGGATCTAGGACTGCCTGATGACAGAGAGGACCGGGATCCAACAGGTTAGGTCGAGAACCAGCCACTGCAAGAGATTGGTCTGCGGAAATTATCGCAGGGTTTGCTATGGAAAGAGCACAAAGGTCCCTCCAGAACCCCCCCTGCTCCCCACCTGGCTCAGATCCTAGGCCGGTCCTCACCAGGATCTTGTACTTTAGAGTCAGAGAGGTTTTCCACGGAGGGTGGGACAATACAAAGAAGTAATGCCAAGATAGCAATATACCCGGACTATACACCTATGGTGCAACAGAAGCGGAATACGTTTGTGCCCATCAAAGCGCAGCTTCACTGGCTTAGAATAAAATATATGCTAATGTACCCGGCCAGGCTGAAGATTGTGTATGGAGAGAAAACACATTTCCTTGAGCCCCCGGTGGCAGCAAATATGTGGCTTGAGCACAATAACCTGTGGAATGGCAACGAAGAGGACGGCAGAGGCCGTCGTGAGGAACCGCCTGTTTAACTTGTCGCTGTGGGCAGGGGTTGAGAGGAATGTAACTTGCAGCGACGACTAGATTGTTATACTTCTTATACAGCTTCTTGGGGTGGCCCTGTTGCATTTAGGTCAAAATGAATCATTGGACCTTATAAGGAGGGTTCCTGTCTCATGGGGGGCGCAGAGCATGGTAACAAGCATGATTTGAACTGTTTGCGCTATGAACTGATGTGGAGATGCCAGCGTGTGGAAGCTAAGAACAGTGGGGCAGGCAGCATCACCACTAGGTGGTGCTTGGACAACCATTAACTTGTTGTTACTTGTGGCTAGCCGTTTGCTGGCTCTGCCTGGTACACAATGGCTAATTGTAGCTTTGGTGTTCCGGGTATGCCTGAACGGGGCTTCTCGTTGGGTGGTGTTTATCCCCTGGGTTCAAGGGGCTGTTGAATTTGGCTTTGTTTGTTTGTTATAGAGCTCAAAATCGGTAGGCAGTGGGAGGGAAATAATGAGAGATGGTTGCACGAAAAAAGGGCAGCAGGTTGGATCCATGAAACATTGGGGAGTGGGGAGCGAGGCAAATACTGGACACGGACCGTATCAGCCTGTAGAAAGAGGGAGGTATGGCTAGGTACTAAATATCCCTATGACACAATTAAAGTTTTTTTCTTGGAACGTGAGTGGACAGGGATCATATATATGAAGAAATAGGGTGAGGTCCTACCTCTGGAGAAAGCGGATATCCATAGCCCTGTTGCAGGAGATCCATCTAGTACCAGAGGGACAAGAACAGCTTTTGACACGATGAGGCGGGACAAGATATGGCTCCACGTTCACGCAATTTGCTAGAGGTGTCCTCATATAGGTGGATGCAGCAGTTCCGCTACAAGTATCGGAAGTGGTGACAGATGGTGAAGGGAGATATGTGATCCTGTGTGGTGATTTGGGATAAAGGGAAGTGTGTATCGTAAATTCTTATTTTCTTAACAACACGATTCCGACACATGTACGCGCACTTACTAGTGTGCTAGCACTGAGACAGGGTGTAATGTTACTTTGGGGAGGTGATTTTAACTGTGTGCAAGATGTACTCCTGATAGATCTGCACTCCCCCTGGGGAGGATCCCCCCCCGGCTACTGAAGGCTTGAATGTAGCCTTGTCAGAGCTTGCTCTAATAGATATCTGGAGGGAACTACATCAGAAAATTAAAAGGTATTCTTATTACTCATCCCCACATGAGCTACATACAAAAATGGATTATATGTCCGTGAGGTGGAATACCTAATGGAATTTGTCAGTGCGGAATATGCGGAATGCACCGTGTCAGATCACTCACCACTGATTGCTGTATGGGAAATAGAGCACTAGGATGACGCGGCAACAGGGCAGGAGCCGTGAAACAGCAAAAGCAGGTAAGAGGAGCGATGTCCGGGGTGAGGCATTACTGTTGGAAGCGCAAAGCATGGACATTGCTTAAATAACCACACCGAGGAACATGGCCCATGAGAAGTCCTGATCCTGCGAGACCGCAAAGACCTGCAAGATCTATGTGGATTAACGGTCTTCCATTGCACTGCACGGTGGCTGCAGTCTGGCTGGGACCACCATGGCCATCTGCAGCTCTGCATCAAGCTCTTCCAGGAAGCGGCCACAAGGCAGGCCACGGGCATGACAGATACACCGTTTAATGAGATCATATTGTGCCTTCACCTCTATCCACAAGAGCTGCATGTGAAAATGCCTGTCTTAGAATGGCTGACACTCTGTGTCTAGACATGAATTTGCATGTAGCTTGGTATGCATACTGTTTAGGCCTGGTAGTATGAAATATTGCTGTCTGCACTAGAGGTATTGAATGGTCATTGTTATGGAATGTGTATAGGAATGTCCACCACACCTGGTTCCTGCCGAAACCGATGCACAAGCACAGGTTGGATATCAGGAGGGCCATGGTCTTTGATCCTGTGGCTGTGGCATCCCTCGTAAATGTTATATAGCTAACCAAGGGGGAATTGACTGTAGCGATAAGAATAACTCCCAAGGCGACACATCATCTGGAAATGTACTTCCAGCAGTGGGTGCAGGGGTCGGAAAGGGAGATAAATAGTGCCCCTCAGCCCATAGTCAGAAGAGACTGCTGGGTTGTGCTGCTGAGGAGAAGCTCTGTTGGATCTTTGTCCCATTTTGTATCCCTCTCTCTCTCTATCTCTCTCTCTCTCTCTTTCTCTCTTTCTCTCTCTCGCTCTCAATCGCTCTTTCTCTCTCTCTTCTCTCTCTTGTCCCTCTCTATCTCTCTCTTACTTTTCCCTTTCTCTCTCTCTCTTTCCCTCTCTTTCTCCCCCTTACCGCCCTCTCCCCCCACTCTTTTCCCCAGCAAACACCTCCGCCTCACCTCTCCACTGGCACACTGGGATCTCAGGGTGGGGCACCGGGTCTCAAACACCCAAACTCTCCGGAGACCCTGAGTAACCCCTCAGACCCGGTACAACCTGGGAACACAGTGCCCCTCGAGGAACCCAGCTACCAAGAGTAAGCCAGCACTCCCTGAAACTGCGTACACCCTGAAGCCCTGCACACCCAGCAAACCCATCTGTTCTGAGACCCACTATACCCTGAGAAGCCGGTCACCCTGAGATCTCCTGTTTGTAACCTGCGAGCACCTGTAACCCTGAGGTCATCTGAATGAACCTGAAACTGATATACAAGGACTCAGTGCTGCTTTCTTGCTCACTCACTGGTGCAGTCCTTGCTGGATGGTGGGAAACTCTGGAACACAATGCAAGATAGTACTATCTGTGGCTAGGCTATTGTGGCACAGCCCGTGTCTCCCATCACGGCAACCCTCTCCTGGTGTATTTCCAAGTCCACAGTACTGGTGCACCTACCCGGATCAAGAAGCGAGGACCACCTGAATCTGCCTGCACTGCCTGCCTGCATCTCGCTGACTGCCCCGCACCCGGCTGACCGCCTGCTGCAACCTGCTGACTGCCGCTTTCTCCTGCAACCACTGGTGAACTCTGCGTCCGGAGGCAAGAATCGCTCCACCAGTCAGAGCAACAGTCTACCCACCGATTTTAGCCTCTTCAGTGGGATGGAACACTGGACACCCTGTCTCAGAACAGACACAGACACACATTTAGCGTGTTAAGGAAAGTTGTTCTAATTAATCTGTTTTACCTGTTTAAACATGCTAGTTATTGCAGATAGTTTAGCTAGTTGATCTCTGCAGTGCCAGGGATTATGGCATGCATGTACGATTATTGGGTGAATCTGCAAAGCCAATTTAAAAACCCGGTGTGAGGACACTAGAAGTGGACCCTATCCGCTTGGTCAAGTTTGTAGTTGAAGTCTGACCTATTGTACCTGCCTGACATGTTACCTGCCTGGACCTGCCTGCCTGATTAGTTGTTGTGGGGACACCTAGGACGTAACGCCTGCAGTTCTGTGAACTGGATAATGTTTAAAACTGTGCCTTGGGAAACCTGCCCAGCATACTGTGTTCTTTGTCTAAGTGTGTGTGTGACAAATACAAAGAAGAGGGGGGGGATTTGTCCCATGAGCAGAAAGGGAGGGGACAGAAGACCAAAATAACACCATTGATCCCTAACTGCTATGTATCAAAGTCAACGTGATTAAATTGTTCAGAAAAGTACCAAACTATGGTATCATGCACTTTTGTGAAATTCTCTGAAAACAAAAAGGGCAAATTTCTAGAAAGTTATTTGAAATATTTATTTTTTAAACAAAGAAAATCCTAATAACACAAAAGTTGTAATAACGGAGAAGTATAACAAAAATTATAAAAACACTCAGAATTGTAATTCACAGTGGAAAATTTGATTTAGTTTTAAGAACAAAAAAACAATCAATTATTCTTTTTGTGAAACAGAAATTTTTTTTTTTTTTTTTTTTTTTTTTTTTTTTTCAGAATTGTAATTCACAGTAGAAAATTTGGTTTAGTTTTTAATGACAGGTCTGCCTACGTGTAGGTGTCAAAAAAATATTTCAGAAAAAATCAAGGTTGACATCATCACAACAACGTTTCGGCTAACATGCCGCCTGTCTGGCCATAGTTTCTTTGCATAGTTGAAAGTTGCCTTCCTCAGGGCGAAAGAACCTCACAACAGTTTAACCCTAGTTCCTTGGAGCTCTGAACACCCTGCTGCGTTCTGTAAAGTGAAACCGCAGTTGCTCGCTCAGGGGTTATGTGTTATGTGTTAATTCACACACTCTTTCTGATTATTAAATTACGTCACTTGATGTCCCGTCAGTAGGTCATCATGTCGCCATCTCCTTATTCAATTCGATGCACTCTCCATTACACAGGATAATCCCACTTATAGCTTAATTACTTCTTTGTGCTTGTGATGTCTTGTGGCAGGCAAGCGAACAGTGGGGGCCTGCCGGGTGTGTTGAGCCACACAGGCGTGTGTGTGTGAAACTGTGTTAGTGTGACATGCTGCCGTGAGTCACTGCTACCTTGAAACCCCTGCGTAACTCCTAATTCCCAGATGGTTGACTGCTCCCCTTGTGGGTTGACAGTATTACCCAGGACATAGTAGAATAGTTTTAGTTTAATCTGTCTGTCAGAATGGTAAATTCTGCCAGAAGCTCCTGTAAGGTAGATGGTTTCTCCCTCAATTCACCTGCTTCTGTCATGGCTGAGATGCATGGCCTTGAGATTAACCTAGTGGTCGCCATTGTGGTGAAAAATAACAAAGCGTAAGAACGTGTTATTGTGGCCCTTAGATGATAATTTAAATCCTGACCATATCGAAGCTGTCCACACTGTTCTGAAAATGAAGAGTAGTGGTAAGTTCATAGTGAAGCAATGGGAGGCCTTTTTCTTATGGTCTCAATAAAGTGCAGCTGAAGTGAAACAAAGAATGCTTAAAACTCTGAAGAATTTGGAGAAAAAGTTAGAATCATATAATGTAGAGATAAAGAAACTTAGGGTAACACCTGTCCCTAAATCAGCGATTCGAATTTATCCCACACTGCCCTCTGCTCCTGCAGAAGATGTGTTAGATTTCCCAGTCCTGGCTCCACCCCCAATTATTCTGCACCCTTTGCCGCAATAGTCCCCAAGGGATCCCTAGCTCCTGCTCCGGCCCCTGTCCCAGCAAGACATTCTAAAGTTGATTCCAAAGTTCTTCCCCCTACATGCCTGTCCACTGACTCTGCCCCAGCCCATCCTTCTCCACCAGCACCAGCTGTCCCTACTGCTCCTATTTCTCCTGCCCACGCTTCTAAGCAAGTTCGAGACCTTCAGTGTCTAGCTGCCCATATGCCAGACCTGTTCCCTGGACCAGGGTTGTCACCAAGAAGAATGGGATAGATTCCCATTGTTGAACAATATTCTGAAAAGGCTGAAGGTACGAGGCGGGCAAAGGATTTCCTAGCCCAGACCCTGTCCTGTACCAAGCCCGGAGAAGCTGATTTCCTGAATTATCTCTATGATTGGGCTCAATCCCAGGACCGGGATAGTGATCTGTCCTCTGATGAGGAAAGCGACACAGAGCTCAGAATAACGGCACCCCTGCACTTGATTGCAGCCCCTAAGCCTTTCACTATGGCTACGGTGCACCAGCCCTGGTCACCAGCAGAAGTGATGAGCCTCAAATGTCAGTTCTCCAGTACCAGGAAGAGCCCACAGGAATGTGTGGTGTACATGTGAGATGTGATTGCTACTTATGCCCCATCTCTAGCAGACATGAGACAGTTACCCTGGAGTCTACTGTCTTCTGACCAGCTTGCCATGTCATGACTAAAGCAAACTGGACAACTGAGATGGACGGTAGGAACTGGTGAGTTTGGGAATGCCCACCACACCTGCTTCCTGCCCAAACAGCTCCACAAGCCACGGCAGGAGGTCCCTGTGGTCCCTGGTCTTTGATCCTGTGGCTGCTGAACCCCTCGTAAAAGTTATATAGCTAACCAAGAGGTACATTTGACTGTAGCAATAAGAATAACTCGCAAGGTGACAACCCATCTGGAAATGTACTTCCTGCAGTGGGTGCAAGGCAGAAAGGTTGATAAATAGTACTCCTCAACTCGTGATCAGGCGCTCCTGGATCTTTGTCCCATTTCATATCGCTCGCTCTCTAACCTCTGTCTCTCTCTCCCCCTTATATCTTCCCTATCCCTTCCCCGTCTCTCACTCTCACTCTGCGCCACTCTTTTCCCCAGCATACGTGATGTCAGGGGATGCATCACCAATCTACATATATGCCAATGTTTCTAGGCCTACATGTGACTGTTACATCTGTAGGCATTCTGTGGTGTGTCATCAGATGTACGCTGGCAGCAACGGTGACACGTGGCCGATTGGTGAGTATCAATGCATCTCTGCACACTGAAATCCCTTGTGCATATGGGGTCTATGGCCCTCATTACAAGTCAGGCGTTAAGGGTTTAACGGCGCCGTTGGCGCCGTTAACCCTTAACGCCTGATTCACACTTTAACGCCTGCTTTTTGCAGGCGTTAAAGTCCAAGGCGCTAAGCCACCTTGGTGCTAATTACGGCACCGTAATTTACGGTGCCGTAATTAGCGCCTTCCCCATCCCGATTATGCCCTATGGGGCAAAAATGGCAATGGGGAAGGGCAAATGGTGAATGGGGAATTACCGCCCCACTCACCTTGGAATGGGGCGGTAATTCCGCCATCCACCATGGCGGAATCCGGCATGGACCACGGTGCTAATAGCACCATGGTCCACCGCCTGACTTGTAATGAGGGCCTATGTCTTATGACCACTCGCATGGTAACATACCTCAATGCGTACACGTTTTCAAAGTGTCAATCACACTACAAGTTTGGTTTCTTCCGGGATGTGCCATGCCTTGCTGTAGCAAAAGGGAAGTCTTCCTCAGGTCTGGAGGTGTGGATGCCTCTTCCATCCCCTTCTTTGAGAGCTTTGTGCTTGCACCTGGGACTGTTCCCCTCTGCACCTGTTCAACGTCAACGGGTGTGGGTGTCTGCATTCCCATGCAGGGGCAGATGTCTGTTTCCTTCTCTGCAGCCTCGTCACAGTTGCTGTGACTTTGTGTCTCATCCCAGCAGATTGCATATGAGAAGGGTTCGTGCCACTGTCCTTTGGCTCGCTAGCCCATGTGAAAATGCTTTTCCCACACAATACACACTTCTTGATACTCGCCCATCCGTACATGACTACAGAGCCACTGCAGTCATGATCTCAAGTAAGTTTCAAGAAATCCCCTAACAACCCCTCCCCACTGGAATACATACCGCAGACCTCTACCCAGAATGGCTGCAGCATTACTAAACAGCTTCGCCTGGCTTTTTACTTTCTCAGCACCCAGGCGACACCTGCATTATGGCTTCTTCACACAGCACTCATCCACGCTGATCTCTATTCAAACGCCCTGAACCTGTGGACTCTGATTACAACGAATGAGAGCCACCCCCCATACAGAGACTGCACTACCTACAGGTATTCATTTTTAGATACTAGTACAGTACTATTACCTCTTGACATCAGATGCCTTTTGCAGTATATTCCCAGCTGGGCCCTCTCCAACTGTGCACAAGCAAGCCTGCAAATCTCTAGGACTTTGGTACCACTGTGGTTGTTCACACTCAAGCTTTGCCTCAACCATGTGCCACTTTAGCCTAATGCATCCCCTCTTGATATTCTAGGTGGTCGAATCTACCATTTGTCTGCAACTCTGCACATGAACATCCCAAGGGACCAGCAAGATACCCTAGGAATCCCATACAAAGTGCAACAGGTAACACGCCGACCTACCCTTACTTCAACCTATGTACCTTAAGATATTTATGTTACACAAACCCATACGGCTCAAACACTAAAAAACCTCTCCTTCCACACCAGGGACTCCGCTACCTTTGGTGCCCAAACCTGGCATGTGTCTGTGCCAGCCCAGCCAGCCCATATGAACTCTGAGACTGGGGATTCAAGGTCACTCGCTTCACATACCCCTGTCTGAATCACAGTGTAAGTATATGAGTGGACCTATTGGTTTTAACGGTTCTTTTAGCAGTAGTCCAGATTGTTCTTTTGAGTTAAGAAACTACTGTTGTGTCTCCTACGCATTATTGATACATACATGCATCCTTACCTCTGCCTCCTCTCTTTTGCTTTAGGACCCTGTGGTTCTCCCGCCCTGAGGAAGGCTGAACACTGATGCCGCCAATTCCAACAAGCCGAAATGTGATATAGTGCTCATCACAAATCTCGCTTTCTCTTTTTTCTATGAATGAACTGTTGTTCACCGATTCATGAAGCACTGTACATATCAGTATTTAGACACACTGGTAAACACGTTGGCAGATTGGCAATCTAACAAAACCAGACATGATGAAACCTTGATCATGAACATAAACAAGACCATCACATTTGTATAACCAACAAGTCAGGATTTCCAAAATTAGGTTTTTGACACTCCAGCCCAGTAAGAGTTAGGTCTACTACTGGGTACACACATGATGATTTAATTATCCAATGTGTTTTTTCTGTTGGTGAATACAACCTCTGGATGTTAATGCATAAACCTTTGATTTTTTGTTGGTCCTATTTACCTTTTCTGTAAATATCAAAATGTTTCCTTTGTAAATAACTTGTTCATTTGTCTGTACTTTTCTTCTACCATTTTTTTGTCTTTCACAATAATGATTCAAAAAAATACTTATGGGGTCATTCCGGGTCCCGGGTCCAGGTTCCCTGAATGGGTAAGTACCGGGCCATTCCAACTTTGGCGGGCCCGGTATTTCACCATTCAGGGAACCCGGACCTGGTACATCCCCATTCCCATTTGAGCCCCTATAGGGCTCAAATGGGAATGGGGAGCATGCTAACAACGGGCCTGTTACTAACAGTTAGCATGCTGGCCGATCGCGGGACCGCTAAGGTCGCCTGGTATCACCAGGCGTCCTTAGCGGGTCCAGCGAGCCCACCTCCTAATAGGGTGGTAAGGGGTTAACGGCTCCGGCACCTTTACCGGTGCCGTTAACACCTTACCGCCCCCCTTGTAATGACCCCCTTAATTTCCACAATAAATATTGACAACTTGGAGACACTTCAGTATTCCTTTCTTTTCCCTCCTTGATGATTCATTTGAGCACCAGAACAAGTCTTTTTGAATTGTACGAACATTTATTTTACAACCTTATCAGTTTATGTATGTGAAGTTCCCTTTTTCTGTTGTTTAACTATTGCATATTGTCCCTGAATCCACATTAGCAAGAAGGGACAAGCCTATTTTTTGTATATTATGAATAATTACATGTCCAGGTACTTACACTTTGATGATACCACACATGCAAGTATGTTGCATGTCCAATTTGCATGGCATGCATTAAATGTGCCAGTCCCCTATACCGAGTGAGTCACGATAACATGTTATTCAGAGCCATCACCATTTTAAGCATGTTTGGACCGTTTTGATGTGTTTCCTTGTGACACACATTTCCATTGACTATTCAGTTACTGCAATAAGACATTTGTGTACAAACCAGTAAGTGGCAAAATGGTATTACCCAAATTGACCTTTTACAATTGACCTTTTGCACAATTTACCTAATTATAGTGGTCCTAATTGACCTTCTGCACAATTGACCTTTATATTACTTTAGTTATTTTATATATGTATTGGGTTGGTTTTAGATTATAAATAATACAAGGGGATTGGGTGGGGGGCTGCAGGGGGTTTTGGAGTGGGTGCGGGGTTGTGGGGGGTTTCCCCCCACATATATGTCCTAATTGATCTTCTAAATTAGGTCAATTCTCCTGAGGTCAATTCTCCCGAGGTCAATTGTGAAAAGGTCAATTAGTATACAACCGGCAACATAGTTCATGATGGTGTTGGGTGGGAGCTATGATGAAGGGAATTTTGAATACACAGGCCATGGACCTGGAGAATGGGGGAGGAGGTAGCGTAGGAGAATGCACATCCGGGGGTGATGGGGATAACTGTGGGTGGAGAGGGTGCAAGCAGTTTTTTTGGCTGCCTAAACCCGCATGTCATAGACCTGATTGCTCTTCTTCCCGAAAGTCCTCCTGGTTCAGGGGCTGAGAGGCACTTATTGTGAGGGGGTGGGCCTGGTCCAGGTCAGGCCCCGGAGCACACAGAAACACACGGACACCAGTGTAATGCTTACCGGGCCCTTGCTCCAACTGGCGAATGCGCAGTGGGGACCCGCCTTTATTGGCATGACATGTGACTGCCTTTGCAGTCTCTTAAAGGGGACATAACAAAACTCCACCCTTTTCAAAAAAATTTTTTAAACCAACCATAAACAGAATATAGTTACTTATCACAAAACATTGACATTCTTTTTTTCCATAAACTCAACACATCAGACTCAAAACACGGACATCACAGTTCAACGATACCTCTTGAAGAACTGCTCCAATGAGTGCCCTCCATCCTAAGGGACAGTCCACTTCAAAGTCCTGCAGATAGGTGGGCCGCCTGCAGGGTTCTCTTACAGGATACCTCCTTTCCCTTCTCGGGTCATCCTGCACCGAGGTCAGACCTCCTCCTTGGTCGGTAAGGCTGTCTCCCCGTCACTGGATGTCAGGCCCTCCTGGCTCATCTCTTCTCCTGCACAATCCATACGTAGCCACCTCCGTGTGGGGCTAGTCCCCCGGCCTCGCTCAGGGCTCGACTCTGGCGACTGTCCCAGCTTCCTGAAGAAGCACGAGTTCCTGGTCAATGTCGTATTTCCATCTGACCCTGTTATCATTGACCCATTAGTGTCCATCACCTTGAGGAGAGCAGGCTCAGGAGGCAGGGACAGCTTCCCTCGCACATTTCTTGTTCTCACCAGTACCCGATCGCCCATTTTAAAACTGTCACTTTGCAGATTTCTGTAGTCGTTCAACTTCTCATTTGCCCTTCTCCTTCCTTCAGCTACTACGGCATCATCAATAACCCCCGGTGAGCGTGGCAGGTGGTCTGGGAGAATTCGCCGCGGGCACCGTTGAAATAGTGATTCAGCGGGGGCCAACCCCGTAGAGCAATGAGGAGTCGCATGATACTCAGCCAAAAACTTGTATAGGGCGCGTTTCTCGCACTCCGCCTGCCCGTGGGCTATCCGTAAAACCTTGTTAAATGTCCTCATGACTCTTTCGACATCTCTGTTTGCTCTCAGTCACAGTGGCATGATTTTGCGGTGGGCAATACCATGGTCGCACAAGTATTCTGCAAACCCTCTACCTTGAAAGGAAGGTCCGTTGTCGGAGTATATTTCAACTGGGAGTCCAAGCTTGGCAAAGATCCTCTCCAGCACTGGGATTACGTCTTCTAGGGCTGTGGATTCAACAAACCCGACCTCCGGGTACCATTACCGCTGATCTAAAAGGACCACACAATGGTTGTCTCGACAGGTCGACCTTAAGTCCATGTGTATCGTGCCACCTGGCACACAGCTCCTGTCCATTCACTCAATCCAGGGTTCTTGTCTGTGTTGCAGCGATGCCTGACACCACACACAGTTGCGGACAAATTCCCCAACCTGCTCTTCTAGCCCCAGGAACCACACCTTCATGCGGAGGCAGGCCTTGCTCTTGGCAATGCCCTGGTGACCCTTGTATGCCAGCTCCAACGACTTGTCCACCAAGCTGGCGGGGACCACCAATTTTGTGCCCCTAAGTACCAAGCCATCGTCCAGAAATGTGAGTTCCCCTCTCACTCCCCACATCCGCTCGAGCACTGTCCTAGACTCTGTGGTCCGTGCCTCAAACTTCACAAGGACTCTCCACCATTCCTCTCTTGTTCCAGCAGTCTGGAGAATTCTGAAACATTCATCATCGACTGACACCTTTCGAATGTCATCGATTGACATGAGGGTTGGGGCCATCACCTCAGCAGTGTTGTTTATAAACTCTGCCGTCTCGACCTCTTCAGTGCTCTCTGTCTTCCAGCTGAGGTGGTGTGACAAATAGTCTGCAGAATTGGTGGCCCCGGGGCAGAACGCCAGTTCCACATCGTATTCCTGTAGGGCAAGAAGCCACTTTTTGATCTTGTTTGCAACTTAACGGAGGAGCCGGTCATGATCAGGATCAGTGGTTTATGGTCCATGATGACTTTCACCGGTTTGCCGTAGATGTAGAGATGGTAATGTCTGCACCCCCAGAGTACCGCCAGGGCCTCCCGTTCAATTTTAGAATATCTCTGCTCAGTTGCCAAGAGTGCCCGGCTGGCAAAAGCTACTGGACAGTCCACACCGTTTTCACGTGGCTGCATAAGGACATCCCCCAAGCCGAACGGGGTGGCATCGACTATTATCTTTGAAACCTTTTCCGGATTGAAGAATGCCATTGTGTCTTCTGCTGTCAGGGCTCCCTTGATCTCATCAAACACGCTCTGTTCAAGCGCTGTCCATCTCCATGCGCACTCCTTTTTCGTTAGACTTTGGAGCGGTTTCGCCATGTTTCGTATAAACCGGCCACAATACTTGGCCATCCCCAGAAAACTGCGCATCTCTGATACATTTACCAGGGCACTTGCTTCCTTGATGTCCCTCACCTTTGCCAGGTCAGTGGATATGCCACCCTCTTGGAACACAAATCCAAAAAAACTCGATCTTTCTCTGCATCAGTGTGCATTTGTCCCGGTGAAGCGTGAGGCCAAGGTGTTGGATGTGCTGCAATACACTTTCTAGTCTCTCCAGATGCTCCTGTTCAGACCTTGCGTATACCATGATATTGTCTCTGATGTTAATTGCTCCTTGTAGTCCCACCAATGCCCCTCTGATGGAATTTTGGAAAACCTCTGCGGCTGAGAAGACCCCGAAGCTCAGGCGTTTGTATCTGTATAGCCCTTTGTGTGTGCTGAAGGTCGTAATATAACGTGACTCTGGATCCAGTTCGAGCTGGTTTTACCCGGCGCGGAGATCAAACTTGGAAAAATAACGTGCACCCTGTAGGTCCACCAGGATTTTGTCTAGGGTCGGTGTAATGTGTCGCTCCCGACGGATTGCTCTGTTTGGGAGGTGCATGTCCACACATGGCATCTGTCTGCTTGGGTTTTCTTGTGATCACTATGGGAGAGACCCAGAGAGTCTGACCCTCCACATTCTCGATGATGTCTAGTCAGATAAGATTGTCAAGTTCTTGTTCCACGCTTCCCCCAGGTGAAATGGAACCCTACGATGCTTCAACGCAACCAGTTGTACCGTGTTGTCAATGTGCAGCCGCACCGGGTCACCTACGAGTTTCCCAATTCTGGTGAATACCTTTGCATATCTGGTGAGCAGTGTCTGGACGTCCTCCAGGTGCACTCGAAACATGAAGTTCACGATGTGTAAGGCGTCGGCGGCAGCGCACCGTATTCGAGTCACCTCACTCACATTGGTTACAAAGAAAAGGGCCCCGTTCGATGTGTCCTCATGAGTAACTCAGGCCACAAATGCACCCTCCAGTGGTAGTGGTTGCTTCCCGCCGAATGTAAAGATACGGACATTCGTCTTTGTTAAAGGTGGTGCACTCCACCATGGGGGTGGTGGTCCTCCGTCCTGACGCTCACCGATGCGCCGGTGTCGATTAACACGGGTATCGGGGATTCACAGATGCGAATTACGCACCTTGGCTGTCGGATTCTGGACGTTTGTAGGACCGGCATGCTCCAAATGAAAAAACATCCTCTTCATCTTCTTCCGGCTCCTCAGGCTCATCCTCCTCTGCCGTTGGCTGTTCGACCTGGGCAACCTTGTGCTGTGCCCTCTGCGGCCTCGGTCTCGAGGACACCGGGCCTCTTGAATGCTTTGATGGTGATGGTGCTCTGCAGACACGCGCAAAATGCTTTGCTATGCCACAGCGACCGCACACATGTCCTTTCGCCGGACATTCTTTGGGTGGGGCCAGGTCATACCCGCAGTTAAGGCATTGGGGGCTGTCCGCTCCTTTTATCTTCTTTCTTGCTCCACTGCTGGCACCTGTCACTCTTCTGAAACTGTCTCTGTTCTACCGCACACACGTCCTCAAGATTGATTGCCTTAATCGCCGAGCACATCTTGTTAGCGCGGACATCTGCCAGCTCATAGGAGTGCCCATGTTCCAGGATGCGTGTGAGGGTGATTCCGGGCACACACTGTGAAAACAAAATCAAAATATCGAGGCTGAGTACCCCAAAAGGAAATACAACGAACACGGGTTACAAAGGAACATACAAAGTACTTTAATTTATACTGAATTCCGTTAAAGAGAACAGAACAAAATCAGATAGCTATCGGCCCTCAGTGCAAAACAGCGAACTCCAGCGTGGTTCGGTGTATTCAGTGAGAGACGCTGTACATTAGAATTCATTGCTCTTTTATACTATTTGCGAACACGATGTCCAACCCTACTTCGGGTTAATATTCCTCTAATACATTACTGATCTAGGGTTCATGCCGAGTTCGCATATCCACATGTAACTGGTTTGCTTTTAATACATATATCAACAAGCCTACACGGCAACTGTGTGTTTTGGGATTCTTCAGACAAATCTTCTCAAACATTAATACAATGTAGTTAAACAAGTGTTCTTAGTTCAGTATTTGAATACATTGCTGTTAACATATGCTTTCAGATTATTTTCATTGACGCGAGTAATCCTTTACACACAGGTCAACGAAGGACAAGGTCTCAGTTCACGACCTCAACAAGTGGCCTGCAGGCAAGTTACATATTAGCTACATGCAGATGTCAAGACGGCCATGTTGTATTTCGGAATGACATCGTCCACCATTTAAACTCACAGGGTGACTCTAGAAAGCGAACCTAAAATGGCGGGTTGACCTAAAATGGCGGCTTACATTGATTTTAAGGTCAGGACCTTGCAACACGGATTTCTTCGCAAGTGATTTACAAGCAGCTTGGCGTAGGCCAATATACATATATTCACTGCAATAGGAGGCATGATATAATTTCTCATTTGACAACACAGTAGCTGGCGTTGCAGCTTGATCTCGCGGCAGCCCTATATTACTTGTTGTCGTATCTCGTGCTCCACGTCCGGCCAGGCACAGGCCACTGACATACGAAGCAGCCTGCTGTGAAAAGCTTCAAGAGATTCACCTTATTTCAGCACAGCAGTCCTCATGAGGGTCCTCTCATAGTCCACATTTGCCATGGGAGCAAAGTACTCCAGCAGGGCTGCTTCAGCCACTGCGAACGAGTTGTCCATGGGTCGCAGGGTCTCAAAAGTATTCTGTACCGCCGGACCAGCTGAGTACAGCATGATGGATGTCATGGTCTTGTTGTCTTTCTCTGCGGTGGCCTTGAAGAACATATCCAACCTCTTCATCCATGCAATCCATCAGGGACCCTACGAAGACGGGGCACCCGAAATGTCAAACTCCTGCAACAGGGCAAGATGTGCTGACGAGTGTGGTAGCCTGGCAGCCTGCGGCGCTTCCCCTTCATCCACCATGTCCACGTGCTGTGGTTGTTTTCCGTATATGTAGGCCCAGGGCCAACTGACGATGGAGCACCAGCGTAGTGGTAGCTGTGGGGTCAGGGTGCACAAGCATTCACCTCCTGAGCTGCAACCCTGCCCAAACGTTGGCCTCCTGGGTGGCGGCTGGGCGCACATGCCCTCCTCTGAGGAGCCGCAACCCACAATGTCATTGCCAGTGCGTGGCACTGTTCTGGAGGCAGCGTGTGGCGCTGAAATAAGAAGTGTTGGGGCTGGCTTGCCCTGTCCCTGGTGCTGGTAGCGCGCAGTGCCCAGTTGTGGGGGGGAAGGTGGTCCTTGCAGAGAAGGATGTGAGGATAGACTGACGGAAGAAAAAAAAAAATATATATTTCTTTTGAGTGGGCCACCCCTCCCTCTCCGTGCACGAACCTGCCCGGCCCATGCTACGGCTTCGAGGGAACACAGGGGCCCGTGGAAGAAGCTTGGAGCTTCACTGGTAAAAAAAATCCTGCCGTGGGCAGGAACAGCAGCAGCGTGATTCAAATGGTGGGGAGTTTCCAACATGTCGCCAATATTGTGAGGGGGTGGGCCTGGTCCAGGTCAGGCCCCGGAGCGCACAGAAACACACGGACACCGGTGTAATGCTTATGGCATGACATGCGACTTCCTTTGCAGTCTCTTAAAGGGGACATAACAGCACTCAGGCATTGGCCATGACCAAGGGCAGGCTATGCCGCATTTGGCCGCATCCCATGCCTTTTGCCAGACATTTACACCTCATCGACACCATCCATTGAATCTCTTCTCTGTGATGCAACAGGTGGAAGTCCAAAATGTCCCCAACCCATGAGAAATATTCATTTTGGTGAGCAATAGGCTCACAAAGTACACTGATGAACTGCAGAATAGCCATGTGGTCCTGGTGTGACTCTGTTATCTTTCTATGCTGCTTCTGCAGGAAAAACCTACCTAGTGTGGCCCCACCATCTGTGGTGCATGCTGTGAACATGTCAGAGTGTTGATTTGGCAACTTATTTTGTGTCTTAACCCTTCTTTGAGGTCCTGTGATTTGCTTCTCTGTGTGCATGTACAGCACGTTACTGCTGCCAGCATAGCAGTGTTGACTAGATACTAAAATGAATTCATGTTTATATGTTGGGTTCAGATTGTTAGGCAATTACAATGCACGCTTTGCACGGGAGTTTGCAGTATACGACCTTCACTGTTTACTGTGCATGTTTCACGAGAGAGAGAGAGAGAGAGAGAGAGAGAGAGAGAGAGAGAGAGAGAGAACGAGAACGTGTGTACACACGTGACAGTGAGTGGGGTAAACAGGAAAGAGTTGGTGTGACAGAGAGGTGACAGGGAGAACGATAGTGCTCAAATAGCAAAAAAGGACCATGGGAATGTGGCCACTGAGGGCGAGTAAGCCCACAGAAGAGAGGGTGAAAGACCAATGAGTGTGGTGGTTGACACATGACACGAGAGAAATGAAGGTGTACAGTGTGTTGCAGACGCCTCCATGTCATGCAGGTTTGGGCTGCGTTTGTGCTTTTCAGCTGTGTAATATGAGGATCCAAATTGTCTGATACAATTACTCGATGAGCATCTCATCCATGCTGGTAGAAAATGTGATATCCTTCACCTATTGCGTCCTCAGAGCTATGATCTATATGGGATACCCTATGCGATGGGGTGCTTTCCACTTACATTGAGACGCGTCACAAACATGTGTAAGCTCCCGTGATATGTGTCTCCTTCTTTTAAGGCTTTTGCTGTTGTCTTTCTCTCTTGAGAGATTCTTTCCATGTTCATAGGGCCCATAATATGACTGAGGCCACACCCGTCTCACTTTTTAGTTTTACCTTCTCACTTTCTCCAGCAAAATGTAGCCATGTCAGTTAGCTTCAGGGTAGCTTCTGCTCCCAGACATAACATATTGTCTCAATCAGTGTGTGTTGTGTGTGTTGCGCAGTGGTGATGAACTTTTCACTGCCAATTTCCACACAGCATAGTCCCACTAAGTTCCCCTGGTTGGTAGGATGTGTGCGTGTGTGCTTGTGGCAGTGTGCTATTACAGGTGGTCTTAATAAAACACCAACTCCCAAAGACAGCGGAGGGTTTTTATTGATATTATGAAACAGACTCTAAGAGCTTGTCATGAGGCAGCAAGCCCCTCCCTAAACCAGGCATCCCTACCTCCCAGTCTAGAGTCTACTGATTATTAATCAATGCTGTCAAAATGTTGCCTGCCTTGATTTAATGGCGAAAAGGCCAATGTGTTTTCTATGTGGCTTCCTCAGGGACTTGCTAGATGTGATGTACTCTACTTCCTAAGATAGTACTAGAGAACGGGGAGGGGCTTTCCAGACACACAAGCACCACTCGATCTTTTCCCTCCTGCGCCCTGGTATTCCTCTCCCTATGTCTCTATCTCTCTTCATTCCTCCTCCTACTCTCCTCCCTCCGAGTCCACCCACTGTCTCTTCTCGCTCCCTACTGCTTCCTCTGCTGTCCCTCTTATGTGTCTCTCACTCACGTACCTCCATCTTACTTCTTCCTCCTATCCCTCCTACAACTCCATATGTTCACAATACTATTCTCCCCTCTGTTTTCGCTCCACTAAAGCACTACCAACACTCTCCCCTCTCCACACTACTCCTTCTCTCCTTTCGCCACACAACTACTCTCTCTTCTCTCCCCACACTACCACTGCTCCACCCATAGTCTCCTCAATCACCCTCCTTTTACCCCTTCAGTCGCCCCTCACTTCCTCCCTACTCATTCACTACCCCTCTGATTCACACAAAGTATACGCACAATCACCATACAGTACCACATTCTCTCACCAACCAATAACTCACCTTCTCTGCACATCATGTCCACGTCAACGTCCTTCCTCCTTCTATTCTCTTGGTCTACCACCTCCTCCTCCTCTGACCTCAACCCAACCCACACCTTACTGCAAGTGCCTACTTTTATCAACCCACTTCTGCCCTCCCATTGGTTCTTCCCTTCTGCTTACCGTGGCTTTCACAGCCCAGATGTTACTGGAAACAATGGAATTCATAAAAGAGGGTCTAAGTACCACCTCTTTCTCTCTTGCAGGCCCTTCGTGGCTCGGAATTGGCAGCTCACTGTGATGACAGTTCCAGTTCATGTCTGCCTCGGGTTTCTGCATGCTGGTATATCATGGGGCCAGCACTGTGTCCCTCCCGTAAATATTCAATGTCTCTGGTTTGGCTTGATTTGTAGAGCGGCTTGGGTGAAAGTGTTGCATGGTCTGCACATTGAATGTCTCTGGCTTGGTTTGCATACGAGCACTGTGTAGGACAAAATCATATATGGACTTTTCCTTGGGCTCACATTGGTGATCGTTGATAGCTGTGGTTAGTTTGGTGGTTGCCCGTTGGATGATGCTGGAGCTTGTGTGTCTCTCTCCCTCTCTCTCTCTCTCTCTCTCTCTCTCTCTCTCTCACTCTCTGTCTCTCTGTCTGTCTGTCTCTCTCTCTCTCCTGCAGCATTTATAATTATTCACTGCTGTGCATCTTGGCAGCGGCAGTTCGCTACAAGAAATGAAAACGAGGTGGTATGGGATGATCAACAGTGGTACTGCTGTCATCCATATAGCCAGTTAAAGATGGGTCAGGAACTGAGGCCCCTGCCAACTGCCAGCCTCCCCTTCTGGTGTAGGACCGCTTCTGGCCTCCACCCTGGTAGGCCCCCCACCCCAGGCTGCAAGGAGTCCCCATCGCATTTTGACAAGGTCATACTACTGACCCTGCCACAGTGCATAACATGACATAGGTCACTGCTTAGTGGCAGAGGCCAGAGTGTTGTCAATCACGTTCAAGTCAGTAGTATGACCTTGTGATTCATGGTGATAAGTGAGCGTGCCAGTGATGTGCGCTCCTTGCCACTGCGAATCTTGGCAGTGCTGATGCCTTGTAACTCTGAACTGATCTGCTTTCCTGCAGCAGCATGCAGCGTGCCCACTTCTCTGGGGCGAGTCTCTCCATGGACTGGCATAAGAAGGGCCTCTGAGTTCAGCAATGGTGAGAAACCCATTGGTTTTTTGCCCTCACATGGACCCACTCATTGTAGAACTTCCTATTTTTTTTCTCCACAGTCTGGTACCCAACCCCCAGGGCATTGATCTCCTCCATGATACTCTCTCAAAGGCTGAGGGTGGTGCTGTCTCCTGGTATTTTTTGCAGACTGGTATTGTTTCGGACCGGGGTGTTGCTAGGTCTGGAAAAGACCCGGGGCTACGCTGATGTCGGAACTGTTGGGAATGGGGGCTAGCTAGCCTTTTGGCTGTAGCTCCTGAGATTCTACCCGGGGCTACAACCAAAAGACCGGGGGCTATTGCCCCCTAAGCCCCCCCCCCTAGCTACGCCTCTGGTTTCGGATGCAGGACTGTACCAGGAAATCTGTCTGATCCTCTGTGAAAATACATTTAATGTGAGAGAGCTTCTGGGGGGCAGTTAAAGGGCCATCGTACAATCCTAGATGAAGCAGCAGTCCTGGCTTGGTGTCTCATGTAGTACAACAGTTCAGGTGTAACAGGAAATGCTGGACTAACTATAGAGCAAATATCTACACCAGGTCGCCCAATCACAAAGGGCCTCCTGATGCAGATGCATTTCACAACTTTGCTTTACATTTTTCAGCTGCACTCGCCCTTTAGTTTGTGAGACATGCCTATATTAAAACATGTTCAGTTCATTACATATCTTCTCGGGAGCCAACCAAACTATGAACTGTCTGCTGTCATGTTCTGCCTGGCCTCAAACAGAATTAATATTTTTTTCTTAATGTGATGATTTAAGTGCAAGAGAAATGAGACAGCCACAATGTCATAAATTGTGCTAAATGACCACATGACTTTACATCACAAATCTGAAAGGCAAATAGAAATTGGCTAATGGCTGTGTTAGCAAGCAGAACGGATGTTTATAGATGCTTTTGTGTTTCGCCAGGAATAGGTAATGTGAACCTTTTTTCCTGGCACACACGTCAAGCACGATCGAGCTAGAGAGGGACCCAGGAGGCATATTCCTACCCTCCTCGCATTTAGCGCATTGTACATAAATCCATCATAAGATCATCTATTTAACAGGCTCCACGTCCCTGCAAACAGGTCAGTGTCATGACATTATACACGGTCTACTTTCTTATCAGTCTTACATAGCCCTGGTGTTTTGTTCCAGTTATAAAATTCGTTCATTTCCACAGGCCAATCTCGCTGTCGTGCCATCTTGGTTTGTCTTTAGGATGGCCTGCACTCATCGAAACAACTACTGCTGCATCATGTAAGACCTTTTATCCTCTGCCCACTGATATCTATGGACGGGATTTCCAGGTTAGTGAAACCTCTTATGGCTCTTACTTGACCACACTGGGTTCCCGTTTTAGGCATATTTGAACCTCGATTTCCTTGGTTTTTTCACAGACAATTCCGCAAGTTGGATGACTTTTGATAGAGGGTGCTCACTTTAGTGTGCTGGGAAGACAAGTCAGGTAAATTAAGACACTAAGGGCCTCATTACACGGTATGCGGTAACCATGGTGCTATTAGCGCCATGGTTGCCACCGGTATTTTACCATGTCCGCCTTGGTGGATGGCGGAATTACCGCCCTACTCCAAGGTGAGTGGGGGTGGTAATTCCCCATTCACCAATGCACTTCCCCATTCCCATTTTTGCCCCCATAGGGCTCAATGTGAATGGGGAAGGAGCTAATTACGGTACCGCAAACTGCAGTACCGTAATTAGCACCAAGGTCCCTTTGCGGGACCGTTCCTTAACGGCTGGTAAAACCAGCCGTTAAGGTTGGGTCCCCCAAAGGGACCTCGTAGTAAGGCGGTAAGGGTTTACCGGTACCGGTGCCCTTACCGGTACCGGTAAACCCTTACCGCATTCTGTGTAATGAGGCCCTAAGAGTCTATTAGACACAGCAGTACATATATAAACGAATGTGGACATGGAAGGTATTATGGCCACTGACAAATGTTTTGATACATTATTCACAGGCTACGGCTGCCGAACACTCTCAAACACTGATATTAAAAATGGATTTTATTAATGGTTATACTCCTGAAGAATGTTCTCAATAAAAATAACAGAAACATGTTGGTTATTTATAGAGCAGTTCAATATGAGGTGTTGGATATAATGCTTCTGGTGGTTGTAGAAGCAGATGTACAATTGGTGGTGGATACACCACTCTATGCAACAGATGTGTTATGTGTTTTTGATTAGCATATGGTTTAACACCATGTCACTGGGTGTTGTGTTGGGTATTTCATTTTTTCATATTGATTGTATGACTGAATATTGGCTACCAGTGTAGCTACATATCTTTTTATTAATTATACCGGTTTTTGTATGAAGCATTGATCACGTTTATATTTGTACATGTTCCCACAGTATGGGTCACTCACTTGTAGCAGTTAAGTGGTACTTTCTGCCTTCCTGTGCCCACACTCTGCAGTGAGGGGAATCTTTCTGTTTAGCAAAAGTAATCGGGAACTGAAAATCTGTTTTCTTTTGGTACTTTACATGTGAACTGGGTTGGTACCAAAGACAGGCAGAAAACGTAAAGGTCTGTTTCCTGTTAGCTTGCATCATGCTCTGTCTTCTTGTAACGTTCTGGCTGTTGGTCAACACCTCTGCTGTTACATTCCCCAAAACACTTAAGACAAGAAAACCTGTCTGAATCACGAATATTTGCCCTCTAAAACGACAGTCTTTTTAGTTTTTTAATGATAAATATTCTGTCCACTACGTTTGTATGGCATTGTATGAAAATTAGTTTTACTGCAAGACATGCTATGTTCAATTAAAAAACTGCTTGAAACTGCAACAGTAGGAATTCTGTCAACCGGCTCTATATTAACCCTTGGTTCACAATAGTTCCAGACATGGAAAAAGATGGCAGTGGAAACATGGAAAACGATGGCAGTGGCTACAGAAGGAGTGTCTGCAGGGCAGGTTATAGACAACATTATACCCAGGGTGACACACTAAAATGAACCCCTATACTGGGAACGCAGCAATGCAATCCTCAACATAATTAAATCATTGTAATGGGAAACAAAAGAGTTGTATTAACTTGTAGTTAGGCAGAGCAAAGTAATCAACAATATTGTAAAAATGAATACACTTTCACTATTGCATGTATACATTCAGTTTCTGAAACATGATATTCTAGAGTAGGCTAAAGAGTGCAAAGGTGTTTATTGTAGTTGCATAATCTATTTTTTCAATGAGATTGATCTCAATTCAATGTGTAACTCGGGTCAATAACCCTGTTTCAAACATAAAAGACCATAAGCAGGTGTTTATCAATTGAATTTACTCAAACATCTCTCAACAACCGGCAACAGCACCTGTAACCAGGGTTTTCAGGTTGTATTTTGAAACAGGAAATGTTTGTATGTTGAATATGTAGAGGAGCAGGTGGATAACTCTCCTCAGCTCCCCGCCCCCTCACCACTGTCTTATTGGTGTAGCAGACGAAGAGCTACAATGGGAACCCATCTACAAGTTTATGCGGTATGTCCATACCGCGTCGATTGAATGAAAGGCGATATGCACTCAGACAGCCATTCAGAAGAAACCCTCATGTTAAACAGTGGAAGGATGCTACCAGGAAGGGAGCCCACTACCAAGATGTCAGGATGTGAGTATGAGTAATATGGATGAACTGTAAACAAAGTCTGAAGATGAATAATGATTTCATAAAGGAGATGTATGAACCTATACTGAAACAATATGAAAATACTTAAAATGAACAATGTAACTGAAGCACAAAGAGAAACATGTTTCTAAAGACAAAGTAGTTGTGAATGTAAGAAGATGAAATAACGTGCTGGCCAATAACTGTAGATATGCTGTAACGCAAGGTAGAAAAGATACATAGAAGCTTGCTAGGAAGAGATATACATACAATGTTTAGGATGGCCATTGGAAGAAAATGGCGACGGCCTGTGTTAAGAATCAACCCTGGTAACTCAAAAGGACGAGCCTAGGATTGCAAATTGAAGAACTGATGAAGAAGCTGCTTTCGAGTGCAGAATAAGGGAGTACCTTGGCCAAGGATCAAGAAGGCTATTTCGAGAGATGGGTGCAAGGCATAAAGGGAGTCGAAGGAATGGACCACACGAGTAAAACATATTTCTGCTAAGATTAGGAGAGACAAGGACATTTGCAAGTGCCAAGTACTCAACAGTCACGAGGGAAAAAGCCTGTGTGAGGTGAAGTGAGCAAGTCTCTAAATGCCAGAAAGGGTAATGGCACCCTGCTTAATAAAATCAAATAGTCCTAAATAAGAGGTTGAAATTGACAAAATCGTGGTCATCTAACACATCAGAATTCGAAAGCAAGGGCTATTCATTAAAACCCAGATAGAGATAATGGTCTGTTCATAGCCCTCAATGTTCCAGAACAGTGAGCAGACTACAAGGACAACTACAAACAGAACGCCTTGACTAAGGATCAGGTTGATGACATATGATGGACTAATTGGGAAAACAAGAAATGAATTGACGCATCTCAAGCACCTAGGTTTCGTTTATTCTCACGTGCCCCTAAACAAGAAGGAATTTTCACTATTTACAACCCATCATTTTTGGCTTTGTCGATAACTATAGTCTAATAAAACATGAGTGAGGCTTTTTTTAATAGTGCAAACCATGAACTGACTAGCTTCCAGGTTCACCGAATTATGGTAGCTAAGGCACAGTGAGATCAAATGATTTGCCCAGGATCACAAACGTTGGCTAAGTAGTGAAGCTGCAATTTGAGCTCTGTCTTAAATGTTGAGAGTAGTCCACATGTCTTCCAAGCCCCAGCTGGAACATATATGCATTAGTGGGAGACTATATAAATCTTCTCTGACTTTTTTGTCTGCATAGATTTTGAAGTGGGAGTATTATGTTCACTTTTTTAAGAAGAACAAATATTTTTTAAGCAGTAAAAAGCAAATTCAACTTTACAAATGGGTTCTTTTTAGGCAAGTAAAATACATTGCACCTCAAAAACAAATGTATTTTTGTGGCTCATGGATATTATATTTAAATTTAGAAATTCATACAAATGAAAAGATCTGGGTCTATCTTAAATGCACTCTTCAGATCAGGGAGTGATACCATTAGAGTTTGTTCTTATTGATCAACTGATCCAAATATATCAGCAGAGCTTTGTACGCAGAAGCAAGAGACAGGCTTCTGTGAGTCAGTTGTTCCCCATTTTTGTTTGCAGTATTTTCATTCCCTCTTTGTCCTTGTTGGACGTATTTGCCTATATTTGGGAAATAAAAGTAATAGGTATGATGCTTATCTGTAGGGCTGGCCATACAATGGGGACTCAAAATCACCAGTGAAAGAAAATGCACAAGATCTCCTGCTTGGAATCATTAACTTGCAAAACATTGAGCTTGTTATGAACCCCTCCCAGTTCCAATCACAGAATATTTACACTTCTTAAGGGACTGCACACTAATAATAGTGTCTGTCAATTACCTGCTGACAACTGTGTCTGCAGCCATCTACCACTAATCGGTCCCCATTTCAAATACTCTGCTGACAAAAACGATGTCTTAAAAACACACTTGACAGACTCTGTGCTGTTTGTGTTTGAAATGTAACGCAAAATAAACCCAGACAAATAGTTTCAAGGTGTGTAAGTTACTTTAGGCATGCTGGCTGGTTGCAGCTTATGCTACACTCTCAAAGTGCCTGCGCCCCACACAGCCACTTGCTGTGCTTGCCCCGATAAAAGGCCCTGCAGGTCCGTTTGGTGTACCCATGTATGGAGACAGAACGCTGTAAACATTCATTAGCCAACTGTACAAACCCTTTTGTTCATTCTGGACGTTTCTTTAGAAACCCTCTCGGTTACAGCCAGAAAAGCATTCTTATGAGATTCCTGTACTGTGAGGCTGCCTTCTGGGTTGTTTGCAGCACTTCCCTAAAGCTACAGTGCAGTATGACTGATTATGCTCCCACATGAAGAGTTGCTATCTTTAGTGGCACTCGTGTAATGAGTTATCAGGGGAATGCCCTGTGAAGCATGTACTAGTGAAAGTGACCGAGTACTAAAAAGATGATGCCGACTTGATATTAAAAGTTTACAAACACAAACGCTATGCAGAGGCAGGCTCGGTAGTCAACTGCAATGTGTCACACTATTCGCTACTGGTCTCCAGCTTTGAGTTGTTTGTTTGGTGGCAGTACCTGACTAATTTACATATGGCTGGACCCCTTTTGCAAAGACGCAGACTGGCTAAAATCAGTTGTGTGGAAGGTTGCCGAGAGCAGTGCCAGTGGTTCAAATTTATTCAAAACCTTCCACCCATCACTTTTTTGTTTATAGTTTGTCTCGCTGTGTGAGAGAGGGTATGTCCAGACTTGGGTCCCTTGCTCACTGCGCCATAGGGAACCAGGCTGCACCTCACTGATGAGGCCCAAGAAGGACAAAACATGTCTGGGGATGCTTGTGTTTCCGTGCTGCATGGACCTGGCCTAGCAGTTTTTGCTGGGCTGCTCCCATTGGGGGCAGTAACTGACTAATTTGCATATGGCTGGACTCCTTTTGCAATTGAGAAGATGGGCTAAAAAACAGTGGTGTGGAAGGTTGCCCAGAGCAGTGCCAGTGGTTCAGGTTGATTCAAAACGTTCCACTGATCTTTTTATTTGGTTATATGTTGTTTATTTGGCATCACAATTACAATATGCATGAAGTTTTCAAACACCCCGCAAATCCCATTGCCTAAAACGCAGACATCAGCCTTTCACCCTTTAAAGGGTGATAAATAAGTGAACTTATGAGAGGTAATAGCATCTGTTAACAATGGCCACAAAGTAAGTAATTTCAAGTATACTTCACACATTCTATTTCATCTGACTATTCCAGTGAGTTCTTTGAAAAGTGCTGCATACGATTTTGGTAAACAGTAATCTTAAAGCCCTAGCAGAATGTGAGGACTTTGCGCTTTCCGAAAATCACCTAGATTAATCTGGTACTATAGCTCACCAGTTACAAATTCCAAACCCAGATCGTCATGTTAAGGTGCCTGATTCAAAAAATATGCTTTTGCAGCATGCTGATTACAGGTTCCAATCGGAGTATGATAACTCAGCTGTTTAATTTATTTACGGAAGAGATGTTCTGAATTACCTGAGCCCCCCAAATGATTGGAGACCAGGCCATTGGATGCTTAATTCAGCCCTGGTAGCAAATTCTGATTCATAAATGCAACTGGTGTTTATTATTGGCTTCTTGGGCCATACGCCATTTTTGGGATCGCAATTTATTGATGGCTTGGACCATAGAGAGAAGTTGGTATGGGTGTGCCACTCACTGTATCATTTGTGTCAGGCTTGTGGGAAGTTCTTCATTTGAGTTCTTTGGGATAGTAACACACTGGACAAATGTGGTGGAAGATCCAATGTGTATGGCAGGACTTCTCTGGCGTAAGTTGTGCTGTCACTCACCCATTGACGGCTTGTTATTAGTGTATCCTTTATTCTGAGGTGTTTCTGGGGATATGTTCAGAATGTTGTCACTGAGTCAGAGATGTATCCTTTTTGGTGTGTGTAAATGTGCCCATGGAGGCACCCCCCACTGTGACAGTCTGGTGGCATTCATTAAAGTTGCATGGGGCTTCCAAATGCCAAACCCTCCTTTGTCCTAAATTACATATGGTAGATGATGGAGAAAGGCATGAAAATTGTGAAAGTGAAAAACTGTGGTTAGAAGTAATTGTTGTGGCTGGAGTATGTATGGGAGTGTTGGGGTGGTCGATAAAAGACTCAATACCAAAGAGGGGTTTACGTTGCATGCGCCTTATTGGTGACTGGGGTGACATCGATGTTGGTGCAATGTTGCGATTTAGCATATATCTAGTGTAGTTAATGAGAATGGGATAAGTGTTACAATTAGTGTTACTTTGTGTTAAGTTGATAGATTTTAGATTTACATACGCATAGAAACATAATGTCAAATCTGCCGACGCAGTAGAAAAATTATGCAGTCATGTGGTGTGCCACATAGCACCAAAAGATGGCAAGCGAGGAGCTTCATATGCACACACGAGAAAGGAGATTTGCAGATGGAGAAACCACTGTGAGGGGATGCGATAGTATTGAACATACATTCACAGACATACTTGGTGGTGTTCAGAGAGATATGTTTGGTACAGTTGGGGAACAAGAGGTACATGGCGCATACACAAATCTGTATACCGCAAGTCCCCTGAAAGCTAGGGGTTGTGTAGGCTGCAGAAACCTGGGAGGGCGAGATAACCATTGTGTGACTGGGAAAGCTGGTTGAGCGAAGTTGAAGGCAGGGAGAAGGCAGTTAGCCTTCGGCAGGTTGCCATAACATGAAATGGTCAGCTCTGGCCAGGCTCTGGATTTATGACTTGGTGCCATTGTGGATAGAAGATGTAATCTTTTTAAGTACATGGGAGTTGTTATTTGGTGTCCAGGGAGGTCCGGCCACCTTGTAGGGTCGACTTGGGGTCAGGTAATAAATCCGGTGCAAGGGCTGCTTATGGGCAGAATTGACAAATGGTTTATGGGTTTCCATCTGGTTCTAAGGAATGACCAGAATATGGCCAGAGGCCATGCTTGCTGAAACGGCAGTCATATAGATTAGCATGAAATGAGGATGCTAGCATGTCTGGATGGATAAGATGCTTATCAGTTCAAAGGGAACTTGTTTGTTTCTCTCTGTCCTCATATTGTCGAAGTATCCTTGGTAAAGCCATATGCATCACGGCGGGTTAGAGGTCCCCAACCAGATGGAACTTGTAGTAAATTAGGATTGTTGTGCGAATATGTAACCATGTAATGATGCCATGACCTACTATGAAATGGTCCCGAGAAGGGTTGTGCTGTAGATATGAGAGGATGCAAATGCATGTTGAAAGGGGATGGTGATTAAATAAATGTATCCAATGAGAGTGTGGGAACTGACAGGGATTAGATTTCTTAGTGTAGGGTTGACCAATCATGCTTGGGGGGATGACTTTGAAACTAAATATGTGTGTTAACTGTTGCAAAATGTAAATAATGTGAAATCTTTGTGTGGTTCAAGGAGAAAAGGGTCAGTTTGACTTTACGGCGTCATCTAGCCCCTCCTGGCAATTTGTACAATAAACTTGCATTATGGACAAATGTGCACTCGCTTCTTAGCAGCTGGGCCTATTTTTGGGTATAGCGATCGTATGTCCACCCTCACAGAAGTATATATGAAAACTGTTTATTTTGGCGAGATATGGGTTTTGGGTGAAATATAACAGGCTAGGTGTACTCCTACCACCGTTTTGGAGACAGAACTGAGGCGTAAGTGGATTTTCCTATTGAATCAAGTGGTTCTTATTCCAGAAGTTGCACCTGATGTAAATTCTGGCAGGTATTGCTAGTTTAGTGGATATTACAATGCATGGGAAATAACACATGCCCTGTGGAGGAAATATCCTTCTCACAAAAGCAGGCAGAGTTTAACAGTTTTAAAACAAAACTTATAATTGTAGCAGCAGTAAAACATGCAGTCCTTCTAAATACTGCATGTTTTACATTACTGCCAAACTCCTAATGAGTTCAAAAGTGGCTTATTCATGAAGATCAGGATTTTATTTTAAGGAGTAATTTACATATGTGGTCATAAACTACGACAGGACATGTTTTTCACAAATAGCCATGTCCAACTAGTATCCAGCTTAAGTCGTCAAAAACTGCAATGGAAATGGCAGAAATGTATAAAGAAAGTGTGCTTTTGCATGACAATTACACCCCAGGTTCCCATGACTGCATACATTGGTAAGGAATACAAGCAATTATATTTTAGTATTAACGTATTATTTCCTTTTTCCCCTTACATAAAATCATATCCCCAAGATTGTTGCCACATGCTGCACACATGGAGTACACTGTCCCACAATGGTATCATTTATGTACCCATTCTAGATTATTCACCTGTGCGTTAGCTGTACAGATACGTGTGCTAAGCCTATTCTTGTTTATAACTACTGATGCAAGTTTTGACTGACAGCCCATTTTGAGGGGTGTGTAATGTTCCCTGGCAGCGGCTAAAAGTGACCTTAAATTGCACACTTTTTGGACAATTCTGATCTGTCTGCACATGGGGAGGCAGACCAGTAATGGTCCGCATTAGTGCCCTGCAAAGGACTCCTCCCCAAGGTTCTTCGCACTCCTGCAGAGAAAGCTTGCTTTTGATCTACTGCACAGTGGGAGAAATGATGAACAGATGCCTTTCTTTTTGTTTCTAATGCCCCCAGAAGGATTATGTGCCCTCACAGACAAGTATATCCGTCCCACATCAGAAGACGATTTGAGAAGCCAACCATAGCTTCACAAATGCCAGGTCTGGTGTAGAATTTCTTTAAGAAGGATTTATTTGGGAATGCCACACAATCATGAGGAGTTGGCTCCAAGGAGAATCCTTGTCCAACTCCTGGCCTCGAGGGCGAGATCCATGCAGGGTTTTCAGGATAACCCTCATTAATATTTATAAGATACATTTCAGGGACGTCATTTAGGGGTCGCCAGAGGTCGCAACTGCGACCTCTGAGGTCTCCCTTGGGACCTATGTGGTCTCCCCTGCGACCTCTGAATAAAAAAGCAAAACAAAATATATATATTTTTTTTACTTTTTCTTTTTTTGTAATGCAAGCTCCTGGGGTGTGGCCAGCACCATTTGGCTCTTTAGTTCTGGGGTGGCTGGCTTTCTTGTTTAGGCCCCTTAAACAAAAGAAGAAAATAAGAACAGGAGTGCCACAAGTCTAACTTTCAGCACTGACCCTAAATAAGAAAGAATAGGAATACCAAATAATGTGTCTTTCTGGAATTCTATACAATAATTGCAGGTTTATTTCAGGCACACTTCAGGGGGTGAGTCACTGATTTAGTCTGTTCTTAAACTTCTCAACTCAGCCTTACATCCTTCTGAGGTCGATAAACGAGTACCAACACAGTGAAATGGCGTGTATATTTTGTCTATATAAAGCGCTTAAGCATAAGTGCTATATAATAACACATCTTTATCATTTGGTCATGGATGTCTGCATTCACAGTAATTTGGTAATATGGGCCTATACACACAGATCTTAAATATACATATGGTGATCCATTCTTACATGAAATGTACATCACATTATAGTGATATCGTAACCATATTTTTCATAGTGTACAATGCTGTGTGATGCCACTTGCTGTTTTGTCAAAGGGTGAAAGGTCGTGTTCCATCGCTTCCGCAATATCACTTCGGGGTGGGGTCAAATGACATCACTTCCTGTGATGTCATCAGGGGGTCAAAAGTCATGTGACATCCCTGATATATTTGCATACAATGATTCTAAATGTTTTTCTAAAGTATGTACCTTTTTTTCTCATGACTATTAATGAGTGATATCCTGAAAACCTGCCAAGATTCGAGCCCTCGAGGTCCAGAGTTGGACATCCCTGTATGTGTTGTTCTGAAAGCAGAGTTTCCCCATTCCACGGTGAATCCATACCCTAGGACACCCATTCTCAGAACCCTGCCTACTGGCCACTTGTAAAATGAGCTAGAAGAAAAGGAAAGCATTTTTCTGAATTTCTATCCAGCATCTGCTGAAATCAGAAAATAACTCAGTGAGTGTTCAAGAACATTTCAATTTCCCGGCTATATATACTCTCTTACACAAATTCTATAATGCCCATTTATGAAAATATGGAAGTAAGTTACATTTTCTTATTGCGTGCATTTGCACAAATAGTACCTGCCAGGAGGCAACAACAATTCACTGAGATGGGAGCCCTAAGCCCTGCGATGGAACATGGAGGAACAGTGGACCCGGGGTCATCAAATCGAACTGCCAGAAGAAACAGTAGGGAGAACACCTCTACTTAGTGGCAGATTGGATACTGACTAGGAATTCAGGGCTATGGTGGGAATAGTGAGGTCTGTGTTATGTACAAGCTGTATTTGAGGAAGCTGTCTGCCATTTCCGTGGAAAAGGGTTTGAATTTGCTGCCATGTGCTTCCAGGGCCATGTTCTTCAGTTTTTCAATTTCTACAGTCTTTTCTCTCTGTTAATTGAAATCTCTTTGCATGTAACAAAAGCATCTTGGTTCTCATGTGAGTAGGTGTTGGTGGCTTTGCTATCCACAAGAAATCTTTATGCATGACACACAAGGAAAGGTAAAATCAAAAACAGTGGTAATTAGTCCATAATGGGCAAGGGGGTGCCAAGCCACCACCCATTATGGATGAACCAGGCCATCCCAGGGTAAGCAATGAGTAGCCCCCCCAGCTGAAGCAAAACAGTTGAGGGGGTCTTTTGGGCTGGCTTTAACTGTCAAAGGTAGGCCTGTGACAGTTTCTGTTCCCCAGCGTGCATGTCCAATGGGCCATGCAAGGCTGGGGCATTTTGCTTCCCCAGCCTTGAATGGCCCATTTGTTGGGGATGCGGGCTGGGGAACTGCAGGTCTGACTGTATGTTGGGTGCACTCTAGTGCTTCCCTGCACATTCAGACATCCTGTATTGTTCATTGGGGTGCGTTCCAGCTCCTCTGCTCATGCGCAGCAAACAGGAAGCTCTCCCTCCTTCCTGCTTCCTGTTTTCGTCGTTACCATAGCCAGAGGGCCTCCATGTACGGGGGCTTGAAGACCTTTGATAAGAAGATTGTCAGTCATTGTGGGGAGTAACCTAACAGGATGCGCTAGTCTTCCCTACTGTAAATGGTGGTCATATGCAGCAGAAGCAGCATAGGGGTCCCCCTGAACTCTCACTATAAACATATAATAAAAATAAATGCTGCTAATCCATGCTAAAACCCTAGTTCTCTTGATCAATCAATAATCTAAAGGTGTATGTAGTACATAGGTCCTTGCATTGATATACTAATCAGACAATTTGCATATTATGAATATGATTTATTGGCCAAATTCTAGAATTTGGCCAATAAATCATATTCATAGTATGTGAATTGTATGATTAGCATATCAATGCCAGGATCTATGTACTACATATGTCCTTTTATGCCGACCTACCGGGGCCGCTGATTTGAGGGGGTGGCATTTGAACATATTTTCTTAAAGTGACATGCCATTGTTTCCTGGGAATTAATGGTAAATCTAACATGATACGTGTAATCAGGTGCTAAACTGGCCTACTTTGGTGCAGCCAGCATGGCTACATATTTTATTATTGTGGGATGGCATTCTTAATGACAAAGCCAACCGGATTGTGTTTGTGCATGGGGATACTGGCATATATTGGCAAAGCCTTTATGGGCATGTTTTCTTACAGTATCTTTGCTGGCAATATGTGCACAGCAAATATGAGTATTTACTAATTTGGAAATACTGGCACACTTTGGCGAAGCCAGCATGAAAATGTTTTGTATAGTGGCATATATTGTGGGGAAAGAGGAATCATGAAAATGTGTTGGATATTGCTCCTGTGCACTGTTTGGGACTTGCATTTATTGTTCTTTTTTAATGAGTTACTCTGCAAAATTGATTGCAAACTGTGCATACTTTTACTCAATTTTTAACAGAAAGTGTGCCGGAAAATGCACCCTTTTAACCCATTATTATTTTTAAAATGTTCATGGGGAAGAATCCCCCGAACACTGCTCGTTTGGTTTGGGCTCACTCACTATGCTCGGTTGATTCTGCATATTTATGGGAAACATTTACGCCCCTCCAGTTAAAAAATGTACCAGCCACCCCTAGATGTTTAACAACAGAAACATGGCAAACCAAAAGTCTTGGGTCACTACGGGGCAGCCAATGAGAATCACTCACAATATTCCCAATTACTGCCCCCTGTCACCCATACGTAACAGGCACATGATGCAAGTGTTTACCAATCAGACACTGCAAAGAGAGAAATACAAGAATACGTCCAACACCAGTAACACAGAACGACACATAGAGTAAGTGTGATGTAGTAACAACAGAACGCACAAGTCAGAAAGGTATCTTTCAGCAAGCTTTATTAACGGGGTCAGGATGAGTGGGGTTATTGACTGTAGGGCTGAGGGGTCCACAACGAAACATTAAAAGGAACTGCGCTAACAGTGTTTGGACAAGGTAACTCAAAGACCACCAGTCCTTTTAGGATTCACTAATCTAATATTAAGTCCCAAAGAGATAGCACCCTGATTGCGTGGATCACACTTACACTCTCAGGGTTATAGCATCAAGTTTGTTTCTGTGCTTCAGTTACCAGCAAATATATCTCTACTCTTTAACTTAGCATATGAGAGTGTCTCAGATATGTTCAACTTCTAGCACACAGCAATAATGCCTTTAAACACATTCCTACCAGCAAGCATTTCTTCCCCCTTGAGTCGGCTATTCTCAGGCTATGTTATTGTAACTCATGGGTTGCCACAGGGGCTCTTGTCTCGTGGTCAGTACTGGAGGTCTTCAGATCAGTGTCCGAGATATAGCAATCAGCAGGCTTTTAGCATTCTCTCTGAGTATGGTCTCTCCCAAGGTCTGAGCTACTGCCCTCGGAAAGATTCATAGACTTCTCTGCCAAGCTGGCCCTTCCTAGTGTCTGAGATATAGAGCTCTTTCTGAAAACAAGAGTAATGTTTAGAAGGCTTTGAACGAATCATCACAACTACTGGCTTTGCTTTGGGCAGTCTTCCAGCCCATAGTGATTTAACCAGCCATGCCATTCCAAATGGGGGAAAGACCTATGCAAACCAGAATTGCTAGGTCACTTTGATATTTCACAAGCCCACAAGCATCCTTAGACATGTTTAAGCTTCATAAGGCATCATCAGTGAGGTGTAGCCTGGCTCTCTGCACAATATACCCAATCAACCTAGGGTTGGCTTTTTCAAAACTGAAGGGTGATGGCTGGACATGTTTAACGAATCATAATGGCATTGATCTGGGCAATCTTCATGATCATCAGTTCTACACTTAGTTTCTTTCTTACTCTCGTGTCTCACAGTTTCTAATAAAATTCCTTAATAGGCTTTTGGCTGTCTTTCCTTCTCTGGTGCTAGTCTCTGCCAGGGTTAGTGATATAGCCCCTAGAAGACAACCAGCTTGCTCTCTTGCGCTTGGTCTGCTGTCGGACATCATATGAAATGTAGCCCTCAGCAGGCTCTTTCCCACTTAGGCTCCTCACTCTAATATTTCCCACGCTATGGCTCTCCCCTTGTGACTCCATCTACCTACTCTCTGCTTCCAACACTGCAGCCCTGTCTGCGGCATTCTCTTCCTGGTCATGTGTTCTTGTATATTCTGTCTGATAACCTTCGATGCATAATCTTCTTACTGAATCTGTGACAGTCCCTCCCTACCTTTGAAAAGACAGCTAATACAATCTAGATGGATAAAGCAAGGATGTGTTGCCCTAGTTCCATCATTTAGGTGTGGCACACAGCTTTTTTGGGGAAAATCCTCCTCCTCAGACCTTCACATAGCAAGGGACCAGAGAGACAAGCTCGTCATTGCTTTGTTATTGGAAAGTACATCCTATCCCCTCCACTCAAAATCACTCTCAACCATTGCCAACATACTGCTCCTCATCATCCTGCAGACACTGCACACCCACCCCCACTACTCCTCTTTTTAGGCCACGCTGCTGCACATTTTGAGGAATCTGTACTTTAAATTGTATGTTTCTGCTCCTTTTTTTCATTGTGAAGAACCCAATGCATGGTTGCAGTATAGCTCTGACACCAAAGTCCTGGTGGCACTGGTGAGTTGTGGAGGTTGGGGCGGAGGAGGAATGTTCAGTTTAGGGCTTGTGTGGGACAGCAGGGTAGACCTCTGGGAGGAACTAGCAAGGATTCTTGCTCCTGCCCTGACCAGTGCATGATGAGCACCTTCCCTGCATCGACTGGCCCTACCCTTAAGAACCCACCTGATCATGTTAGAGCGAGGCATGACACATCTCTCGGCCTGCCAATAAACATAAAAAGGAAGGTGAAGTGGGTGGGCGCTCAGATTTCAAGCATCCCGTCCTCTGAACCAAAGGTTCTTGCCTTCTATAACCCTTACCAGGTAGTGTGTGGTAATGCCTGGTGTTTCCAGGGTGCCCTTTTCCCTTTTATGCCATCTCACAGATGTGTGTTCTTTTCTGCATGGGATGCAATGAATCTGTTAGAGAAAGAGACACAGAGAGTGAGAGATGGGATTGACAGGTGTATTGTGAGATAAAGAAATGGGATCAATATGCAAATTGTCAGGGGTAGAATTGTAGGGTTGCAGGTTGTTTTGTCTTGTTATTTACCCTGTCCCCCAACTAACCCCCTTACAGCTTAAAGATCTCCTAGCACTATTAAGCTAGGCCCTGACACTCCTAGCTATTAGCTCATCAACACTAATTGAAACCAGCTTTAAGCTCTCCCCTTTAGCCCTATCACACTCTCCCATATCAGTGACTAACCAGAACTTAAGCACTCTAGTCCATCCAATCTTGAGGTCTTCCCAATGTATAACATACTCCCAAGTTTCTCTGCTAAATCTATAGAAGATTTGCAGAGAAGAAACACGTCCTTCCACCCTTCAACAAACAACACCACAGGCTTTGCATCTGCCTCTCCCCCTGTCCCACAAATGATCCCCTATTTTGCTAGAACAACATGAAGCGACAATAGTGGCAGTATACAAGACCACTTACATTACATGACATAATAGCCGTTCTCTCCTGACTCTCTGCTTGCAATTGGTTATTCCCTTTAGCTAATTGTTCCTCAACTAGTGTTCTTCCTAATCTACTAAGACTCCCCTGTTGTGGCAGCTTAATAGTCTCATAATTATTGTTAATAATGTAGTGGCGGAGGCCAATGGCTTAAATGTTGTGCTGCCATTTTGAAATCAGAAAGAAGTAACATGTCCATAACTCAGCTAAGATTTGTGAGCCAGAGTCTCCAAGGTGTCTGCAGGAAGGTTGCTGAGCAGGCTCTGACTGGTGAATAGGGCAATGCCCGAACCAAAAAATACTAGTGTGGAACAGTTTTTTGGGTCAAAGTGGGCCACTTTTTTGGCCAAGGTGGGCCAGTTTGATGAGTTACTTCACTATGCGGCTATTAGTATTTACCATTGTTGCTGAATAAATATTCTTTACATTGCACAATTTGCATCACATTTTATCAAAAGTCTCTCCCTTGGGTACTATTGAAACAGTCTGTCACAAAAGAATGAATTGGCATTTGCAACTGAGGGACACTTTTTCATTGGTGCCGGAGACAATCTTATGACCCAGTCCGACCCAGTTGCTGAGAGTCATGTATATCGTTAGTAAGGTTGTCTTTCATCTACGAGTGAGGGTGGATCGTCTCACACAGTTGCCACAATATCAGGCCTTCTCTGTCTGATGGAACCGCCATTGGGACATTGTTGGTTTCAGTTATTTTTTAGGGTCACATCCTTATAGAGACTGAGACATAGGTGGGATGAGCAGAGCCATACCGTGAGGTACTTCAGCATGACAGATGAAGAAGAAAAAGTCATTACATTTTTTCAACCAGTATCTGAACCCTGAGACTTGGTAACTGGAGATGTGACCTCTGATTCAAGGAAGTGCTTTGGGGGATTATCCTCTATGCCAACTCCTGATGGCTCTTCACACTGCAGGTCGCCATCACTGCACCCCAGACATCTCTAAGTCCTGAAGGATGGTCAAGTTAAACCTGACTTCTTCAAACGAAACTACTTTCCTCAAAGTGCCTCATCACCATGCTACCATTTCCATACAACACCATAATAATAATTGATTTGGAAGATCTTGAAATCAATACAGCAGTGCCATTATAATTGTTGATAGACAAATTGCAAGGGTCCCCAATTAAATCCTCTGAGACATGCCATTGACTGCATCCATAAGCATCATTATCAATTAGTGGGGATCAAAGGTGATGGTTGTTTGTGAGAGAAAGCACAAATGCATATGTCAACCCTTTTGTACTCCACCAAGTCACCAAGCAATGTAGTAAACAAGACAAACTTTTACGTCACTTTGTAATCATGGTTGTTCCCTGAATCCCTTACCTCATGCTGTTGAACAGGCGCCCAGGTCAGAGTCTCCTAGAATATTTTGGCAAGGAATTTTAAGGGTCAGGAAAAAAAAGAGCCACCTACCTAGCGACTTTTTAACGGGAACATTATCTCATGGAACCAGTGTAGCTAGTCCTCAGAGTCTGGTGGTTTTGGCAACGTTAAACAGGCACGCCAGTGTTCCAGAGTGAGGTGCATCTAAATCTCTGTGCCTTGTGGGAACCACGGCGCCATCTTTTAATGTTGTGTATCACTAGACAGCCGGCCACTAAAGGCAAAAGAATGCTAATTCATAATGTGCATTATATATTTATATACTATCAACATGTACCATAACTTATTTTCCAGTAACATGTATTCGATTACCTAATACCTTAGGGAAAGGGTGGGAAAGGAAGAGGCCCCATGGCCAGACAATCATCGTTTCAAGATTGATGCGTCTTTACGTCTGGCCATCGTGTCTTGCACACTTAATCACGCAGATGAATTAGAAACACGGTTTTGTATTAGCCTACTTTATATTTTTGGTGCCGCAGAAGCCACACCAGAGTTAAAAGCTGAAACATGTTTTTATTTTCAAACTTTGACCGCATCTATGGAACTTCAGCGCACCCTGCCAACTTTAAGTTATGCCACATGAAAATATACGTGCACAATTTGGTAATGTTTTATGAACATGTTCATAGCTTAAAAGCAGTGTCAAAAACGCTCAAAGATCAGTTTTTATAGAATTGGGTTTTGCAAAAGAAATGCGGGGGAAAAATATCTCAAAACTGTTCACCTGTGTTTATATATAACGTGTTTGACATACACCAAGGCATTATAAGGAACCAATGCATTCAACACACATTTCAAAAACTGGATCAGGACATTTTGAGGTATACTCATTCCAAAATATTTCAAACTCTTCATCTTGCAGGTGCGCGAAGGTATGGAAATCAAACATACAGGTGCTTGCTAACACACACAAGCACGTATCTCTTTGCGGAAATCACACAAACAAACGGTGGAGCACATGCAAGGTTTTCTGCTATGCACATAGCATGCAGACTACGCAGACACATGTATGGAAATGGTAAACTGATGTGCTCAGACACAAAAGTGCACAGCTACTTGTAAAATACACGACCACATCTGACCACATTGTATAATAAATACTGTGACCACCTCCCTGAGTGTCTCATGTACGGCTTTCGTCCTGGCCCGGCATTGAGCGTCAAGCCAGGCGGCATGAGTTTGTTTGTGTGAGGCCTTACTTATATGCAATTTCTGGCCTTTACATTTTTGTAACGGACCGTAGCTGCGAAAGTTTCAAAGGATGCCACTAGTTCTTCCAGAGCACGCTCATTTTCAAGGAATGATTGGCTAAGGCTATTAACTGTGATGGTCTAATCAGCCCCCGGCACCCCCGTTGTAAGGCCTTGTCCCTGTAACTCAAATAAGACACACAGACACAGGACTCATCTCATCGGCTTCCCACGGCACACTGTCGTGTCGCGGGACGGCCCCTTTATTTAAACATACGCAACATGGCAGAACGTTGCTGTGGCGCCACGTGACACTATCACATTTCTCCTTTTTCATGACAAAAACTAAACACAACTTTTCAGCAACAGTCTTGTTAACATGACAGACTTTAACGTGTTAACGTACCAGACAGTGGTAGGCCCAACGTTGGCAATAGTGGGGGACTTGGTCCTTTCAGATCTGGTCGCCCATTATGTAGTCTCTGAATCACACTCAGCATTTCCGGCTTTCTCTGCGGGCATATCTCTCCCCCGCCGGTGTCTCCCTGGCCTCTCCTTCCACCTCACCTGGTGTGGGCTCTGCCTCGCCCGCGCTCTTTTCAGGAATTTGCTCCCTGCTTGCGGTCCGGGCTGCAGAAACTTTCACCCGTTGATCTCTCTGTTTCTCTCCCCCTCCCACCTTTGGAAAAAAAACGGAGTTCCTAGTCACAGTTCCTCTTTGGTGAGCGGCAGTCACCATTGAGCCCTTAACCTGGCCAACTCCCATGGGAGAGGACTCATAAGTGAGGGACAGCTTTCCTTCAGGATGATGGTTTCGTACCAGAACAGTGTCACCCACCTCTATGTCCGGTGGTTTAAGATGTCATCAGATGTTTTCACCCTCATTATAAGCTCTTCGGTCCTCCGACATCTTGTTGTCATCAATGGTGCCCGGCGGCCAACCTTCAGTCTCTGGGAGAAGCCCTCTTGGACATCTCCTGAAGAGTGCTTCAGCCGGTGGCACCCCCGTAGTTTGGTGAGGGGTGGTTATGTACTCTCTTAGAAACTGGTGAAGAGTTCTCCTCAACTCGTACACATGGACTTGGGCTATGCGAGCACTTTATTTAGCACCCTCATGAAGCGTTCAGCCTCTCCATTGGCCCAAGGCCATCCTTGTGTCACCCTCCTGTGAGTGATGCCACAGTCTGCCATGAATTCTGCAAAGCTTTTACCATGAAATGGTGGTCCATTGTCCGAGCAGATAATTGTGGGGAAGCCGTGTGTAGCAAATATCTTCTCCATTACCAGTATGATCTGCTCACATGAGGTGGACTCTACCAGCTCAACCTCTGGGTACCTGGACCATTGGTCTATCATTACGAGGAAATACATCCCTCTTTCTGTTGACCCGAAGTCAATGTGGACAACATCCCATGGTTCGTCACTCCTGAGCATGGATTTAATTCTTGGCTCTCTGTTGACTGGGGCGGTCGCTTGGCACCAGACACACTTGCCCACGTGGCCATCTACTTTTGGTTCTGAGCCTGGGAACCAGACCTTTGGTCCCAGTCTTGCTTTGGTTTTTGCTGTTCCCTGGTGACTGCAGTGTGCCAACTCCAACACCCTTTCTACCAGTGCATGCAGAATCACTATCTGGCGGCCCCGTAGTAGAAACACTTGTGTACGGGCACGATAGAAATAAAATATCAATATCAATAACCCGTCATCTGTTGCTGACAGTTCATGTCGGACTCGCCAGATCTTGCTGCCTCTCTCGGTTTCTGCAGGCGCTATTGGATAGTACAGTTCTCCACTCACCACTGACCATGGCCTCCTGGATTATTTGAAAACACTCATCCTCTTTTGAGGCCTCTGCCACTTATTGAAGGGTAAGAGCCACAGGCTTTGCTGCTCCCACCACCAGACGAACCTGATCCTCAATGTCCAGTGTGTTGTTTCCTCTTGCTCTCAGTTGTTTTGCAGGTCTGGGGAAATTCCTTTGGCGTGAAAGACAAAACCAAAGAACTCAATACTGTCCTTTAGGGATTCACACTTTTCACAGTGCAGAGTAAGTCCCAGGCTCTGAATTCTCTCCAGCGCTTTCTGCAGGCGAACCATTTGTTCATTTTCTGATGTGGCATAGACCAAGATGTCATTGCTCAGGTTACTATCCCTTCAAGGCCAGCCAAAGCCTGTAGGATGATGTTTTGAAAAACCTCAGCTGCAGAGGAGACTCCGAAGTTTAGGTGTTTGTACTGGTACAACCCATGGTTGGTCGTGAAGATTGTGATGTAGCACAAATCTTGGTGTAGCTCCAGCTGATGATACCCTGACCACAGGTCTAGTTTTGAATATGCTCTCGCCCCTTGCAATTCTCCCACCAAATCATCCAGGGTAGGCGTGCTATGTCTCTCGCTCTTGATTGCAATGTTGGGCAGCCTCATATCTACACAGATACGGATGGATCCGGGTTGCTTTGGTTTAACAGCCACGACAATGGTGTACACCCATGGGGTGGGGCCCTCCACTTTTTCTATGATGTCCATGTTTAGCAGGTTTTGTAGTTCCTTTTCCACCTGTTGTCTCAGGTGAAACAGTATTCACTGATGCTTCAGTGCCATTGGGCGCACAGTCTCATCAATATGCAGTTTACACATACTGTGGCAAACCACTCCAGAGTCTCATTGATGTCTTTGGCGTATACTGTGAGGGCAAAGTGCACAATGCCCAGCGCCTCCGCTGCTGCACAGCTTAGCAAGCAGTGCGTGCTACTGTCTGTGACAAAGAATTTTGCTCTGATTTCTTTCCCCTCGTGAGCAACTTTGGTCACAAACGCACCTTGAAGGAGCAGTGATTGAGTCCCCCCAAACGACAATATTTTGGCACGTGCTTTCGCAGTTTGGGGTCCTGGTAGTGCCTCATAGTGGTAGGTGCCATTATGCACACAGATGCACCAGTGACCACAAGCAAAGGTGTCATTGTTCCACTTAGGCCACCGTGCACATAGGTTGTCTCCTCCTCTTTTTGAGAGAGTCAATATTCGGGATAAAGAAAATCTCTTCCTCCTCATCCTCTTCTTCTGCCAGCTCCAGACTTGGTATCTCTTGTTCTTTGACTGCCACCTGTCTTTGTTGCCGCGGTGTCTCACTGGGCATTCTACTAGGCCCTCTGGGAATGATGATTGGAGTGGGGGCTCTGCACATCCTAGCGAAGTGTCCAGCTGCTCCACAGCATCCACACACTCTCCCCTTCACCAGGCATTTCTCTGTGTGTGGGAGGTCATAGCCACATCTGGGGCATGGCTGCAGCATGTCAGACTACTTTGGGGGCCACCTAAGACTCGATGGGCCAGCATTTGGCAGTCGCCCTATAGCACATGCGTCCTCCACTTTTAGTGATCTGATCGCAGCGTCTATTTTGGTGGTATGGCTGTTCGCCAATTCATATGGCCTCCCCAAACCTAGAATGTGAGCCAGCATCAGTCCAGGCTCAGGGAGGACCTGTTGGCACAGTTTTCCTGAGCTGCATCCCTGTATCAGCTGGTTTCAAACCATACCGTCCTCATTCTCCCAACTGCATGTGCTCGCCAGGTGACAAAGCCTGTCATAGAACTGATAGAGGGATTCCTCATCTCTCTGTTTCTCCCTACACATGAAAAATCTCTCAAAGTCCTGGTTTGCCAGTGGCATGAAGTGTTCTTTAAGGCAATCCTTAGCAGCCTGGTATGAGTCATTGGCGGGAGCGAGGGACTTGAATATTCTATGTATCTCTGATCCAGCTCCGTAAATGAAGGTTGCCACTTTGGCTTCGTCGTCTGTCTCACCGGTTGCTTTAAAGTACATGTCAAGCTTCTCGATCCAGAGCAGCTACTTTGGCCCCAGCTTCGAGGGAATACCTGAGGTAATACCTGCAGCAACCTGGTCAGCATCTCCTGCTTCACTCATGCCGGCAGACCGCACGGCACCTTCTACTTTGATGAAGGCCGCAATCTGCTTCATCAGGCACACTTCCATGGTGGCAAAACCGCACAGGCACCATCTTGTTAGCGAAGGCTGCAGCACTCTTTTTGAGTTTGAGTAAGTGGCTTCTGCAGCTGCAGAGTCACGCTCCCAGCTGGGTATCGTTGTTGGCATTTGTTTTTTGGGAGATCTGACTTTCACTGTTCCCAGTGCTCCACTGCGGAGCAGCCAGTCAGATCTCATTATCTTCAAAAAAATGCCAACTACAGTGCCAAATGCAGTGCACCAAGGCCTCTGAAGCAACTGGCCTGCTATTAAGCAGTCCACACAGTGTGCCAGGCCAGCTGCAGAGGCCTTGGTGCTCTGTGCGGTCCCCGGGTCGCCATGTTGGCTTTTGTTTTGGTGGTTTTATGGGAGGAGTGGGACTGGAGAAGGAGATCACCACTGGGCACTCCACCCGTCTCTGCTGCAGTGCTACTGCACTGTGCACACCGGCGCCCAGCGGCCCAGCAATGAAATGCTCATTGCCGTCAGGCCGGGGCTGGGAATATATAGCAATGCTTTACTTGCTGTTGCTTTCAGGGCCCGGGCGGGCCCATGGATGCTGCAGCGCCAGCATGGAGGGTCCTACGGGCCCGGGTCAATAGGCCACCAATTTTTGGAACGTAGTGATGTGCTTCTTATGAGTCAGTAACTGTCCGTGCGTGCCAGCCAGACAGGGGACGCAGACCCAATGAGTCTTAATCACACCCTGGCTGTTATGCACGGGACGAAAATGGCATAGGTCAGGAATTGGCAAAGTCGGGTGAACTGCGGAAACTGAGCCTTTTTTCAGTCCTTGCAGTTGGGACTGGGACAATTAGTCCTCTCCTCCGGCTCCACTCTAGTCTGTCCAGCTCCCACTCCCAGCATGCTCTCTCTCGGTCAAGGTGAGTAATTAGTAAAATAAATGCGACACCCCATCATCCCAGGCAACTCGTATTCTCACTGTGCCTAACCCAGGGGTGGAAGCGGAAATGGCCATGGGATGCGGCAGGCAGAGGCTGGGGGAGGGTTTTTCTACTCCTGTTAGTTTTGTGCACATTTACAATTAATGTTAAAACAAATAAGAAGGATTGCCATTTTACCCGCCAATACATTAGGCTCGTTTGCTCCTGCTCAGTCAGGCTGTTTGGGAAACACATGCACGCAGACGCAGGCCTTTGAGAGTTAGGCCCTCACACATACAGCAACAGCATATAGTGATCACTTTATGGCCCCGCTGGGACTGCTGGTGGACAGGGTGCTCTTCTATTGGAATGCTCTAAAGACACTTAAAGTGCATTATATTTGGTCTCGAGGCTTTTAACAGGGCCATATGGGGTACGCCTGAGACAGGTGTCTGTATAGCATGAGAAAACACAGCGACGGCCCATGCCATTAAAGCTGACATCGCAAATGCTTAGTAACACCTAGGGAATGATTTGCAAAGCGTTTCTCAATGGGACTGTACGATTGAAAAACGCTTTTGCAAATCAGGCCCTATTGCGCCCAGGGTGAAACACTAGATGGAATGAGCCTCCATACCACAGGCGCCCCCAAGCACTACTTCCCGCTGCCTGGCCAGGATCACAAACTTTGGCTCAAAGGCTTCGAATTTCAAGGTCTACAGTAATAATGTCTTATAGAATTTACTGACAAAAAATGCAAATTGCATAATAAAGCCACATGGCAACATGTACATCCTTATACCAGCATGTTAAGCCAAACGAATATCATTGTGGCTTTAATGTACACATCCTGAAATGGTAAACTACAAGTCCCAGAATGCATGATAATGCCAACATGAAAAATCTAGTTAACCCCATGGTACTTTCAGTGATTTAAAACATGTAATAAAAGAAGTGCAATAAACAAAAGATAGATATGCAGATTCTTTGTCGCAAACTTCCAACACGTTCTTATTCTTGATGTTGAAAACATCTGATTAGTGACTTAAAGCAACTTTATTGTTTTGCATATCAAGATAGTAGACATGATGGATATAAACAGATCCTCAAATGGGCGCTTTGTGTTGCTCACTTCAACTTGCACAGATGTGCAAGGCAGCTGGTGTTTTGTGAGTTCCTTGAGTTGGAAATGTTCCATCATGCATATGAAAGGCTCTGCCACTGATAAAAGAAATGTGTTAGCTATCTGAGCAACTTAACGACCTGCATAGCCACAGACGCTATGTGTGTGTCTGCCTCGACTTGGGAAACAGGCAGTGCTTGAATGTTGGGCCTGAGCCGATTCTATATTTGGCCCACGAGAAAGACAAAGCATCAAGGACCTGTTTCTTGAGCCTTTCAAATGAAGGTCCATGCTGTAAAAATGAAAAGAACTAGTGGTACGGCGTACCAATGATTTATACTACACATCCATTGGCATGCGTAGTGTAGCTCAGTGGCAATGCGCTTGTCTTGGAAGCAAGACAACGCAGAGCAACACAGATTTGAGTCCTGGGACTGTGCTTAGAAACCTCTTCTGTATTACACGCATTATAAAAAACAATTATAATTATAATCTCTGGCCTAACCTGTAAACACTGCCAGGCCCAGTCCCGAATATTTCGAAATGGTCAGCTCCTCCAAGTAATTTAGTTGAAAGTGTACGCATTTCTAAAACATCTGCACTCATGGTTTAATTGGTGATTGCACTGCTTCATATATAGTAATAGGGAGCTCTCGCATATAGCGCATCATAATTTGTTTCTTGGCGCATCCATTAACCCATGTGTGCTCCTTCCCCATCCATCCCACTACTAGCCCATGCCTGCATTTGCTGCAGCGCCAAACATGTGACATTGAGCAGCAGCAGTGTGACGGGCTGGTGGTAGGCCAATCTAACACTGAGCCTCTGGTGCTGCGGCATTAGAGAGCCAAGAGTTTTTGGCCCTGGCACTTATTTGTTTACAAATGAAGCACTGGCCAGGTCCCATTAGTGCAGACTGGCATAATATAAGGATTAGCCTGCCCTCCGTCTCAAAGCTTCTCTTTATTTCAACATGGTCACCACAAACCTTTCTGTGTGAATTGCTGGAAAAGTTCTCAATGTTTGTGGGACTCAAATTGCCCAAAATTCGTCTGGTTTTATTTTTGCCTGAACTAGTTTGTCCACCATAGTTCTGCTTGCAGCTATTATTACAATGCTTGGAAGTGGCAGGACTTCGACATGATCGCTATATTAAAGGGGTAGTTCGGTCAGAAATGTTATTCGCCCACTAGATCGGGCATGTGTTTTAGAGCATACATTGATCATTGTTTAAAAAGATTCCAATGCAACTTACCTGAGTTTTTCTCACTTTAACACATGCGAAAAAAGTTCAAGTGCCCTCACAGAATTAAGTCAGATCACCCGCCCCTAATGCTGACATCACTAGACGCTCACAATTAGTTCCACCTATTTTAATGACATTAGTGGGCAGCGTAGCTAAACATACCCTGTCATCACCAACGTCATAACGTTATTTAATGCTGAACTAGGAATATAAACACACACATCCACAACAGACACAAAATCTTTCTTTTCACAAAAATGATTAAAACTGTTTATTTTGAAAAAAACAGCAATAGTTGGGAGCGTGACAAGTACTTTTAATTTTGACATCATGCTGAAAAGTGATAATTAAGTCCACAAAAACATAGGTAACTTTTTCCAATAGAGGTTATATAGCTAGCGAACCTTGAATGGTTCTAATATTTTGTTTAACTGTGAATGGTGATCTTATAATACTGATTCCAGTCATCAATGTATGAATCCCTGTCTTTGCATTCTTGACAGAAAGCTATTATCTTTCATCATCGATTTCTGATCGATGCACATGGCATTCCATTACAGAGAAGAAATTAGTGGTTTAAATTTCAAATGCAACACTTAAACATCCGCACGTTTTCAGAACCTATAGTCTGCCATGTTGATCCTTATCACTGTAACCGAAAAAGGACAGATTGGTGTTTGGCGATCATTTCAGATATTGGTTATTACAGATGCGCTGTTGATGATTATTGTCCAATTACGCTTTAAGAAGCCATCGACCGGTAAACTGTACTCATGACAGGCACACATTGGTATAATATACCTATGTAAAATTGAGGAAGCAAAAATATATTTCAGTACCCAATTTATAATTGTATATAAACAGTACATATTTATGTTAACTATCAATTTAAGTTACAATTAACACATACAGTATCTATTATTTTATTTAAATTGAACATTCATCTGTCACAATGTTATTCACGTAGCATACAGCACACTTGCCATCCTTACTTGTATAAATATTATTTAAAACTTTGCTTACATCGTGTCTTGTGTTTCCATTCTCCCTGTTTGACGGATGACCATCCGCTTGGAAAGACAGATCTCAGTAATAGAAACTTAACTTTCCTACGTAAGCTTTTAATATAGTGAATCTTATCACTTCTTTGTGGATATTCAAAACATTTTGGCCTTCAAATTGTTAGTGCAGTGGATTCAAGGACAAATTACAATGCAAGAGTTTCGTTTTGGGAACACATGCTCAAAAATGAACAATATTAATGGCAAGCTGTGCAGTGAAATGAAGAAATATTTAAAGTATCCCACATATGACAATATTTACTTCCATTTGAACGGTATCAATGTGTCTGGTCCCACAACATTTACGTATTCTTTCAAAAATGACCAAAGGCTTCAATAGGGCAATGCCTGACAAAAAGCCAAATTAATAGTGTGGTGCAGTTTTTTTGGCCAAAGTGGGCCACTTCTTTTCTGAAATAAAAAAATGTGAATACAAAAGCGGTGGGTTAAGATATAGAGACGGCACGGACGGACTGGGAAGGGAGGAGGGAAAGGGGCGATGTTGCACCGGGCTGGGTGGACAGTTGCAGCCAGGGCAACACGTGTAATGAGCAACAATAAAAAAAGAAAAACGTTTACATAACTAAAATTCCAGCATGCCTCGAATTAGTGCAGTTTTGAAAGGCTTACTGGCTTCTATGTATATCAATTCCAGCAATCATATGGATTTCTGCATTAATGCATGCGCAACTGGCAGTACTCCTCATGTGGGCTTCCACAGTAAGATGTTAATGTACAAAGGCTACAGGTGCATGTTCATAGCGTACACTAGCAAGACATTTTTCTTTGCTTGTTACTTCAAACTTGGCTAACACTGTGGCACCTTTGATCTATTTCTATCTGCAGCGACTTATCATAATTCCTACTTTCAAGCGGGGTTAGACCTTATTTATTTAATTGTTTTAATTTATTTATTTGTTCTTTGTAAAGCGTCTATACAAAAAATGGTTTTTGAAGGTGCCACAAGACAGAAAAAGGGGGAGTGCAAGAAGAAAAAAAACAGTTACGGTCCTACTAGGCCTTGTGTCATTTGGATCATGCAAGAGCAGTAACAAGAAGTGAAGGGGCCAATGGAGGTAGGAAAGTGCTAAGGGGAGGCCAGGTGGGCAAGTGCCAAGGGAATCAGGGAGTGAGGATCACATGCTAAGCACGAGGATGGGGGTGGACCAGGCTCGGTAGGGATGCACACCCCGCCAAGCTTGTCAGCGGAAAGGGGCCCGGAAGGTCAAGTGTAAGTTGTGGGGAGTGGGTGGGTCAGGAAGACAGGGTACTTTTCAATAGTACCATAAAAATAAAACAACCAACATATTATTTACATTTTAAAAATAGAAAAATATCAACACCAAAACAACACATAGTTACATCACTTATGAAGCTTTGAGCATAATTCATCATTAAAAAAATTCTCTTATGTGTCATTATCTGCACTCTTTAACATCTCCTATATGACATCAATGATGATTTTGATAGGATCGTCATTAATCGTAAATCTAAATTTCAGCATTGCATTCATAAAGCTTCAATTCATGCAAGAACGCAATGGCTCTTATAGTTACAGCCGTACAGAAACCAGAGTGAATTGTTCTCCACAATGTATCAGAAGTAGAGACTCTATACGGTTCCATTATTGATTTGGAGTGTTTCACCCGTTGGTTTAGTACTGTGTCAATTCCAAGATGTTTCAATGTCTCTACTTTATCCTCTTGAATACAAAAATGTCACCTCTTTGGGTCTTGGTTAATAAGTCTACATTGGGCTAACACTTGCCCAGTCGGCCACAGGTTAAGCCGTAGTCGCAAAAAGTAATTCCGATGTTCTGTGGAAGGGGACTTGGTCAAATATCGCTCTGGAAAACAGTTTTTTCATTACAAACAGCTCTGGATCATAATTACAATATTCAGTACATTACTTGTACTTGCATCAGATTTTGGAGAAGTGTAGATAGAGTTACTTCTGCAGGTGCTAGTACTTGGATAACCTGATTGCGCCATTTGATTATAAATCTGTCCCTAGTGGAGAAGACATAAGCTGCAAGTGTTCCCAATACTGTACCTAAATTTAGGGCCAATAAACATTTTCTAAAGAGGGCTACAACAAGCCATAAGTACCTCATATGTAGGGAAATCAATCCTAATTCATGGTGAAAGGTGCAGATGCAGGAAGATGTAGAATTCTGCGCCAGTACTTCCCCTCCAGAGTCGACCAAAAACTCTTGTTCAAGATAGGTGGAGTTTCTGATGAATAGAGAAGGATAGGTGATACTTTCTGATAGTACCGGAGCAATGGTAAACTTATCATACTTTCCCTGGATAATTTTGGCTTGTTGCATGAATGTTATGACTTTGTCCTGTTGTATTTGTTTAAATAAAAGATTTCGTTTTGGCGTTACTATTTGGGCATTCAGATATATATAGTGTTGCACCGTTTGAAGTTTTGACCCTTTCAGGGTCCAAACGTAAGATTTTCTAGTATGCTTATGACTTCTGTTAAACATCATAATCTTGGTCTTTTCCAAGTTTATACACAGATGATTCACATCCATGTATGCTACCACAGCGTCCAAGGCCCTCTGGAGGCCCTTAGGTGTTTTGGTAATAATAACCAGATCATCAGCATACATTAAAAATGGGATGATCTTATTAGCCAGTTTCGGAGGATCTGTGAGGATGTTCATAAATGTGTTTCCCACATCCGAAATAAAAAAGTTAAAAAGGGCAGAAGCAAGTGTACATCCTTGCCTCAGCCCTCTGAATGTCATGATTGGCTCTGTAAATTTTCCTTCAGCCGTTAATCTTATTTGGATGCTATTGTCAGTATGTAGGTCATTAATAAGGAGTACAATATAACTTGGACATCCCTGTTGGATTAATTTTTTCAATAATAACTCTTGTGAGACAGAGTCAAACGCTGCTTGTAGGTCTATGAAGGTCATATTGTGCACCAGAACTTCAACCTGCCCATAAAGCTGGGGGTTGCCCAATAGCACTTTAAGTTGGAACAGCAGCAACCGTGAGATGGATGGGGATGCAGATTAATACTCAGGCATCAAATCAATAATGACAACTCAATGGTTTGGCAAAGGGAGTCCATTTAATGACAAGTACAAAAACTGGGAGTTTCATGAATATCAGCGGTTGCGTGATCTTCCTTCTCGCTTCACAACTCCAATAAACTTCATAAAAAACACATACTTTTTACTAAAAACTTGTCATCACTGACGTGTAACACTTAAAAGTTGGCAGGCAATTCTATTGGTTCTAGGAAGGTAACTTTAATATAGGTACTATATCTGTATATGGTAATGGAGTAAGGTGATTGGGTAAACACTGTCAGGTGGGGCATGTAAGCTCTTCCTTCAAAAATGGCTACTGTAGACATCACTAAGAGTACGACTGTGATGCTGGAAATGCATCGGTGGGACAGGGCCTCCGTATCCTGTCCTTTACTGTTGTTTATCATGTGATCTGTCGTGTTTTCCGTGCAGGAGTTCATGTGGGACTCCTGGCGGTGCAGCTCTCTCTTTTGGTTTGGTGTACAGACCCATGGGATACCCTTATGGCACCCATAGGTGGGGGTACAACCCTGTAGCCCTAGTGTATGGTTTTGGGCACCTGTGTGTGGCCCACAGAGCAGGGTATGGGCTGGTGGCAGCTCCATGCTTAATTTGATAGGTGCTCTGAGTATCCTCCATTTTGGAATACCCAGGCCCTGCCGTTGGAATCAGTTGATTCCTGATAGGAAACAAGATGGCCCCCGTGGCCCATTGCTTTCTATTGCCTGTTACCTTGTTTTCCCAAAGTCCTGGGAAGCCCTGACTCTCTCCCTTCCCCCTGACCGGCTGTTGGGTGGAAGTTCCATATATGGTGTTGTTGCGAAGTCCAGGCCAGACTGGCTGGAGCCTTCCCAATGACTGTATGTTGTGGGTACACCCTGTGGGTGGGACCTGGGTGAATGGAGTGTGTGACGAATACGCATTCTGTATTGTGGGTGTATAGTATCTAGTGTTTGACACAATGACTGAGACAGCCCTGCCCAAAACTGGTATGAATGCAGTGTGGGGTGTTGAATGGCTGGGTACTTGTCCCTATACACATAACTTGTTGTGAGTGTCTGGAGAGGAGAGAATGGCCTGAATGCACTATGCACCTGATTGGATGCCTGCCTGCATGAATGCCCTTCTGACCGATTGGTTGCCTGAGTGTGACCCAGTAGAATGAATGGGAGATCAACTAGTATATCTGGGGGCCTCTCACTGCTAGAATTCGTTTTCAGAAGATGAAGTCCACTACGATGAGTAACTGGAGTAACTGAAACTTGTCCTTGAAGCCCTGCTGGAAGAGAAGAATTGCTGTTGCTCTCCTTCACGTTCTGAAAGCTGCTGTGCCTCCAAGGACTGACCCAGAGAGGACCTGGTAAGGCGCCCTCTTCCCGAGCTATGAGGGACCATCGTGCACCAGCCGATCTTTGCCAAAGCTCCCTGGTAGACAGACCTTCGACAGGCTGCCGACCCAAGACGGGAACTTCCGCGGAATCACAAAGAGAAGCGCCTGGACTGTTGTCCGCCACTGTCGACAACCGCCATCGCCAACCGGAGCCACCGTGCTCCCGTTTGACTAAGAACTGTCGAATCCAAGGACGCTCTCATCCGCATCGTCGCCTCTGTATCCCGCTGGAGAAGGCCTGACTGTTGACGTGCCGAGGAGCATCCGCCGGTGGGTTTCCCACCACCCAAAGACTACAGAGACGCTGACGACTCAACGCCCTTGCTGGGCCACAGTTCTTCAAACTCTTTGCGGTCCAGAACTATCGACACCGAGGTGCCCCGCACGCCTCTTCCTTGCAGGACATTTACGCTTGCCCGTCAACGAGCACCGCTAGGAACGAAGCTGCCACTTCACCGTCGTAGCTCACCCTGTTCTCCATCGGACGTTCGATGACCCGTGACTCCTGCCTTAAAGGGAGGGCACTCACGAAGGGACGTCTTTTTCCCGCTGAGGAACGCTAGAACACCAGGTACTTTGGGGTTGCAGAACTATTGGGAAGTCTATTGTGAAAAATATATGGACTGAGCTTGTATCTTTATTCTACAGGTTGCCCAGGTGGGAGATCTCCACACAGAGCTGTGTTTAACGTTAGCGACCAGTATTCTGCCAATTGTTCAACCGTCTTGCTTTCCTTCCTCTCTCTACTGCTGGTTTCCTCTTTATTGGTCTGTGTGACATTTTGACAGTATAGTTGATGCACTTTAATGAGATCTGATAATATTTGTGGTACCACTGTAGAACTGTATATATTTACCATTGTTGATTTTCTGAGGACAAAGTGAGTTATTGTGATAGTGTACATAACCTTGAATATTAATTATATAAAGACTGTGTTTTAACTGATACAGTGTGCCGACATTCCTTTGTGGGTGCTTGGGGACTACACTGTACTTAAGAACCAGCCTGCATCACCTCCTGAGAAGCTAGGCCTTGATTGCTCGACTACGTTACCAATAATACAGAATCTTGGCTGGGGTCCTCTGTGCCTCTGCTCTACCATATAGAGAGCATAAGTACAGACACCCTCCTCCGAGTCTTTACAACGACGTCCCATTGGTTCTACTAACTACAGGAGCCTAGATTACTTGGTCCACTATGATTGGGTTGGCAGCAACCCCACTCATACTTTTCCATTTTGCCTAGCAGCATACAGAATAGTCGGCCAGGTGCAGGGTGCCCTTCAGCTCCCCCGGCCTACCTCCAATTATTGCTACAATCAATCACTGCTTCAATGGTCATGTGTCAATTAGTTCCCTGTGGTTGGCCTCGAGACTGCGTCTCCTGTCTGGAAAAGTTCTGATATCTTCGCCTGGCCCACTGCCATGCGTAGGTGTGAAAGTCCACCTTCTCCTCGCCCGGCAGGTCAGGTGATTCAGACACTTTAAATTTGCCTTCTTCTTCATGTAATTCGTGTATTTGATTTTCGTTTTGCCCACCACCTGCCTTCTGCTTCTTATCTTGACCTTTCTGTGCAGGATATTCTGTTCCTTGCTTCATTAATTGTAGCTACTGTTTGTCTATTTTAGCTGGTATGACTTTTGCTTTTTGGCACGATTTGTCTCTGCTGAGTTTCGCTTCTGCCTTTCATTCTTGATTTGTTAAATATGAAGCTCTCCTCATGCGGCCTTTAGTAACCTTTAGTTGATTCTGCTCTTTTGCATAATGGAAGTATACTTATATAACGTGCTTCTTTTGAGGTAGATATGTTTAGGTCGCACTTGCCGCAATCTATTTTACTACGAAGCATAGCAAGCCACAAAATTTCCTTAGCTTTCTTGCAGTTCCAAGCATTTGTACATGCGTAAACTGGTAGAATATCTTCATCATGCTCATGGCATAAGCTTCTTTCATTTGACATCGTCCTTTTACTTTAGGTTCACAATGTCCCTTATTCATGGCATTTTGTCTCTTTATCATTCTCAGGTCGTCATATCTTCTATATGTGGGTCAGTCCGGTTTCTTGTGGCATCACCATTTGTCTTCCATTAAGACCTTTTTGGCTTCTTCAGGGACTGTACTCAAACGATCTTCATTCCGTTTCATTTGTTGATATGGTTTTCTCAATGGATACCTGACTGTCCATGTTTTCTTTAGTGTCGGTACGTCAATAGGTGCTGTTCTTCTGATGGGTACTGGACAGAGCCCTACTGCGGCTCTCTGCTGGTTTATTTGCTCATCACACGTCACATACTTCGGCGTGAACATTACTGGTACTTCAAAATGGACGATTGGAGTACGGGCTGTACTTGGGACCTCATCTACACTATATAACAGCTGTTTCATGACTATGTGACGTTCAATTATTAATGTTAAAGTCAAGAGATTTTCACACGTTACCATCCCGGCAATAAACCCGGTTTGGAAGGGATCTCTTGATTTTAATGTCCATTCCTGGAAATCTCGCAATATAAACTTCGAGAACAGCTTACCTGAAACATCCAACAATGAAATTGGCCTATAATTTCCTGGCACAGATCGAGCACCCTTTATAAAGATTGGGATAATTTCAGCTGACCTCCACGTAGCCGGTACTCTATTAGTAATTACAATCTGCTTAAAAATGAAGGTCAGAATTTTGGCCCAAAGAATAGGGTTTTGTTTCAAAAGAAAATTGCTCAACCCATTTGGACCCAGGGCTCTCGAATTTGAAAGCTTGTTTATAAAAACAATACATCATCTTCTTCAATATTGAGCCCTTCATAGTTTGAACATTCTCTAGCGGGTGGACTGCTATCACACATTTCCATCTGATACATCTTGGTAAAGTACGAAACCCATTCTCTCTCGTTTACCCCATTTAACTGGACTGATTTTTGTGTCACATTATTACCAATGTTAATCAGTGCCCATATTTGGCACATGTTTTTGTTTCGGCTTCTGCACAACATGGCTTCTCCATCTGTTTGCAACATGTACCTTTGGTGAGCACTTAACCAATTTTTGTACTGGCAGTTTAACGAATGCAACCTTTTGATTTGTCTGGACAAGTCAAATTAACAATATTTTTTTTTATTTTTGCATAATAATTATATTTTTGCTATTCATGACGTGGTTTATGGTAAGCTAGCTTACGCTCTAGACAAGACACATGATATAGATGGAGAAACGATGTATACTCTTTTGTAGCAGCTTTACCATCATAGTAGCTACTCTCCACATTCTTATGAAAGTCTAACAAAGTATGCGTGTTCCATTTAAGTCTTCTCCGAACGTTCTGTGAGTGAGGGAAATGTTGTTAAACACATTCAACTACTGGAACATTGACAAGCCAATCAAGATTCAGTATATTATGGTTACTCTATGTTTGAGTAAGTATTTTGAAGCTCAAAGCCTTGTTAAATGTGCCGGGGTCAACAAAAGCATAATCAATTATTGAGGAGCTTAGCCCTCTTGTCCAGGTCACATTTGGAATCGTATCTCTCGGCAGGGATCCATTACACATCACCAGCCTCCGATCCTTGATTATGCGCACCCACCTCAAACAAGCTAGATTGTATCTGGGATTATGAGCTGGCAACAACTGAAGGTTTAGATCACCTACCACAATCACACTAGTTACTTCAGATGACTCAGAGATAACACTCATTAGCATTTCCAGGTCTAGAAAGAAGGCATTATTTGAAATTCCCTTTGGGTTTTGATATAAGTTGAGAATAGTCATTACTCTCCCTGGAAATTCTAATTTTACCAACAATCAGGAAAAGAATTGGAGCTAACCAAGGAGAGAGATGCCACCTCTTATGATTTTTGATTGCGACCATTAACCCAGATGATGGTCTTCCCCAGGCAGATGACTTTGCCGAAGGCAAAATAATTGTGTGGTCTTCCCATGTTGGGGTTTCCAGTAACCATGTTTCTTGTAAAATTATAATATCGTGGAGAGCTAGAGAATTCTCACTGGAACCCAACAGATGTGAATGCCCAGACGTGTTCCAACTAATCATAGAAATTGCATGACTCTCTTGTTCTGATGTTGGTTATAAGTTGGGCTCCTGCATTCTCTCTTGATTTTGCATGTAAACTTTAGCTTTATTGAACATGTTCTTACTTAAATGTGAAGTTTCATCTTGCTCATAATTGTCCATGTACTTGCCCTTGTTTTCCAACCTTATAATTCCCATCCGAATCCATACTAAGACGATGCTGGCCAGAACAAAACCAAGTGCAAATATTTCCATTCTAGCTTGCTAGAGGGCATTCCTAATCAAATTAGACTGAATCCATAGCCTCACAATAGAGGAATCATTTTCTCTGAAGAATTCCACCTGTTCTATATCAGTGGTGGAAATATCTTGTAAGGTGCCTACCTCGCATATCGCCAATATACTTGTTCTATTCTCGGAAGGAGAGTTCAGCGGCAATGTGCTTGCATTGGAAGCAAGATGACACGGAGCAACACAGGTTCGATCCCCGGGTCCACGCTTAGAAACCTCTAGGTATTAAGCGCGTTATAAATAACCTATCATATCATATCATATCATATTCAACACATATTCCGGAAAAGGAGCTGAGTGACATTTTAATATCAATCTATGATACTTGTCCCATTTCTTTTTAAGATTACTAGAGACCATGGGACCATGTGTCTCCCCCTTAGAACTGTTTTGATATTTCTGTTTTATGTCATTCTCTTGTCTCGGTTTAGAGGGCTCATGTGCAGCTTGTAAAATCCACATTTGTCTATGTTCTTTCGGGGAAATAATCTTACTCAGCAAATTTAGCTTGGCCGTATTTTAACTAAAATAGTTCCTTACAGCCTTGGCAATTTGTTCCTCAATACGACAAATTTCTTGCTGCTGCACTTTCGGGGTTGTATTGAAAACATTCCCTTTCCCTTGCGCTTGGTCATTAGATAGTTTACTACTCATTTCACCTGTTATAACCGAGATTACTCCACACACTGGTTGCCTTTGTTCAAGGTTCTCCTGTTGGAGCACTACTCGGCTGTTGCCATCCATACGCCAGGGTTGCTTTTGCTGTTTGAACTGATTTGCTACCAGAGAGTGAGTTGGATTAATTTGCATCACTTCCTGTTCATACAATGCCACCTGTGCCCTGATGTTATTTTGAGCTTCCAGTTTGTAATTTGTCACTTGACGGAGACATGGTTGCTTCGTTTGAGCAATGTTCGTCTCCGGCTCCAAAACTGAGATGATGCTTCGATTCTGGAGCTGTCTTGCTGTTGAGTCGGCAGCCGACTGTTGCAATTCAACATACTTTTTTATGGAGTTCTCAATTTGAGCTCTAACATCCGCTAAAACAGAAAATTGTGCTTCATTTTGTTTTGCAGGCATCGCATTGCTCTGACCACTGATTGAATTAACAGTCTGGGACCCAACCGTGTTTGAGCCGTGTGTCTGTAAACTTCCCTCCAACAATATCCCAGCTCGTTCGACCATTGGGTCAGAAGTCTGAGAACCCACAGTCTTTGGGCAAGGCAAGTTTATACTGCTCTTGGGTGCTTCAACAGCTGCTATGGTAGCAATCAATTTGTTTAGTGGAGGATAATCTGAAATGACAATTTGAGCACCAGAACTCTCGCTTGTGCTCTTTTTGGCACCAATCTGTTTTTTTGTCGGGCGAGATTTGGGAACGGATTTTAGTTTAGGCATCAGCCGTTTTATTAGATGTTTTATATTTGAACCTTGTTCGCAATGGCACAGCTTTTTGATGTTTAGATTTTTTTTAAATATGTGATTGTCCTGGTCACCTTGTTTCTTAGCAACATAAGGCCGAAATAAATTGTACATGCTTTTATTATTTTAAGCTATTACTGGTGGACCTACATAACCATTCAGCACCATTAGCTCCTTACCCATTCTGCCCTCTATCTTTGTCTGAGACTCTAAGTTTATTTCATGATGCGAGACAAGACTATTGTGATTATTATCAGGTTGGTTAATTGGGACATTACAATCAATTATTTGCAAAGAGTCACCACCCCTGTTGTGCGGTGATGTTCCCTCTATTACATGACATATTTCAGATACATATGTAAAGTCTTTCGCCTTTTCACACCATTGCTCAGCAACCACTTCTTTGGCTCCATAAAGAGAAGCCTTAGAGGCTATCAGTTGGTTCATCCATAGCACAAGTTGTTCTATTTGTGTTAGATTGTAGTGTCACTTTATGGTTCAAAGTCTCAAACAGTTTTGTCAATGTGACCACCGTCATGTTTATTGAGTTCAAAGTTAGTGCTAATAACTTAAATTGTGAGTGCTCCCTTTGAGTAGAGTGCGAGTTTGCTGTAGGGATCTCACTAAATCTGCATGATGATTGCCCCTCTGTCGTTAGCCCCGCTAATGACATGTGTACTTTGTGAGCTGTGTTGTCAAATAGACTGGGAGACTGATATAAACTGTTTTCTTGTGAGGAAATGAGAAAGGAGGCAATTATTGAGATGTTTTCCATGTTTATGCCTGATCCCTCTGTTCGGTGTTCTAAATCAATTACCGGTGTCAGGGGCTGTAAGTCGTGAGCTTGGTTTACCAGCGGCACAGCTAATGACTCCAGCCTCGATACCTCCTCTAGCACCATTTGTTCTTTCACCGGTGTTGTTTCCCTCATTGTATCTGAGCGTATAGATGGCCGTCCTTCTACTGACAGTAACTGTGTATCGGTGATAGATGTGTTTTCTAGGGCTCTACACTTCCCCGGTTTTATAACTGTCAACATTTCACAGTTTCCTTCGCTCACCAAGGCAGTGTTTGTACCCAACAGTTTGCAAAATCCACCTATATATCGCCCGCACATATCTTTTTTCCCCTGTTGTCAAGCGTTTGATCTTGTTTCTTTCTTTTCAGAACATTTAATGATACATGACGAATTGGCATTGACTTCCGCACCAATGATGTACTCGAAGTTTTAAGTATGTTCGGCATCATTGATCTTAAAGAATAGCCCACAGACGACATGAATCTTCAACATGGACCAAATGCGCACTGTTTTCTCACAGATTACTGTTCAAAGGGCTATGCCCCGCAGTCAAAGATACACAATGTGAATCCTTATGAATGTGCCCCACGGTGGACTGCTCAAATGGCCAAGCCCCGCAGTCACAGACACACTGCGTGTGTCAGTGCACCCCGCGCTTGGCCCCACAATCACAGTCCGACCGCATATGTGTCAAGTTGTTTAGGATGCACGTTTACACTGCCCACCTTTGGAACAGCTCATCTGTGACCTCCGCCCGGATGTTAAATTTACACAGTACTTGCAAAAGGGCCAAATGTGCTTGCAATCGATCAGAGGGGAATTCAATGTCTGTAATCCTTGATAATCAGCAAGAGTCTTTCAAGCATCCCGCTAGAGTTTAACTGACAACCAGATCACAAATTAACAAGTTGATACAGGTTGGTACAAATATGTCACTGTTACCACCTAGTAGAGAGACTAGCCGCTTATCGCTTCACGCCAAACTCTGGACACCAGACACACTGTTAGCACACCGCGCATGCGCTGTGTTAATGTAGGTGGATCTGAAATTTCACAATAATAGAAAGTGGACTATTGTTAAGACGGATTTCTGAACTCTGTCCTGGTGGCGCAGAAGTTCAGAAGGCCAACCTAATTACTTGGAACAGGGTAACCTCTGGACAAGCCAGACCAATCAAGGTAGCGATCGCGGCGGTCAAGACTAGGTCTCAAGAGGGGTGAGGGTGACTGAAAGCCCGCAGTGAGCACACAAAGCAAGAGCGCTGACAAACTACTCCAAACAGTTGTTATATCAAAAATAGATACACATTTATTTTAAGGCCTTTAAAATAATGACCGTAGCGAGAAAATCACAATATCACAATATTAAACCAACACATACCATATCAACACAATATATATACAAATACACAGTCGCAAGCGTTTAAAGCACGAAATATGTAGTCCACCTGCCAGGGAAGGAAAACAGGCAGTGCGATAATGCTTTCGACTCAGTTCGCCTTCATAGGCACCTAACTAGATGGAAGTCCGAGCCCTGCGAAGAGTGGAGCCTTGTGCTCAAAGTACCTGCCACGCCGGTGCCAACGGGCAAAAGGGGAAGCTCTTCGGAGGAAGTCAGGCAGTTCGGGTTAGTGCACAGCAGAAGGAGAACAGGTTCCGCAGCTCAAGCGCAGCCTCCACAGTGGGCAGAAGCAGAGCGCGAGCGCGGCAAAAGGGTGCTGTTTTTACACAGCAGGGAAAAGCAATGGGATACTGCAGGAGGGCGACCAGATCCTAGATATACTACTCACCGGTCCCCGAAGCAAGCAGACCCAGGCTTCTCCACGATAGTTTCAGCAGCTGGCAGGTTCAGAAGAGCAGGGAACGCTTTGTAGTCGTGTAGAGCAAAAAGACGTCCCAATCGACGAAACCGGCACAGTTTTGTTGCCGCACAGGACAACGGAGCGGCCGTGCGTATTCGAGCCAAATGAACCCTCCTCCCTTCAGACCTGGGGACGCCAAGCGTACGAAGCGTGGGAGAGGGACAAGGACTCGCAATACAACACAACCTGGCGGCGGTTGCAGAGCCAAACTCCTTGGTAAGCTGGTCAGTCAACTGGATGGCCCAGAGACGCTTCCGAAGGCTTACTTGGCAGGAGATGGTTGAAGATGCCGGGAATAGCTGTTCCTGCTATTCCAAAGGTCGAAGCACCAGTACAGGCCTTCTGGTTCGATCAAAGGAGGACAGGGGCTCTCCGGACGACAGCAGTGCAAAGGAGGATTCCTTCAGCGGGTCACCAGCGATTCCTCGGTCCAGCCTCGTAGTTGCAGGATACTTGGCTCCTGTATTCCTTCGTTCGTGAGAACTCAGGAGATCGACCTGGTAGTGGTGTTTCCAGCCCCCTCTTATCCACGGTTCCCTTCGCGCCAAAACGGAGGGGAGCCAATGGGAGATCCGCTCATCAAAACACATACCATACGTGGACCAATCACGGACCACGGTGGTCCCAGGCATTCACACCACCCTAGACTCTCTGGCACCCAGGATGTGTATTGGGACCAGACATCCCAGCCCACACCCTGGAGGCACACAAACGACATGTAGAAGCCCGCGAAAGCAACCACGTTTCGCGGGAAAGTACATGCCCAAATAAGGAAGGCCCCGGGTCGCCGGACCTGGGGAAGGTGAAGGGAGCAAGACGGTCAGTGGACAAGACAAAGGAGCCTCGCGGCCTGGCCATTTTGGGAGCCAGGCCACCATTTTGGGTTCAGTGCAAAAACGTGCTCAGAACACCAAAAGGAGCTCAAAATAAACAAAACGATCGCTGCCACCAGTCCAGTCCCTGAATGATTTGCACCGATCAAATACCATCCTATAAGAGTATCTAGGGCCCGTAGAAGGCTAGAGACCCAAGAGAGCTGTAACTTAGCTTACAGTGCCCTCTTGTGTCGTGTTGCACTAAAGCTGCGACACGATAGAAGAAACTACGGGAAACCACGTTCCCCGGTACTGACTGTCTTAAGGGCATGTCAGTTTCCCCGTAAGAAAGGAGCGAAAGCCCAGAGAAGTGCGGCAGAAGGCTGTACTTCTCTGGCAAAGTCAACAACAAGGTTAAAAACAATAGCAAAAAGTTTAGGGGTTGCCACATGGAAGGAAAATTCCCTACAATTACGAAATCTTTCCTAACACTCGCCCCTCCCAGACTATGGACAGGGGGAACTAATCCACCCCTGGATGAGTCTCTTGTTCAGGTCGGTTAAACATTCTGGACAACCCATCAGCATTGCTATGTTGGACACCTGGTCTATGCTCAATAGTGAAGTCGAAGCCTTGAAGACTTATGGACCACCTAAGCAACTTTGGATTCTCCCCCTTCATGTTCATTAGCCACTTTAACGGCTTATGGTCAGTCTGCACAGTGAAGTGGGTCCCATAGAGGTAGGGCCTCAGCTTCCTTAGGGCCCACACAACAGAGAAACATTCTTTCTCTACCGTGGACCACCTGAGCTCTCTGTCCTTAAGCTGGCGACTAATAAAACCGATAGGGTGTTCCTTACCCTTCTCATCTACTTGTGATAGTACAGCTCCTATCCCAGTGTCAGAGGCATCCGTCTGCACGATAAAAGGTCTTTGATAATCAGGGGCCCTTAGGACAGGGGCCTGGCACAAGGAGTCTTTTAAGCCATTGAAGGCCTTCTCACACTCGTCGGTCCAAGTTACCTTCTTGGGTTTCTTCGGAGTTGTGAGGGCAGTCAGAGGAGCAGCTATGGTACCATAGTCTGCCACAAAATTGCGATAATACCCCGTGAGTCCTAAAAAGGCTCTCACTTGGGTTTGCGTAGTGGGGGTAGGCCAGTCTTGTACTGCTTGTACTTTACTGGGTAGAGGCTGTATCCTCCCTCCACCTACTTCATGTCCAAGGTAAACCACTGAGCCTTGTCCAATCTGGCATTTACTCGCCTTTATGGTCAAGTGGGCTTTCTGAAGAGCCTGGAGCACAATCCCGAGGTGTTTCACATGGTCTTCCCAGGTGGCACTGAAAACTGCTATATCGTCCAGATATGCAAGGCAGAATTCGTCCAACCCATTCAACACATGATTCACAAGCCTCTGGAAAGTGGCAGGTGCATTCTTCAACCCGAACGGCATTACCCGGAATTGGTAAAGGCCGTCTGGTGTCGAAAATGCCGTCTTCTCCCTGGCATGTTCTGCTAAAGCTATTTGCCAATAGCCAGCAGTAAGGTCAAACGTGCTGAGGTACTTGGAGGCACCCAAAGTATCCACCAGCTCATCTGTTCGAGGCAAGGGGTGGGCATCTGTCTTGGTGACAGCATTCAGAGCCCTGTAATCCACGCAGAACCTCAATTCAGAAGTGCCTGCCTTTGGAACCAGAACCACAGGACTGGACCAAGGACTACTAGAGGGTTCAATCACCCCAAGGTCTAACATCTTGTTGACCTCGGTCTTAATATAAGACCGTACTTTATCCGACATCCTGTATCCCCTACTTTTGGTAGGTACACTGTCTCCTGTGTCAATGTTATGTTTGCACCAAGGTGTCAAACCAGGGGACTGTGAAAACAGGGGGGAAAACTGCCTAAGCAAACTTTTCACCTCAGCCTGCTGATCAGAAGTCAGGTGAGGGGCCACTCGGACACCCTCAACGGAGCTATCTGAAGGACTGCTCTGGAACAGGTCGGGGAGAGGTTCAGACTCCTCTTCCTCAACGTCTGACGCCAGTAGCAGTGCTGCGATTTCGACTCTTGGGACGAAAGCCTTCAGCCTATTCACGTGGAACACTTTTGGAGCCTGTCCAGGCCTTCCAAGGTCCACTAAATAGTTCACCTCACCCAGGGGCTCCACCACTGTGTAAGGGCCTGACCATTTGTCCTGTAAAGCGTGAGGCCTTATTGGATTCATGATCAGGACTTGCTGACCAGGTGTAAAGTTGATGAGGGAAGCTTTCTGGTCGTACCAATGTTTCACCAGCGCTTGCCCTGCCTTCAACTTATCACTAGCCAAGCCCATCAGAAGTACCATCCGTTTTCTGAGCCCTAGCACATAGTCAACTACATTGGTAGTAACAGGGGGAGTGGGCATCTCCCATCCCTCCTTGACAATGGCTAAGGGTCCCCGTACGGGATGACCGAACAGAAGTTCGAAGGGGCTGAAGCCAACACCCTCCTGTGGTACCTCTCGGTAGGCAAACAGCAAGCATGGTAAAAGAAGATCCCATTTTCTTCTCTGGGGCTCCTCCAGAGCCCCAATCATGCTCTTTAACGTTCTGTTGAAACGTTCCACCAGACCATTGGTCTGGGGGTGGTATGCAGAAGAGAACTTGTAGGTGACCCCACATTCTTTCCACATAGCCTGCATATACTTCGACATAAAGTTGCTGCCACGATCGGACACAACTTCTTTAGGGAAGCCAACCCTAGTAAATATGCCGAGTAAAGCTTTTGCAACTGACTTGGCAGTTACAGTTTTCAATGGGATGGCCTCAGGATACCTGGTTGCATGGTCGACCAGCACCAGGATAAACCTATTGCCCGAGGATGTTTGCGGGTCAAGGGGACCGACGATGTCGATCCCTACCCTTTCAAATGGTACCCCCACAACTGGGAGCGGTACCAACGGAGCTTGGATTGTCGCGCCAACCTTACCAGACAACTGGCAGGAGGCGCAACTCCTGCAGTGACTTTCTACTTGCACCCCCATCTTGGGCCAGTAGAAGTGCATGGATAACCTTTGCTTGGTCCTCTTCATACCAAGGTGACCAGCAAGGGGAACTTCATGCGCCAACTGCAGGAGGAAGGGTCTAACAGCAAGGGGAACCACCAACCTCCTATGGTCTCCTTCTGTAGACTCTGTGGGCTCACTATACAGGAGTCCACCTTCCCAATAAATCCTATGCTTCCCAGGAGGTTCACCCTCAAGCTGGGAGCAGGCCTGTCTCCTTAGGCCTTCCAGAGATGGGCACTCACGTTGGCCTTTACTGAATTCGTCCCTATCAGGACCTCCTTCAACTAACAAGTCTTTTAGTTCAGGATGATCGTTGGGGTCGAATACTTCAGGCATCGCCACCTCCTCGTCAGGCTCGGGCGATTGACCAACTTCCTCCACCGCAGTGGTAGGCGAGCTCGGGGGAATATTCTCTTTCCCCCGTCTTGACTTGTAGACTCCTTTCGCCTTGGGTTGCCCCTTCGGCTGGGGCGGCGTATTGGACTTGGCCAATGCCGCCCGTGCTTTAGACCGTGTGTAGGGTCGTTCGGCAGTGTCTCCTACGAGCCCTAAAGCTCTGAGATCATTACCTAATAAGACCTTTCCCGGGACGTTTCTCTGAATGCTCACTGGAATCCTGACAGCTGTACCATTTAAAGTTAGATTAACAGGGATCACGGGAAACATACGGAGGGGGCCGTCAGCCAACTTAGTGGGCATCAGAGTAGCTCTGGCAACTTCCTCTGAGTCTACCAAGGTAGAATCCACTACAGTTCGACTGCACCCACTATCCCTAAGAGCTGGAGTATCCACTCCATTGATCAGCACACTGTCTTTAAAGTAGTGCTTGGTATTATCCGGAATCCTAGCATAAGCCTCTGCGACTTTAGGCTCCCAGGAACCCAGGGACACTAAAACTACCTCGGCCTCTATTCCGCTGGGAAAGGAGTCCGAGGAGAAGGATGCTCCTGTAATCTCTTCTTCCTCGTAGGAGGAGAAGGCCAGATTAGCGGAGTGGACCCCCAAAGGTCTAACCTTACAACGGGGATCCCCCTTCACATGGTCAGTTGCTCCACAAGAAAAACAAGCCCCAGTGGGTCTGTTTACGTAGGGAGGCTTATTGTAACCAGAGTTCTGTTTCGGAGGCGCACCTCCACTACCCTGTGAGTTCTCTTGTGTCTTACCCTTGTTTTTCTTTTTGTGGCCCTTTTGGGAAGAAGATTTAGCAGATTCCCCACCCTCCATATCTTTGGACTTTTTCCCCTCCTCCTGCTTACCAGGATGAGTTTTGTCCTTATGGGACACTCGATGTGACACCCATAAGTCTGCTGCAATGGCCAGTTTCTTAGGATCTATCTCCTTCGAATCGGCCAAATGCTGCTTAAGCTCCGGGGAAGAAGAAGCAAAAATGTGTTCCAGCATGACAAGATTTATCATGCCGTCGAAGGTAGAAACCTTATAGCCTTCGACCCAGCCAGTTAAGTTTTTCAAAGATTCGGCGACATAAGATACCCAAGTACCACCTTCCTTTTTCTTATACTCTCGAAAACGCTTTAAATATTGGGCCGGAGTCTTCCCAAACTTTAAAATGAGAGTCTGCTTTAACATTGCGAAATCAGCCCGCTCAGCCTTCGACCTTTCCATAATGGCACTACAGCCAGATTGGGGCAGTCTACTGAGCAACCACGCAATCTTATCAGCATTGTCAACTTCCTGGACCTCGCATGCATACTCAAACGCATTCAGCCAGTCCATAATGTCATTCCTCTCTTCATACACACTGAGCAGATCTTTTGGAAACCGTGGATGAGAGGAGGCCCCAGACCCATGTCCAGGACCCTTGGATCCATTTGCAACTTGAAGCTTGGCCAGTTCCAACTGGTGATCCCTGTCTTTTTGTTTTTCTGCCTGTTCGATTTTTAGTTTGGCTATGCTGAATTCAAGCTCCTGCTGCCTAAACCGCAGCTCTTGCTTCTTGAATTCAAGCATAGCCTCCCCATCAGCACTGGCAGAGGAAACATTAGACAGCTCGTCCTCCCTGTCCTCGTGGTCGCGGTGGAACAGTGCGGCGGCAGAACCGTCGGTTCTACCAGTGAGAGCAGCCCCACCACCTTCCGCACTGTCCTCAGAAGTAATAGCGTCAAGCTGCGCTTCCTGCCACGCCACGATTCTCTGGATCATTTCCAATTTAGTGCCTTGAGAGGAAACACCTCTCTCCGCACACATCTTTTTCAATGTTTCTGACTTGGAAGCATTTAAAGTTAACAACGTACTTGTTTCCATACTGTTTGATAGGACTATGGCCTTTTTAAAGTTATACTATAACAATTCACTACGTGTACTGTTTGGAATAACCTGAAATGCCTTAGTTCGAGCGCAACACTGGATACCTTCAGTCGTATCCCACCGCTGCCACCAATTTGTTAAGACGGATTTCTGAACTCTGTCCTGGTGGCGCAGAAGTTCAGAAGGCCAACCTAATTACTTGGAACAGGGTAACCTCTGGACAAGCCAGACCAATCAAGGTAGCGATCGCGGCGGTCAAGACTAGGTCTCAAGAGGGGTGAGGGTGACTGAAAGCCCGCAGTGAGCACACAAAGCAAGAGCGCTGACAAACTACTCCAAACAGTTGTTATATCAAAAATAGATACACATTTATTTTAAGGCCTTTAAAATAATGACCGTAGCGAGAAAATCACAATATCACAATATTAAACCAACACATACCATATCAACACAATATATATACAAATACACAGTCGCAAGCGTTTAAAGCACGAAATATGTAGTCCACCTGCCAGGGAAGGAAAACAGGCAGTGCGATAATGCTTTCGACTCAGTTCGCCTTCATAGGCACCTAACTAGATGGAAGTCCGAGCCCTGCGAAGAGTGGAGCCTTGTGCTCAAAGTACCTGCCACGCCGGTGCCAACGGGCAAAAGGGGAAGCTCTTCGGAGGAAGTCAGGCAGTTCGGGTTAGTGCACAGCAGAAGGAGAACAGGTTCCGCAGCTCAAGCGCAGCCTCCACAGTGGGCAGAAGCAGAGCGCGAGCGCGGCAAAAGGGTGCTGTTTTTACACAGCAGGGAAAAGCAATGGGATACTGCAGGAGGGCGACCAGATCCTAGATATACTACTCACCGGTCCCCGAAGCAAGCAGACCCAGGCTTCTCCACGATAGTTTCAGCAGCTGGCAGGTTCAGAAGAGCAGGGAACGCTTTGTAGTCGTGTAGAGCAAAAAGACGTCCCAATCGACGAAACCGGCACAGTTTTGTTGCCGCACAGGACAACGGAGCGGCCGTGCGTATTCGAGCCAAATGAACCCTCCTCCCTTCAGACCTGGGGACGCCAAGCGTACGAAGCGTGGGAGAGGGACAAGGACTCGCAATACAACACAACCTGGCGGCGGTTGCAGAGCCAAACTCCTTGGTAAGCTGGTCAGTCAACTGGATGGCCCAGAGACGCTTCCGAAGGCTTACTTGGCAGGAGATGGTTGAAGATGCCGGGAATAGCTGTTCCTGCTATTCCAAAGGTCGAAGCACCAGTACAGGCCTTCTGGTTCGATCAAAGGAGGACAGGGGCTCTCCGGACGACAGCAGTGCAAAGGAGGATTCCTTCAGCGGGTCACCAGCGATTCCTCGGTCCAGCCTCGTAGTTGCAGGATACTTGGCTCCTGTATTCCTTCGTTCGTGAGAACTCAGGAGATCGACCTGGTAGTGGTGTTTCCAGCCCCCTCTTATCCACGGTTCCCTTCGCGCCAAAACGGAGGGGAGCCAATGGGAGATCCGCTCATCAAAACACATACCATACGTGGACCAATCACGGACCACGGTGGTCCCAGGCATTCACACCACCCTAGACTCTCTGGCACCCAGGATGTGTATTGGGACCAGACATCCCAGCCCACACCCTGGAGGCACACAAACGACATGTAGAAGCCCGCGAAAGCAACCACGTTTCGCGGGAAAGTACATGCCCAAATAAGGAAGGCCCCGGGTCGCCGGACCTGGGGAAGGTGAAGGGAGCAAGACGGTCAGTGGACAAGACAAAGGAGCCTCGCGGCCTGGCCATTTTGGGAGCCAGGCCACCATTTTGGGTTCAGTGCAAAAACGTGCTCAGAACGCCAAAAGGAGCTCAAAATAAACAAAACGATCGCTGCCACCAGTCCAGTCCCCGAATGATTTGCACCGATCAAATACCATCCTATAAGAGTATCTAGGGCCCGTAGAAGGCTAGAGACCCAAGAGAGCTGTAACTTAGCTTACAGTGCCCTCTTGTGTCGTGTTGCACTAAAGCTGCGACACGATAGAAGAAACTACGGGAAACCACGTTCCCCGGTACTGACTGTCTTAAGGGCATGTCAGTTTCCCCGTAAGAAAGGAGCGAAAGCCCAGAGAAGTGCGGCAGAAGGCTGTACTTCTCTGGCAAAGTCAACAACAAGGTTAAAAACAATAGCAAAAAGTTTAGGGGTTGCCACATGGAAGGAAAATTCCCTACAATTACGAAATCTTTCCTAACAACTATCAGCTCCTGGTTTGTCCAGCAAAGTCCACGATTGAAAGCCAGCGATATGGTAGCATGTCCTCTCAGCAACAGCACCAGACACACTGCTAGCACACCACGCAGCACTCCGCGCATGCTTGGTGTTAATGTAGGTGGATCTGAAAGTTCACAATAATAGAAAGTGGACTAGCAGCTCCTGCTTTGTCCAGCAAAGTCCACGATTGAAATCCGGCGATATGGTGGCACATCCTCTCAGCAACAGCACGAGACACACTGCTAGCACACCGCGCAGCTAGATGACTGAAGATCTCTAAGAGGGAGGTATATAGGGACGTCATTTCACCAAAATGCCAGGGGTAGCGGAAGTGACATCACATGACCCTTGACCCCCTGAGGACATCACAGGAAGTGATGTCATTTGACCCCACTACGAAGTGACATCACGGGAAGCGATGGAACACAACCGTTTACCCCTTGACAAAACAGGAAGTGGCATCACATAACATTGTTTCTAAGTGCACTATGAAAAATGTGGTTACAATATCCCTGTAGCATGATATACATTTCATACAAGAATGGACATTTCATGGATCACTGTATGTATCGGCAGAAAAAACATTCTACAACTGCAACTTGGGAAAAGCAAAATACATAGTTTGAAAAGGATGTTTATCCTACTCTAAATGCTTTTGGAGTATTGTGTATGCATTGTGAATTTGAGGTGTTTAAGAACAGACTAAATCAGCGACTCACTACAAGAAGTGTGCCTGAAATAAACTAGTAATGAGTCTAGTAATTATTGTATGGAATTCCAGAAAGACAAATAGCTCAAATAGACACATGACATTGGCCACAGTCCAGGAGATTCAATTTGTAAACAAACAAAGGGGGTGTTGTAGGGGTAGCAAGGGAGACCTCAGGGGTCACAGGTGCACCTCAGGTGACCCCTAAATGATGTCCCTGGAGGTATTTAGGGAATGCGGCAGTCGTAGTGGGGTCCATGGCCCCAGAAAACCTTGTGGATGATGTGAAGGGTCTTTAACTTGATCCTTGCAGCCTCTAGGAGCCAGTGGAGATATTTTTAGGCTTGAGCGATGCAGTCCCTGGGCTTGAGGCCAAGGATAATCTCACAGTCCTATTCTTGATTAGTTGAAGGGGGCGAAGGGAGGATTTAGGCAGATTGAGGAAGAGGCTTTTGCAGTAGTTCAGCCTAGAGAGGACCAGAGATCTGGAGACATAGAGTTTCTGTATGTCTGCTGCTCCAATTTTTGGATTAGATTCTTCAACTTTTGTGAGTTCATTACAAACAGGGCTCGAAATTCAGATTGGATAAGTAGGAATTACAAGCAGTGCCTGGGTATCCAGCAGTAACCGGTTACCAGGTGCTACCACAAGGGAACAAGGAGCTCCTGGTAACTGTTGGTTTGAAGCTCACAGGTCTCTTCTAGATTTGATTTGATTTGAGTCTCATACTTGAAATAATCACCAAAACAAAGGGGGGTCTGGGAGTCTCTCTACCAGCAAGAACACAGCCCATAGATCTTTTCTTGGGTGGATAGCCCCTGGGAGAGTACCAACAGCAACCCCAGACACGTGTTTCGGCCTAGTTGGGCCTGATCAGTGAGGTGGAGCTGTGCCTCTCTAAGAACAGTGAGCAAGGGGTCCACATCTGGATTCCCCCGGTAACTTAGGGTGAGACCCAAAATTACTTAATATGCAAAGCAAAGGGGGCTCTGGGAGTTTCTCTACCAGCACAAACACAGCCCATTGACCTGTTCTTGGGTGGGTGGCCCCTGGGAGTGTCTCAACCAAGTCTTTAGCTCATGGTCCCCTTCACAGAGGAGAAATATCCCTCCACATCAGTCTTTGTCCTGAACAGGGGCAGTCCAGCACTGAAATGCTAGGCAATTCTTCTCTGAACAAGAGTACCAACAGCAACCCCAGACACATGTTTCAACCTAGTCCAGCCTCATCAGTGAGGTGGAGCTGTGCCTCTCTAAGAACAGTGAGCAGGGGGTCCAAGTCTGGATTCCCCTGGTAATTTAGGGTGAGACCCAAAGTTACTTAATATGCAAAGAAAAGGGGGGGTCTAGGAGAATCAGGACTGACATTTATTGTTGTAATATAAATCAATTATATTGATGATAATAGATACAAAAATGTAAGAAAACGACACATTTTAAAGCCTATCTATTGACATTACTTCACAAACTTCATTAAAAATATTTATTGTACAATGAAAACAGTTTCAAACACTGTGCAAAAGCTTGAAACTGGCTTTGTTAAAGATTGTGAGTATAGCTAAACATCATTTGAATCTTGAAGTCAACCTTTCACCAAGTTAAAGTTTGGGAAGGCAAGCCTCTTTTGCAATGTTCAGTGGCATATATATAAATAAAATTCAAAATCCATCGGCTAGAAGATTGGCTTTGCTGCCCACGATTTGCTTCTATTGGTAAACTTCTTGTTGTAACAGGGCATCCCAAAAAGATTCCTGCAATATTTGCTTGTCCCCTTCCAATGCTCTCATTGTTTGCAAGTACAGCCAGCCTTGTTCTGGCCTCCATACCATCTATGCCAAATTGCAACATTTTAGGCCTGTACTCTCCAGTGTGGCAGACCTTGTAGAGTCCCCTCATGTCACTTGAAAGCATTTTGTAATACACAATCTTCTCAAGTGCTGTGTGAGTGGGGGAGCAGGGAACCAATCACTCTTTCTTACTCTCCTGCTCCTTGCTCAATGGTCCATGTGCACATTCATGGAATTGTTTTTTTTTCTTTCCAAGAGTGTGTGTTAGTACACCATTTTTCAATCAGAATATCTACAGATTCATCACAAGTTTTTGAGCTCCACCAAAGATGGTTGCTGATAGACTGTGACCAATTAAAAACGTTTTCTGTAGCCTTTTGTTTCCAGCAGCTGTAATTATTTTTGAAATAAATTGATTTTGTGACATACCATACATCATATTGATGCTTTATGTCTGGGAATTGATGTTGCATGGCCTTAGCCATTCAAACATGTCTGTCCGTTGCTATCAGATCTATTTGCATTCCTCTGGATTGCAGAAGTTGAATGCATTTAATGAAATCATATATTCCATGGCAACAGAAGATGAATATTCAGATACTTGCACGATGGCCGAACTTACAATGTATTTGGTTTCCATGTTTTGGAAGTAGTAAGTGCAGTATTTGGCAGAAAAACCTGGAGTGTCACACTGTCCATCACCAGCAAGCCGGAGCCTTTTGCCAGTGAGAGCATTGTTCATTGACATCTGTTCAAGGGTCCCTGCCTGGCTAATAGGTGAGAACAAGAAATCCTTCAGATATGTGTAGTTCTGGGTTTTTGAAAGCAACCCAAGTCGCACAAAGTTAGAAAAATGTGAAATTGCACTGTACGCTGATCCGCTAAACAACAAAGCAGATGAACAAAGTACATTTCCAGCAGGCACTTTTCCAAGTATAGGTTGAGCAGACCATGGATATGAGTTATGGTGGAGTACACAGCTACCCTTGATCTTCAGGTTGGTGCCTTTGACTACAAAAGTAAACTTCACCAATGGCTCCCCACAAATCCTCCTATGCAATTTGCAATTTATGATCACATTTTATCATTTTCATAATCTCAATCAGGCAGCATTTGAATACAATATATTTTATTTCCTTCAATAGTCAATCATTCCAGAGGCATACTAGTTTGGGATTCCATGATAGTGGATAAGTTCTCAACACTAGGAAGAGTGAAGTCCATATCATGAGCACAATCGTCAAACAGTAGCAAAGATGCTTTGGTTATTTCTGTGCGTGGTATTTCTGATTTGTCCACATGTAATAGAGAAACAGGGAACATTGTTTCATAGATAGCATTTTTTTGGAGGGTGTGGATTGTGTGAGTGGTGCTGCAAGCAATTCTGAAACATCTTCTGTGTTGTCTGTTTCTTCTGGGTGCTGTTGTGCGCTGTAACAATGATGCAGGGTTACTCTCCATGGGTCACTGCTGACATTCAATTTAAATTCTGGCCACTGGACATCTGCATCACGACATTCAATCTTGCCAGGTCATGCTGAGTCCAGCCCCTGAAATGGGGGATGTAGGCCATTAGCAGCCTAGGTTCCCAAAGCGGGAACCCAGGGTACTAAAAAAGAGGATTTTCTTCCAACTCCGGGACGCCTGTGGCATCCCGGTGTAGGAAGGAAAATCCTTTTCCAAGATGGCCACCATGGAAAGGGAAGGCGGGGGTTCAATACAGGGCCCCTATTCGCTTTCCATGGCAGCCTGAAGAAGGCAAAAAGAGAACCATATGACCATATTACCACGAGCACATTTTCTTCCCTTTCAAATCTATCCTAATTTCGAATAACTTTACCACAAAGCCAGTCCCAGGTGGACATGGGCACTTTAATCCTATGTTTTGTCCCTTGTGGTCATGGCCAGTAGCCAGATTGTCCGGATCATGACCTTATTCCATGACCCAGACAATCTGGCCACTGCCCATGGCCAAAGGCTACCCCTCAGTCACTAAAGGTATACCGCTATTTATTTTTTTGTAGCTACCTTATGACACTTGTCAAAAAATAAAACACTGGCACATTTCCAAAAACATGCTTGTAGGTCCTTGACAATGCTCCTTATGCAAGTTTGCTGGAAATCCACCCATGTTTTATTTTTTCAAAAGTGTCAAATGTTTACACATACAATCGTCATATAACATAACCCCCACTTGACAAAATCCATTCAGACTTTACGAAAACATTTATATCTAGATCTATAATCTTTTTGCAAACCTTTGTGTAGATTTATCAAATGGCACCACATTTATAAGCCTTTACAATATTTTGGGACCCCACTCTAATTTTGCTCCCTCTTGGCAAAATCCCACCAAACTTCGCAAAAACATTTATATCTAGATCTATTATCAGTTTGCCAAATGAAGTGTAGATTCGTCAAATGGCACCTCATTTATAAGCCTTTACATTATTTTGGCACCCCACTCTAATTTTGCCCCCTCTTGACAAAATCCCACCAAACTTCGCAACAACATTTATATCTAGATCTATTATCAGTTTGCCAAATGAAGTGTTGATTCGTCAAATGGCACCTCATTTACAAGCCATTACATTATTTTGGGACCCCCCCTCTAATTTTGCCCCCTCATGACAGAATTCCACCAAACTTTGTAAACTCATACAGAATCAGGTCAGAAATATCCCATTGCATCCTCCTCACCCCTCACTTCCCCAGAGATTATCTGATAAGTCTGACAAGTGCAATGCTCAGAAAATATTATTGTCCCGAAGGTTCGGACATGTGTTTTTATGCACCGTACCTTAGTTTACCTCTTTTGTACACATGCAAAATCTAGCAGCAGGGCGTGGCCATCTTGTGCTAATCTTATCCGTTGCTGCATCCCCCTAATGTGAACTGCCCAAGCGGCACTAAATCATATGCCCCGCCCCTGAGCCTCACATCACCAAACCTAGTGATATTCTCCACCTATTTCGGTGATGTTCCTGGGCAGCGTTGCCAAACGCACCCAGTCATCACCTACGTGACGTGACGCCGAACCCAAAAATCAACACACATCGTCTCACAACACAGCACGTCACAATTCGGAATATTAAACTGTACTTTAAAAGGAAACAACAAGACTGTACAATTTGTAAAGTACTTTTATTTCACAATACACGCTCTGAGAACATCCGACTATTGCCATATTCAATCAAATTGCAAATTTGTTTCTTCGCTCGTGATCCGAAAATGTTTATCGTGAGTCACGTGTTGTTCTTTTTAAATACACAAGGTGTTCATTTTGGGTAAAAGAAGCGCTTGGGTTGCACAATGAATTCCAGGGCTTGTGCCTCAACTTGGGGCTAGACCACCACAAAGGATGTTATGATGCTCCTAATCGCTAGTACAGCATAAAGGCATATGGGCACTTGGCAATCGTCCCAAAAAAGAGTCAAATACATCCAGTTGTTCACAAGTATCTGCAGCTGCCGGTTGAAGCACCCGTCAGTTGGCATCTGGAATCTATGACAATCGCAGAATGGCAGGATGTACCAGTTTCGAAAACATAATAGAAATGTGTCTCACTAGCCAATCTTTATTACAATTTATCTATTGGCTTATTAATTTGGCATAGAGTTTAAACTAACGATTAGCACAGACATGAAACAATGTCAACAGAGAGAAAACAACGTGGAAAATAGTACGCAATTTGCTTCCGAGGACATTGCTATGTAGTATGATCAACTCTAAAAGGGATACAGAAGCTGTCGCTACAATTCGAGGTGCTCATAGATGGCCTTTTAATGAAATATTAGCGTTGAACTTGAGAGAACCGAGTACTGGTCTACATGCATCTCAATGCTGGCCTGCCAATGTGGGCGGTCAAAAGAACATTACACACAAAGTTTATACTTGCGTTTCATTGCAATATGCCACACAGAACAAACGAGTAGAATGTAACCAAGAAATAATGGTCAGATAATGATAAGTTGATGCTTGTTCGGGTATAAAATTGTCGAAAATCAAACTTACATTATATTCGCCATTTTCATTCTCTTGGCGTAACTCAGACCGTAACGCAGACTCCGTTCACACCAACGATTTTTCATAAACTGAATTTACATATTCCTTAGTCCAGTTTTGGAATGCATAACCTTATCATATCTTACATTATTGCACCCCTCCTTTCATTCCAATTCCTTTCGGAATGGTCCCTTTATCTCAAGGTCAAAGAACAATTGAACCTTATACTGTGTGTCCGATGCGTGGGCTTCCTTAGCTTGTGAGCAAAAATTCAAAGCTGGTGACCTTCACTCAGAATCAATATACATTCTTAGTGTGCAACAACTTGCCTCACCGCATCCATGAGAACTGCAATTGTGATGCATGTGCACAGTAGGAAAAATGTGGAGGCTGCCCCTGCTCGATCATCGTGGTGCTGCTAAGGGGTAGGGAAACTTTGCAATGACAAAATGCGCCCTACTCCAACATTAAAGTAGAGGGTACACAAAAAAGAGTCAAAGTGTTTCTAGCAATAGCCCCATCTATGCTTAGGTCACAGAATCCTTCACTTATGTAGCCTAGGTCTCATCCCTTTTGTGCGATTGTAAGGCAATTGTAAAAACTGGAATAGTTGGGGAAAAAAATTAACAAAGAGGATACATTTTAACAGATAAATTGGATGCTTTATTTGGGCACTTCTCAAAAACTTTGATTGTTTATCAAAAAAACAGATGGTAATCATTTGTACCTGGATTTGAACTGTTCCACAAGCTCTGTTTTAGGTGCAAAGGGCACGCTGGCAATGTTTTCAGACAATTTATGTGTACTTGAAACAAAATCGCACGCAATTCCATGATTATACATCTCTATCCCTTGAATGCTGAAATGCAATCTCTTTGGCCTGTACTTTAGGCACATATTGTGGAACACCACCAAATATACCGTGTGACGAAATGCTGTGAGTCCCGTCAGATCGCTTGAGAGTTTTATCAAACACAATCTTCTCAAGTGCTTTGTGTGGAGGCGAAGATGGAATGAACCATTTCTTCTTCTGTTCCTGCACAGGACTGGTCACAAACATCCTAACTGTTCGGACTTTTGTGACAAAAAACACCAATTTGTTGCTTCTTGCAGCCATATCCTATCCTATCCTCATCACCCCTCACCTCCCCAGAGATTATTTGATAAATTTGACAAGTGCAATGTTGTGTTTTTTAATATGTTCTTACCGCGATGTCCGCGGACACCGAACACAGATCCAAGAAGGCAGGAGCATCGGAACAATCTGACGCACTTCATGCTCTTCACCATCCAATCAGCGAAAACGTCACATGTCTGTGGACATAACGCGAGCCGATCAGCCAATCGGTTTCGTATCCGTGGAGCAAACAGGGAAGTGTGTCCGCGGAACGGACATAGATATCACACATTTTTTTAGACCTACTTTTTAATCATTTTAAAAAAAACTACTGGAGGGATTTTCACCAAATTTACAAAAGCACTCTTTTGCGACCAAGCCGCTACTCATGCCGCAAATTTGGTGAAAATCCGTCCAGCGGTTTGGGCTGTAGGCGTGCGCAAAGTTTTTTCCCCATTCAGTCTATGTGAACAAAAAGAAACTTTAGGACCCCCCCGGCCCCGTATAACTTTGCCCCCCCCCCGGACCAAACCTCAGCAAAGTTTGGTGTGGATTCGTCCAGGGGGAGCGAAGTTATAAGCCGCCCAAAAAGTGCTCTTCCTATGGGTTTAGCAACTTAACCATAACTACACGGCCACTACTGTGGCAGTGTAATATGGTTACATTTTATGATTTTATAAGGTGTATCTTAAATGCATTGGACTGTTAATAGCTTTTGTATCTTTCTATTACTTTTGATTGTCTTTAAGCATATGATGATTGATGTTGATTATGTAATTGTGCATAAAATCATTTATATGGCTATATGTTTGCAACCAATAAAAAAAATCAGTCAAATTGGTTTTGCCGACTTCCAAACCAAGCAGAAAAACTGCATTTTGAAATTGTATACATTTTGAAATTCCTCTTCCACTTAAAGGATTATATATAAATATATAACCAAATGTCACTATGGAAACCATTGGAACATATTAAATATTATATCACAGTTAAAATGGATAACAATATTTTACAATATCTAATACAGACTCCACCTCACCTTATTTCGGACCAAATGTATCTTGGAGTTTGTACTATAGTTCCCAGACACACTTATTGCACAAATTGGAATTCCAGGCACTAGCGCTTCAACGCTGGCGATTCAACGGTGAGCCAGTCTTCGCCGGCCTCTGCCAGTCCTACCATTCCAGTTAAATAGATAACAGAGTACCTGTGACTGTTTAAACTTCACCCCACCTCACGCGGCCAGTAAGCTGCACTGTGCATCGCTTCTTGCTTTCTTACTATCACTGTAAGGTAGCCTGCTGCCAGTTGCACATCTACAGAATGAATGCTTCATTACTGGGACCAATGTCATATTCCTGTACTGTCTTCACCCTCATTTGTATTGGGGGATTACTTTATTGTGCGCACAAGAACCTTCAGAACGTTTTCGCAGTGTTATATTGATGTTGCAATGTTGCCTGTGTTCACGCAGAGGGATACAGCACTCTCAACTTGGAATCCATTTATTTCGGACCAACTGTATCTTGTAGTTTGTTCGAGTGTCTGGGAATTACATTTTCCAGACACCCTTAGTGCACAAATTGGAATTAGAGGCGCTTCAGCGCCGGTGCTTCAACAGCGAGACGGTCTTCACCAGTCCTTGCTGAACTCGCTGTGGGTGCCCCAAAACAGGTAACGCCTTAGGCGATCAGCCACCCCTGCTGTTCGTCGTACCTTGGTCTGCTCCTTTTTTCACACCCACGACAGTGCACCTTTATGAAAAATGGGCTACCTCCCACTTTTAAACCTTTTTCTTGCTTGGCAGAAGGCGGACTGACTGAGGATAGATTCCCACTTTCTGGATCACAGATCCGGATCCGATAGCCAAAATGATCCCTTACAGTAACAAGCTGCCATCCCACCCATAATTACTGCAAACCCTTTCACCAGCCCTCTCCCAGATGATTGCGGGAAGCCACTAAGGGCATGTTCTTTAATAAACAAACGCCAAAACTCCAAGGCAATCAGCAAGACGTTAAATGAATTGAAGGCTTTTGGTGACCCCCGGAACGTAGTGAGCCTAAACCCCTCCCCCGTTGGGGCACCCCCAGATGAATAACCACACGCCCTGGAATTATTCACCCCAGAGGAACGACAACAGCCCACGACCACTCACTTTCCCGATCTCTGCAACTAATCATCAAGCTGTCCTTAATAGCGAGGTGTTAGCCAGACCAAAGGCTGATTTCAAACACTCAAAGCATCATTGCTAAACACAGTCTTTAAACAAGCATGGGTCTGACATTCATGACCTTATTATTGACAACGAATTAGACCTGGTATTTTTGACCGAAACCTGGATCTCAGAAACCAGTGGGTCCATGATATCCCATGCAGTTCCTTATGGTTACACAATTTACTGCAAAAACCAGGAAGAAAAATGGGGGGGGGAGTGGCAATTATAGCCAGAAGCTACCTCTCCCTATTTAACTCACCCAGCCACTGGAATGGGTGTGAGATCCTGCACCTTAATCTTATGCCAACCCCTTGCAGTTGCATAAATATCATCTTAATGTATCGTCCTCCAACCATCAAGGACGCCTTTAATAATGTAATACTGCACATCCTAGCAGACCTTAAAGGGACAAACAGTGCAACCCTATTCTTGGGAGACCTCAAACGCTGGCAAGGGGATCCTTCTGATAAAGAGACCATCTTGCTCGAATCCAGTCTAAAGAATATTGACCACCATGTCTTGAATTCAGACCCCACCAATGCCAAAGGTAACACGTTAGATTGGATTGTTAAACGGATTCCCGAGGCCCAGATAAACAATACCACCTCTTGTATCTGGTCAGATCACTTCATGATTTACTTCGACATCTGTCCTCAAACATCCCCCGTTAAGCTGCCCAACCTCTTCAAAACAATCACAAATCAAAAACTGAAGAAAGTCTCAACCTCCGACCTCGAAGAATGCATCACAAGCATCATGTTGTCGATTTTGGAGACAGATCCCATGATACACTAATCAAGATCTTTAACACAAAATGTACTTTACTCTTGGATGAATCAGATCATTAAAAACCAAAAAGAGAAGGTCAGAGAGGTGATGGCTTAAATGCCCCTCACCCAACAACAAAAATGAATGAAAGACTCTCAAGAACATTTACAAAGATTTGATCATAGAAACAAAAAAGAACTTTTATAACAAACAGCTCTCAGAAAACAATAACAAACCAAAGAAACTGTTCAAAATACTAAAGCTCTTAGATTAGCCCAAATCTCAGTTGACGCTGTTCACACCCATCAACGCAGACTGTACTAGAATACAGAATTCCTTCCAAGAAAAAATACTCAAAGCCTGGGATACAATCCAAAATCAGATCAATGCTCGATTAAATTGAGCACTTCCCCCAGGAAACACTGGCAGGCTCCTACACCCCATTCCCTGGAACCTCCTGATGACTGCACCTCCTTTAGCTATTCACAAGTGACTAGTTTGGATTTGTTGTCCACCTTATGTACTATGCGCCCAACAGCCGGACATGACAATGTTATCCCCAAAAATGATCCTGGGTTATAAGGACATCTTCGCTCCCTTCCTGGCTCTATTCATAAATGGCTTCTTTCGCACTCATGTAGTGCTTGATGGTATTAAAAATGACACAGTCACTCCCCTTTTGAAAAAAAACAGGACTAGGCCCCAGTGATGCAGCCAACCTAAGACATATCATGAATTGCAGCCTCTTCCTGAATATCCTAGATAAGGTAACTACCCATCGGAATCAGGCCTACATTGAAGCCATTAACATTCTACATCGAGGCTGTCAGGTTTTCATCCCGCATTTAGCACAGAGACAGCCCTCGTTGATCTCCAGAGCCATATGCTGAGCATGATGGACCGGGGCAAGTTCATCCTCCTGGTGCTATTAGATCTATCGGCCGCTTTCGATTTACTTGATCATGAGCGACTCCTACACATCTTAAGGGACACTTGCCATTTCTCTGTCTTAGCCTGCAAATGGATACTTTACTTCCTGACTGGAAGACAATCTAAAGTCTGCTGGATGAAGGCTACCAGGGATCCCTTTCTTACCAGCTGTGGGTTTCCACAAGGAGCATGCATGTCCCCCACAGTGTTCAATCTATACATCATATCTCTATGAAGCCTCCTAGAAGATTCTGGAGTATTCTGGAACAATTACACAGACAATATGCAATTGGTCCTGGAGATCTCGGGGGGCTATGCTGCCGAAAACCTACTCCTCCATAATATCTAGAATCAAGTAGTTTCTTGGATGGCGGAAACCCTTGATGTGCCTCATTAAGGGCAAGACTGAGATGCTTATTTTTGGCTACTCACAAGCTAGAGCCAAACTCTTTAATAGCTACCAGACTTTCTCCATCCAAGACTGCTGCATCCCTATTAAGAAGAAAATCAAAACACTTGGTATACAAACCGACTGCATGCTGAGTGCTGAGTCTCATGTGAACTTAGTCGCCAAAAACCGCTTGTACCACCTAAAGCAACTGAGGAACATTCATCCATATTTTAATGAGGACAACTCAGACACCATTGCTTGGGCAACCATTTTGTTTGTAACACGCTGCTAGAAGGGGCCGACAAAAAAAGTATCCAGCGCCTACAAACTATTCAAAACTATGCAGTTCGGATCGTTAAAAAAGTCTCACGAAGATGCCACATCTCAATCCATCAACAGAATCTATGCTGGCTACCAGTCACAGCCAGATGTCAATTCAAAGCAGAGACTTTACTTCACAAATGTCTTTATGGGAAATCTCCCAGTTACCATAAGCCAACTGCTTCATGGTATAAATCGTTACATTCATTAAGATCTACCTACACCAATCTTGTTGCGCGTCCCTCCTTTAAGAAATCCAAAGGAATAGGCAGATTGTTTGCCTATTTCACCTCCAGAACTTGGAATGACCTCCCTGCATTGCTAAGATCAGATTCTAACATGAACACATTTAAGAAAGCACCGAAAACCTTTCGCTTTGCCTAGACCTACCTGATCTTCCCGCCCTGCTCATGTCCCATACCTTCTTGTTGTCCTATGTGTCTGTGTGTGCCCTAATGCCTGCGGGCTCCAGCACGGTAGAAACAAATAAATGAAAACAAATCAAATAAAAATAGACCTCTTATGCATGTTTCTCTTTAATTTGGACTGCTTCAGTAGTACATTCCTTTTCAATATCAAATTCAAAGAACGTTGATTAAATTGTTAAACCATTTAATGTTAAAATCTTTGATCTCACAAAGTAAATCTTGAGAAAGTTGATCTAATGATTGTCGACCTTACAATATAAGTTAAACCATGTACAAAGATGCAGTTAATCGTCTGATTAAAATGTTTACATTATTATTGACACAAAGTCGAACACTGTGTACATGTAACATTTTATAAGGACATATTTGAAAACTACCTGAAAACCTTCAGAGATGTTCCACAGAGTTGGTGTGAGATCATCCTGCAAAACATATTGATTAAATTGTGGCCCCTTTAATGTGTTGTACTGTTATTTTGTTTCAACGATTGCATTTTCTGCTGAGCAGCTAAAGTTTATAAACAAAAATATACACCATTCCTATAGTGAAAGGGTGTATGTTATTCAGTGACAAAGTACATTTTTCTGAAGGTTTACTTTCATTGTTGCGTGTGTTTCTGCGATAAATACATAAAGATTGTTTATCAAATTCTTTGCAATTTGCTGAGAGTATTGCAAATTATGTGAATGTTATCTCAAATGAAAAAGATATTGTTAATCAATAACTATTAGTATAATTCAATAAATGATCACTTCTCATACCTCATCCTCCAGACCGGTTGCAGTAGAAAATAGTATGTTGCTGAAGTTCCAGGCTCTGCCTATACAACAGTAATTGTAATAATAAAGATGTAACATAAAAAAGAATTACATGTAAAAGATGATCGATATTGACAAGGATGCCTACCAGCCAGTTCATATCAAAAGCTGATATTATACATAACAATAATCAATGTGTTTTAAGTTGAACTTGAACAAATACATATTTTGCTTAGTCGCATCTGATGGAATATTCTATAAAATGACTCAAATGGTGAGTGAGGTTGCTGTTGACGCCAGAATAGTGGGCAATGTAACATCACGGTCCTTTATTTGATTTATATATTCATACCATTGTTCAATAGAAAATGGACATTAGTATTATAATTTAGACCACATCAAAAACAATTTTTGTTTTTAAGGTTTGTGTGCAAGTTGCTTGGCCTCACCATTATATGTTGGACGTGTCTGTGGTTTCCTCCATGGTAACGGTCTGTAATTCCATTAGTGCGGTCTACATAAAGATAGACATGTTATTTTTTTTTTTTAAAAACACCTGTTTTTAAAGGACGCAATGTGAGTGTGGGTTTCGAAAGGCTCCCATTGCACTGAACTATTCCAGTATATACAAAGTAGGGATACACAAAGTAATATAAAGGTCAAAATGTGCAAACCACAGTACATCGTGTCACAAAGGAAACTTGTGTAATAAAATATCAATGGAAATATTCCCCAAAACTGAAAAACGTTCATTATGTTACCTGTGCACAGACTATTTCAATATATTGAGTGGTAATTTATAAGACATATTATACAGGCACATTTAGCACTTGGATTAAAAGAATTCAGCATCCACTACTCACCCCCTGGAACTTCATTGGGAAGTAATTTGCAAAGGAATCTGGGGCTACGCTTTTTAGTATACTGTGATTGTTCATACATACCTTTTGAGAAGTGCATGCTGCAGAGACGGAATAGATTGCCCCTCACGTTATCCAAGACATCCTTGGCACTGCTTTCAATTTTGGACACTGGAAATCCGCAGCTCAAGAGCCATTTTCTTATTAAATTTAAATCCTTTGGAAATACATGCAGGAATGTACTCTGACTTTTAGCATGGCTGTTATTAGTGCAACCCAAAATGATACAAGAAGGCACCGTTGGATTGTCCCTATGATCTGTTAAAGAAATATTACTATTAAGAAAGTATTGTAGTGAGTAAATCAAACATTATATTCCTTTGATAATAAAAAAAAGTACTTTATAACAAATGTGACCTAAAGCAAACATGGATTGAAAACATGCACTACAAAAAATGACAATTGGAAACAATACTCTGTAATGTATTGTGTTAATTATAAAGATAAAAATACATAGGACGGTTGATAATAGTGTAGAGTTTTTCAATAAAATAAACTTAGAATAGGGTGTACATTGAGTATAAAGCAATAGAACGTGGCCTAGCAGAGAACTTTGACACTACAGAAAACAATAACTTGACTAACCGTTACTTAGAAGCACAGATGAGCTGACTCAACAAGCAAGGTAAAAAGTGGAGAGCTGGCGATATCCATTGTTGATCTCACAGATGTTTTCTTGTTAACTCCCAGATTATGTATAAAGGATTACAGTGGCGTGGATGTGAATGTCTGGCGTGTTCGTTCACAACCACCAGGCCTCTATGACAATGTTTGACCTCCTCGATCCCGTCAGCACAGCCCTCTTGCAATCACACGCCCCCAGGTGTGAGCAGAGGTGGATGGATGTGGATGAGGCGAGCACAATAGGCCCGGAACAGAGTCAAAGTACACAGACATATGTTGTTTGCAGGGATGGGGTCTGGAGACACCGGGACTTGGTTGGCCATGTGGATAAGGGTCCTCATGCGAAAGAATTCTTTGTGATGTACATGGTATTCGGCACCTTGAGTTTTCCCATGCTCCCAGCCCCCTTGCAAGAAGATGCCCACATGAGCGATCAGTCATTGATAGTGGAGGGGGGATGGAAGTGGATGAGGGGAGCGTGCTAGGGCAGTAAACTTGTTAAAGCACACCAATCTTTTACAATACTCTGAGATGTTTGGACGTGTTGTGGATTTACAAAAAATGTCTACCAACTGTTCAGATTAACTCGATTAATGTATTTTTTATTTAGTTTGGTAAAGGGGATGGCAAAGAAACTACAAATTATACTGCTGCAGTCGAGGTACTGTCTGTTTAAATCCACTGTATTGTCTGTGGTCACAGAGGAATTCATCACGAATGGCTCGAGCCACATAGGCAGGTATTACGTGTCGAATGCAAAATCCCAGTCTCCCATGAATCCACCATGTAAAGGCACGATAGGCCACAAGTCTGTACCACCTGTCTAAGAGATACAGAAATAGTTTACTTCAATGAACCCAATAATTGCACTTTTTTTGTTTGCCCTACCTTGTAAAATGTAAGGCTTTAAAAACTTTTTGTGCATATTACTGACAGTATTTGTGATTTCAAGTAGAGATCAATTAGAAATGTGAACGCACATTTCAGCAAAAACTGTTTGGGAGATTGATTTGATTTGATGTTAGCATTTATCAAAGGCATACCCAATAAATAAGGTCCACCCAGAAGCTGCATCTAGGCGCAGATGTTAATTAGAGTTCATTGTTGCATCAATATGCCAACCTTAAAACTAGGGGATGACTCTGACGGTTACACAAAGAGATAGGTTTTTTATTTCTTCTCAAATACAAGTAAAGACTCAATCTGTCGAAGGTCCTTAGGTAAAGCATTCCAGGAATAGGGGTCAAAGGATAAAAAACACCTATTGCAACAAGTTGTCATTTTTGCAAAGTAGACGACCAACAGATTTTGTCCGACTGATTGAAGTATTCGAGTGGGCTGATGACATTGGATTTTAGACACTAGGTATGTCGTGGCCAGACAATGGGCCTCATTACGAGTCCGGCGGCAACCAACTGTTTTTTCTGGCTCGGTTACCGCCGGACTCGTATTACCATTCCACCTCCGTGACTCCCGGAATTACCAGGGCATTACGACCCTGGTGTCCTGGAAATTCCAGAGGCGGAATTCGGTAAATCCCCATTCCCATTGAGTCCCATGGGACTCAATGGGAAAGGGGAAGTGGAAACACTGGCATCATCTCGTGATGGTGCTGGTGTTTCCACGTCTGCCGGCAGGCGGGCGGTGTTAAACCCGCCAGGTCAGACCTGGCGGGAACGCCATCTCCTGCCTGCAGGACTCGAGATCGGGCGGTCTGTAATGAAGCCCAATGAATGCATGTAAAGACCAGGCGCAGAACCTTTAACAGAATTTGCTGATGGACTGGCAGCCAATGAATGAAGACCTTTCCAATACTGAGAGACAAATGATCTTCTTGCCAAGGTAAAAATCAGTCTGACTGCAGAGTTCTGTGTTACCTGCAGTCTTTGTATTTGGAATGTTTGAACTCCCATAAAAAGTGCATTACAGTAGACCAATTTAGAATTTGTCAATATACCAACCACTATTGAACAATCTTTTTCTGCAATGAGAGGTAATAATGGCTTAATGAATTTCAGCTGGTAGCATATGGATTTGACTGTCTGATTAGCATATAAATTGCAGTCCGAACTGGACTGCCAGATACTGCCAAGATTCTTAACTTTATTAGAGAACTTTGTGGGTGCACCAAATAGATGTGGGCAAGGAATGGTTTGGAGCATGTTTGCCACTTTCCGTTTTGGACCAAAAACAATAACTTCTGTTTTCGATGGGTTCAACTAGAGTTTGTTTTCTAGCATCCAGGTTTCACTTTTTCTGCACACAGTGGAACAACTCGATCTAGATACTCATAAGGTTGTTCAAGCCAGACATACATTTGGGTATCATCGGCATATGAGTGATAGCTCAGCCCAAACTCTGAAAAGGTATTTAACAGTGGTCGGATGTAAATATTAAACAACAGTGGGGACAAGGCAGTACCCCGAGGCACCCTGTAGTTCACTTTTAGGGAGTTGGAAAAACATGAGCCAATGTTAACCTGCAGTGTACGGCCAGTAAGGAATGAAACAAATCATTTCAAAGCCTCATCAGAAACTTGCTACCGATGACAGCCTGGAAAGAAGAATCTTAAAATCGACTGTGTCGTCCCAGAGTGCCTCGTGAGCCGTCTCGGTTCCATGGCCTGGTCTAAATCCTGATTGATGAACATCCAACAGATCATGTTCCTCCAGGAAACTTTGCAGTTCAGTGGTTTCAATTTTTCCAGGATTTTTGCTGGCCATACGAGGCGAGCAATTGGACGATAGTTCGAAATCAGTTTATGATGCAGAGTTGTCTTTCGCAATGGTGTGAGATAAGATTTTTTTTATCTGATGGAACTCAGTGCTGTGCAAGTCAAGCATTCACCGGAATCTGTATATTTTCACCAAGAGCACATGCATGTTTCGTGGCAAAACAGGCAGGAATGGGATCAGACACAAAGTTGGTGGATTTCAATTTAGCTAGTAAATTGACAGTTTCCACAGTACTAACTGCTTTAAATGTATATTTAGGACTCAAAATGTCTGAGTCCTGCTGAGTGTCGTTAAACCAGGTTCTGAGATTATGGGCAGAGCATCAGTGCTATTTCTGATATGTTTTATTTTATCTAGAAAGAACACATTGAGCTCATTTTCCATGTGAATTTAGGCTGGCAATTCAATGTTAATGCACTGAGGATTGGTGATATTTCTGATTGCCGAAAAGTGTGCCTTAGGGCGATTGTCGGCAGTATTAATCTGTTTTTGCAGAGAGAGATTTTGCTAAGAGAATCTCTTGTTTATATTCTTCCAAAGCTGATTTCACTATCTGACGATCTAAACAGTGTCTAGTCTTGAGCCACATTTTTTCTTCTTTTCGGTATGGACTCTTGCGTTTTTGTAACTTTTCGATGTACCATTGCTTGTTTTTCTTCACTTTTCAAGGGAGCAATGTTATCACAGTTAGTTTGAATATGTGTCATAATATATGAGTACATCTCTGAACATTTAGTAGTTGATTGAGGCGGAACTATGTCCGTCAAAAGGTCTTTGCTTCATATAAGATCCAAGTCTATTTTCCTGTGAAACAATTGTGCGCCAGTGAGTGCGCCATGGGGTAAGTAGTTACTGAGTAGTGAGAAACGTACTAATGTATGATCATACCAACTCACTGGGGTGATTTGATGCTCATATAGTTTCAAGAGATAGTTCCAAGTGAAAGAAACTTAATTGTTCGGACAATAAATCTAAAGATGAATACTTTGGTTTCAGATTAGAATGAGTAATTTATACAATTTACAGAAAATGTATTTGTGTAGGGGAACAACATATTATGTTAACCGTCTCGGTCGTCAAACACACAACATATTTAGAGTGAACTTACTTGTTACTTGGATTACGAGGGTGAACTGTAGCTTGAAGTTCATGGATAAGGACCATCATCGTTCGCAACATGGATCTTGCAAGGCAGACAGCCCTGAAGTCATGCAACACGGTAACACATAGCAGTGGTGCGTCTTCTTTGGCAATATAGGCCAAGCAGCCAGAGTTTTCTCTGCAACTCCAGTTCTCCACCAGAATCGGTATAAACTCACAATGATGGCCGGTAGACCAGGTGGAAATGAGTTCCATGTGACTGAGTTCAGGCTCCGGTGATTGTTTCTCATGACTTTCATCTGATTCCGCATTCTCTCTACTTTTTTCTCTTTCAAGAAATGTCCTCTTCTGAATATTTGCGCTCTTATAGGTAGGGCTGAATTATTGCCATACTTCCTGAATAGCGAAGAAGCACAGAATCAACAGTGTGGCAAATAAAAAGGTTTTTATTTGTATACAGTAAAGAAAAGAGGTTTTCCATTAACATTTAATGTTAAAGAAAGACAAGCGAAGAAACAGCCATGTTACAAAAACACATTGTGAAAAGACAAGATTAATAAGCTCAGTCTTTAAAAGCTTGCAAGGACACATGTTTAAATATGGTTTGGTAAATACATTTTTCCATAACATAAGAAATGAAAAACAACTACTGAGTTATTTCATTTTAGGCAGTATAAGTACAGGTTCTCAGTGTGTCCCACTTGGCAGATAGCTGAACAGAACAGAAACAAGTCAGAGAAGCTTGAAATGAAATACACGCAAAGGAAAAAGAAACTTCAGCGTTGTGTGATCAGAAAGTGTTTGTTTACACTTGCCGAGGAACGAGGCATCTTGGCATTTCCATAAAGCCACGTCAATAGATTGCACACAGAGGACGTTGACATGAGATGTGGACTGGGGTTGTGAAATTGGGCATGAGCATCTAGTGATGTCAGCGTTAGGGGCAGGTGATCTGAATTAGTGCCGTGAGGGCACTTGAGCTTAGGGTGATGGATCAATGGATAAGATTAGCACAAGATGGCAGCACCCGACCCGTTGTTTTTGCATGTGTTGAAGTGAGAAAAATTCAGGTAAGTTGCATTGGACGTTTTTCTTAAGAACGATCAATGTATGCTCTAAAATACATGCCTGATCGATTAGGCCAGTAACATTTTTGACCAAACTACCCCTTTAATATTATTATTTTTTTACAATGCTGCAGTTACCATTGCAAAATGTCACTATCAGTATGATAGCTGAACAGAACAGAAACAAGTCAGAGAAGCTTGAAATGAAATACACGCAAAGGAAAAAGAAACTTCAACGTTGTGTGATCAGAAAGTGTTTCTTCACACTTGTCGAGGAACAAGGCGTCTTGGCATTTGACTGATTATTTTATTGGATGAAAGGTGATCAGGTTAAGGAAGTGAACAAAGATGGTTCCATTTCAACGGGAACTCAACAACCCATTGCAGTGTTTCAAGGCATTCTGAGAGTTGCAGTATTCATGCACATCAATGAAACAAATAGGGTAAAAGTACAAGAAAGCAATAGTTTGTAAATGCCCAGGACTGGAGCATTGTTTTCTTAGTGGCATGCAGCCCTTTGGTGATGAAATGTAATACAGATCTACCAAAGGTCAATTTGATTACTGTCCTATAGCCTGTTGGAAATGGAAAACATTGACTTTGACAATTCTTGACTGAGAGATTACAAATACCAGAATTCTTGCTGGCATATATCACCAAGACCCCATCTTGTGGGAACAAGGGCTGTGGTGGGGGTGGAGTATAGAGGAGGGGGTGGTGCTCGAGCAGGTGGAGTTCCAAGGGGGCAGAGCTGGCAGTTGAACTCTGCTCAAAGGAAATGTCCAAAATAATAGTTTTAAAATGGTGCAATTTCTTCCATGCCGCTTCTTTCCAATAACTACACTGGCAAAATATAAAAGGTGCTCACCTTTTAAATCCAGCAATCTATAGCGCAATATTCAAAACAAAGGGGTGTCTGGGAGTCTCTCTACTAGCACGAACTTGGCCCATTAACCTGTTCTTGGGTGGATGGCCCCTGGGAGAGTCTCAACCAAGTCTTTAGCTCACTGTTCCTTTCACAGAGGAGAAATATCCCTGCATATCAGTCTTTGTCCTGCCCAGGGGCAGTCCAGCACTTGGTTGAGACTCTCCCAGGGGCCATCCACCCAAGAACAGGTCAATGGGCTGTGTATGTGCTGGTAGAGAGACTCCCAGACCCCCCTTTGTTTTGCATATAGCGCAATATTCCCTGGAAAACAAAATATCCAAATATGAGGCATGTTCTTTGATGGCAATTTTGTTTGTTCTTGTGGGTAAGTGCCAACACTGGGAACGCACATCCTGGGAGAAATTCTGGTAGTCAAACACTTGAACAAGATTGCCGGCCTCAAAAACACCCAAGGGTGCTGTGTCTGCCCTCTGGAATAAACGCAACACAGTCCACCTACATGTATGCTTTCCTTGTGCCCTGAAAAGCAGCAAAGGTCCACAATCAGGGAAAATAACTGCTCCAGTCTTGAGGATTGTAAACTCCCTTGCCGCATGCCATCCAGGATAAATATTCAAGACTCACTTGCACTCTCATCTCCGATCCTCACCCCACTGTTTGGCTTTCAACAATACTCTGTTTAATGAAAGATGGCCTGAAAAGTACAAAAACCATAGTAAGGTACGCACACAAATATATTTGAGGTTTTATATATTTGTGTGCATACCTTACCATGGTTTGTGTACATTTCAAGCCATCTTTTATAAACATAAGGAGAAATATGGTAGGCAAAACCTGTGCAAATGTGACATTGCCTAATTCTTGACTAAGAGATTACAAATACCAGAATTCTTGGTGGCATATATCACCGAGCCCCCAGCTACATGTGTTATCTCGGCAAAGTTGGGGGCTCGTTAATGTAATCTGCTTTGCGTGAGCTGGCACGCAGCAGATTTGAGGCATGCCGGGTCCCGAGATCCAGCCAGACATCTGATGGCAGATCTCGGACCCGGCAAGAGCCGGCATATTGGCCAGTGGTGCCTATAGGCTTGTATATCTATATATATAAAAGTCAAAATGTGTTTGTTGCTGGATTTGTGGCAAAGCATTGTTCCTTATACAATTCCACACCGTTTCACCAAGCTGCACCACATTTTGCATAGTTGCCTATTAGGACCCCCTGGACATTACTAGCTACATGACATTTGGACACCCCACCCCTTTCCTCTGATTTCAGAAAAAGTAAAAAAACAATGTTAGTGTGTGTGGTAAAATGTTGTTCATTATACAATTCAACACATTTCACCAATCTGCACCACATTTTGCATAGTTAACTGTTAGGACTGTCCGAACATTACTGGCTACATGACATTTGGACACTTGACGCTGTCCCCTGGATTTCAGCACAAGTCAAAATGTGTGGGTTTGCAGCTTGGCAAAGCGTTGTTCCTTATACAAGGCCACACTGTTTCACCAATCTGCACCAAATTGTGCAGAGTTACCTGTTAGAACCCTTCGGCCATTACTGGATGCATGCCATTTGGAAACTCCACCCTGTTCCCTGGATTTCAGCACAAGTCAACATTTGTTTCTGGGTTTGTGGCTTGGCAAAGAGTTGTTCCTTATACAATTCCACACTGTTTCAACAATCTGCACCCAATTGAGCATAGTTACCTGTTAGGACTGTCCGGACATTACTAGCTACATGACATTTGGACACCCACCCCTTTCTCTGGATTTCAGCAAAAGTCAAAATGTGTTTGTGGGTTTGTCGCCTGCCGACGAAGCCATAAACCATGTTCACCGAGAAGGGAAACAAAAAATGTATGAGAGGCGAATGTACCTGAGAGGAGAAGGCAGGTAGCATTCTAGAAGTTTTCAAATTTTCGCTGTATCAGGTGAAATTGCTTTTCCAGAGGTTTTTTGCGAGAAGGTGCCTGCCAACAAAGTCGTAAACCTTGTTCACCAGGAAGGGAAACAAAAAAACAATGCTGGAAACGTGTTCACTGGGAAGGGAAACAAAACACGTTTTTTTTTCTAAACAAGCCTTACAATGAACATGTACTTTAGCAATATTTGAACTTTAGGTCCATAGTTGTTGGCACCGTCGCCATCATGTTACCCATCATGCTGCTCAGAAATCTCCATGTTGTTCTCACGTAATAATAACCCAGCAACGTCGGGTATATTAGTTACTGTACCATATTTCTGATTAAATCACAGTATTGTTTCCATGGAAAATAGGACTTTTCCTTGACCCTTGCTTCGATGTTAAGCATTGTCTGGCCGCACCATATAGACAGATTATTGCCAAATAGCTGTTTATTTATCTTGAAAGGTCAATAGGTACATTTGGGCTTACTGTTTGGTTGAATCACAAATATCCGAATTGCCCAAATCGCTCAAGATCACACTGTGCGTGGCATTACTACCCCAGGTCGATATTTCTACAGATAACTGGAAATCTGCTGAAGAAAGAAGCACACATGGCAAATTAATAACATGAACATATTTCAACGAATGTAATGTACAGCACTTATGAGTGTCTATAGTGACTGCTGTTATACCAGGGAAGGTAGTATGTCCGGACTTCCGACGAATCTTTATAAGAATATTGATTGGATAACGAGGCCCGTAGGTTCCACTATGACTATTGACTGCCGCCAACACTCACTTTCCCCCTCACCCACACTACAAAAGAATCTGTGGAAGGCAGGGCGTCAGTATAATAATGATTCTTCTGTTTCCAGGCAGTGAGCAGAGGAAAGCAGGCACAGCAGTGCTCATCAGTGATGGAGTGTTGGTAAAACCTGAGCAAAGGGTTGGCGGGTTGTGGCCTGTGGGTCATTTGATGCTCACATCCAGCTCTGGTGGACTTGTAATAAACAAATGCGTTCTGTGAGTTGTCATCTTGGAAAACTGCAATTCAACCTAAGCAGGCCTAAGCAAAAGTCATATTCCGATGGCGTTATGTTTAACTGGACATTTCAGTTAGCATGCTACTATATTGCTAAGGAACGGAGACCTTATCGGTTCAGAGGAGGTCAACTGTGCTATGTTTATAATGCATCCATGCAGCTGTTACCGAAATACTTTCTCACACAAATTATGGAAAATTAATTGCTTGAAACAGGTATAAACAGGCTTCTAAGTCTCGTGACGTGTAGGTATTCAGGACCGTAAATACTCTGTATGAGAGTTTGCTACTAGACCCCTCTGTCCTGTGAGGCAGGAATTCAGAGCTGGTCGTGCAGATTAGTTAAGCATTCCTGCTGGTGCCCCAACTCCCTTTTCTGCTTCTCCACCCACATAATTCTCAAACAAATATTCAGTTTTCCAGAAATGGGAAGTGGTGTTAGATTGACTAAATCATTGCTGTTTGCGTCAACTGGGCAGTGCCTGTCTCTGCAGAAAAGTAGTATGATGATTTCTACCTATAAGGCCATAAAGCCGATTTGAGCTATGCTGGTGTTAAATAAAGCAGCTCTGGTAAGGTAGTCTAGCTTCTTAGGCAACGACAGTGAAGCCTGCGGTTTATTAATGATACTAGATATGTGGTCACAAGAATGAAGTGATGTTAATTACCTGGTAACAGCCTGTTAAGCAAGAGCGTCAGTGAGGGTTAAGGGTCAATACCAGTGCTTTAAGTGGGCTGGGCTGAGCCTCAGCAGTCTCCAAAAAGTGAGGCTGAGCCGTGGCCCTGCTGGGCCCCCTCTGTCCTACCACACTGCGGTGGGACATTGTCCCGCCACGGCCGGGACCGCGACGGGAGCTGAGCCCGCCGCCATGATTGCATCTGGCAGCTGGGACTGATAGAATTGCCCGCCAGTTTGAGCGACGCTGTGGCTGGCTGGCACTTGTGTCAGTCACAGCTGCCTGGAGGAAATGCACAGTGTCTACAAACGGTAGATTCCTCTCGTGACGCCGCTCAAATCTTACAAACCTCGTGTGAGGATCACGAGAGGAAGTTGCATCCCCTTCCCAAAGGCAGTGGGGTGTTCGTGAGCCCTCGGTAATGCACTTCCCACCTGCCGTTTCTCCAAGGACCCTCATCTTGGTCTGTAATCTAAGAGGCTGGCCAGCCAATCTGCAAAGCGGGCTGCCCCTCTGGCTTCCTCCCGTGGTATCCTATGCCTCGCCTCTTCCGGGGAGGCGGAAGGGGTGTCCCCGTGTACCAGTCAGATCTGGCTCTGGGAGAGCACTCATAAGGCTGGGTGCTTCTGGGTCCTCTCACTTTTCCGCAGCCACTGCCTGAAGTAGCTTTGTTGGAGTTTTCGCCTGCAGTCCTACTCAGGGATCGATTATGGAATTGCTGCCAGTGGAATTGACGCTGAAGTAAATATGAGTGCTCGTTTTTAAGTATCGGCCCTCCGGTGTTTCCTGCGATCCTCTTGACTCGCCCCAGCAACATTCGGCAGTGTGTTGTCGGTCCGGCCTGGAATCGCACTGGTAGCAATAGCGTCATGTGGTTTTGCTTCCGGGAAGGCTGTTGTTTGTTCCCTGAACGCTCGCTATACCGCCAAGGTGGTTTTTGGAGTGTACTACTTGATGGTTTTGGTGGGCCTTGGGTAGTCACCACACTGCCAGGGTAGTTCAAGCAGCTTGATGTTTCGTTGTGCCCTGGGTGGTCGCCATGCCGCCAGGGTCTTGATGTTTTATCAATGCTGTAGGACATTGGGCCTCATTCCGAGTATGGCGGTAAGGGATAGCGGCCACCGCTAACGAGAGCGGTGGCGGTAATCCCTTACCGCCATACTCCGAGTTCCCTTAGCGCCATGGTGCATTTAACACCTGCTTTTAGCAGGCGTTAAATACCATGGCGCTAAGGGACCTTGATGTTAATTACGCCACCGTAATTTACGGTGGCGTAATTGACGCCTTCCCCACTCCCATTATGCCCTATGGGGCAAGAATGGGAATGGGGAAGGGTAAATGGGGATTGGGGAATTACCGCCCCGCCAACCTTGGAATGGGGCGGTAATTCCGCCAACCACCAAGGCGCTGCCGGTCCGGGTACGGCGTCAACCAAGGCGTTAATAGCGCCATTGGTTAGCGCCGTACTCGGAATGAGGCCCATTGTTTTATGTGCCCTAGGTGGTTTCTGTGTAGTCATGGCAGTTTTTAATGCACTGTTTGTCACTGATGTTTTACTGTGCCCTGGCCCGTCGCCGTACCGCCAGGATAATTTTATAAGGCAAGGTGGTACTTGATACTTATGTTGTGCCCTGGGCGGTCGCTGTGCCGCGCCACCAGGGCAGTTTTTTATGTGCAAAGTTTTGTAACGAGGCGGAAATAGGTTCTTTTAGCGCACAACGTAAATGGGTGGCTTCAGGGGCCCTTGGGGGGCGCAAGTGTGGACCGAGATGAAATGGTAATGGGTCAAGATGGCGTTTTTTTCATGCTAAGTATGTAGCTCACAAGGCGGTTACCAAACGCCTAGTTTCGTTTGGGCTGCGCCTCGTAGCGCAACAGTGCTGGTTCAGTAGAAGAACATCTTTGCTCACAAGAGGTTCATGTGGACTGGGGGCTATGTGTCTCGCTGAAGAACCGCAGGACCTGGGTTCGGTTCCTGGGCCCAACATAAGTGGATATAGCAAATTGTTCTTATATATTTCTCCAATGCGCAGAAAACTAATTTAGTTGTGTGGGACATGCCGATTTTTGAGCCAATGGTATTTTGTAAAGAACCAACTTGGCGACTTTGCTGCCAATAGTTAATTGAAAATTAGGGCGGCCAACTGTCCAGTATTTTGCGGGATTTACACATGATAGGGCACTCTGTCCCGCAGTTTGCTGAGTTGCACTGCGGGACGCGGGTTGTCCCGACTTGCTCTGTTCAGCACAATTTGTGCTTGAACAGAGCAAGTCGGGAGTCACAATTAGGCATGCTGGGGACTGGGGCCGCTGCTGCAGGCCCACAGGTCACAGCTAATTGCTGTGCAGCCATCCCAGTGTTACAGATTAGCTGCACACTTGCCAGCCACTGTTATTCTGATTCGTGGGAAATGTATGTATATGACCCCCGGGGAGGATTCGCCTCCCAACGAATGGGCACAATTGAAATAAGGTATGCTGAACAGCTGGCAATAACTCTGCAGGGTTAGCAGGATGCATTCAAGCTCGGGGGCAACCAGCTTGCCTTGGAGGCAAGACAACGAGAAGCAACACAGGTTCCATGCCAGAAGCATGCCTCATAGATCAATTAATTGATATCAGTCGGACATGACGTGCACTGATTCCACCTAGGAAATAACATGGTGCAACCCGACACTGGTGTGTAACGGGCAGGACCTGGTTTCAGTACCCGGGGCACCTGTTGGTGGGTTAGTGCCTATCTAGGAGAGCATGGGTCTACCAACCACCAGGTCCTGGGTTCAGGCTGCCTCTCCGGCAGACGGAAGAGAAAGGGCATTGAGAAGTGCAAGCCAGATGCAAGTGGATTTTCCAAGCAAGCAGTTTTCTAATAGTGTATAATTGTGCTAATATGATGGTTAATTTTGTAGCATCTGTCCCAGAAAACTGGACCAGCAGAGCGGTGGTTAGGTTTGTATCATCAACGACCCATCCGTCCAAAGGCAGGGTTGGGCACAGGTACCAAGGTTGCAGGCATTTGCCCGGTAGGTATTAGAGTAGGTACAAGGGACATTGCATGGTCATGTAAAAGGCAACACCACTGTAATGTTGCATGCACAGGAGAGTGGACGCAGTTCAAGAAAGGATGGTGGCAGCTGCAATGGCAGGTCGCAGGTTCCATTAGGATGTCGGCATGGTCTAGGTACAACATGCGCACGGGATAAAGGATGGAATTGCTGATCCAGGTGAGATATGCGTATGGGAATGACAAATTCCAAAGAATTATAGATAGGATTGTGGTGTACAGTCCAAGATGGAAGAACAGCAGCCAGTGATTAAAATAATAAACAACATGGTTATATATAAGATCATTAAAATAATAAACAGCATGGTTCGGGATGACATGGCCGTATTGCTTTAGCAAAAGGGTATATAACGGTAAGAACAGTGGGAAGGGAGCAGTTCAAGAAGATATCGTGGCAGCTGGGGACGTGGACCATACGCTCTGGGAGCATATGCTCATGCCAGGAGTCAGGTCCAGGTATCAGCATAGCTGCGGAGTAGGAATGATACCCTTGGGCAATAGGAGCCATGGTAAATGGACACCCGGAAGTGAGTATGGTGAAGTACATTGGCCTGAAATTGGTGGGGACAATGTTATGGGGATGACTGACCTGGCAGTGGGATACCAAAGGGGCCGTTCTTACAAGGAAGGAAACAGGAGTGGCCCATTCAAAAGTTATGGGTGCGACTGACCTGGCATTCAGATACCAGAGGCGGGTCGTTCCCACTGGACCGGCATCAGAATTGATCCACATAAAGGTTGTGAGAGTCACTGTCCTGGCAGCCGGATACCAGAGGTGGGCCGCTCTTGCTGGACCGGCATCAGTAGTAATCCATACAAAGGTTAGGAATGTGACTGTCCTGGCAGTCGCATACGAAAGGATATCAAGAAAGTGACTTGTGTGACATTTCCAGAAAAAGGTTTTTCCTCAAGGTGGAGTTCATAGCTCTAAAATGGGCAGGATGTGCATAAGAAGACATTGGGAGTATAGGTGCCTGAAGATAAGGAGCCATAGAGGTAACAACTGGACCGGGGATTATGGGTTGCATCTGTATATGATGGGTTTAAGAAAATGAACTAATGGGGGTTCAGCATGACCAGGCGATCTGTCATGCCTAATCTGATCTCCCAGACTCTCATGAAGGCAGAAAAAGAAAATACCTGGAAAAACAAAGGTTAGTCAGAAAAATCTACAGACGCGGGAACTGTTCATGGGGGACAGCAACAAAAGTCATAAAGCCCTGATGAACCAAACTTAAAATACCTTATCACCACCAGGCTGCTGAGTTGCAAATATTAGCCCTAAACTAACAGCTGAAGAATTGAAGACTTCAGATGCTCTGTTGGTGACAGACCCAACCGAAGATGCTATTTAATATTTGGTATTGGAAAAATGCATTTTGTTTACAGTGGGATTCACTATTTCACCCATAATTCTTGAGCAGAAACTCGTAGAAACTTAATTGCAATGTTCAGTTTGAAATATTCTATTTGGTGGTAGAAAAAAAACATTTTGTGAGGTAATTTTCAGTATGCAAATTAGGTGAATTTGCATTTTGCTGTAAAGAAATGGCACACACTAGTGGGTCATATGTCATCGTGTCCGCTGGGACGAACGAGCCTGCCACTTTTAGATGGGCAAATCATTTGTAAAGAAAATAAGTTATAAGCCAAAATCTGTAAGTAATTAACCATTGGTCCTATCATGATAAAAAGTCCATCAATTGAGGTGTGCCACAGTAAGGAATCTGGTCAGCAAATAGGTACGGTTGTCATATGTGTGCGAATCACAGATTTAGGATGTGACAATATTTATTGCAAGAAATCCCTGAAATGACATCACATTAAAAGGAAGGGAAACTGGGTGTGGCAGTTGCTCCCACCAGACTGCCTCCTTCATTAATATACCCAGTGAATGTGTCTACTGTGAGGTCCATTTTAGAACACTGCTCCATCACATACATTGACCAATTAGAATGGGCAAAGTATACGCACCTCAAAAAATGTGGGTTACTGTACTATATAACATTCAACACACACTCAGTGACAGAGATGGACATACTCACTCACTCACTGACATCTTCTTGGTATAGATAGGGAAACCCAAATAAGTGAAAGAAAGGGCTATCTCTAATGAGATTTCATCTAAAGTCCAAGTAAAATGTTCACCTTTAGGACATTGCTTAGGCCTAAAAATGAGGATCTTCATTTTTGATGAGTTAACCATAAGACCATTGGCCTTCTTATATATATTTAAGGCCCCCAACTGATGCCGCAGCCCAATAGGTGTGAGGTCGAACAAGACCAGGTCATCCACATATGCTAACCACCTGACCATACCCTTCCCAACTCTTGGTGAAAATGATCTTATCTGATTCAGACACTATCTAATGTCAGCTAAACTACTTTACCATACGGACAACGGGGAGGCCTCCCTTCTTATGCTGTTGGATCTGTCAGCAGCATTCGACCTGGTGGATCATCACATCTTAGAAACCAGGTTGGGCGAGGTTGCTAACATTTGCCCGGAGACGACTACGTGGATGCTGTCTTTTCTTAGCAACCGAGATAGCTGTGTACTCGGTCCAGAAGCAGAGGCTGATCCCATTAATGTCAGCTTTGGGGTGCCTCAGGGCTGTTGCACCTCACCTTGTTTATATCACCTCTTCACTGTTCTGTTCTTTGCGATGTTAGCACAGGAGGGGGTTATATTTGCAAACTATGCAGATGTTACTCAGTGTATCATCCCTCTCTCTGGGAATCATGATCTGGAAGACGTATTGATTAACAAAACAAAACCTACCAGCTTATTGAGTCATGGATGGTTCACAACAAACTAGCCTTGAACAGAGGGAAGACAGAGATTTTAGTTGTAGGCTTGCCCAATATGCTACAAAAATTGGACACAGCATACAAATGTTTCCATCTAGGAGATGTAAAAATCTGTCCTCTTAAGAAAGTAAAGACATTGAGGGTTGCGCTAGACCACAAAAAGGCTATTAGATTGACTCTCCTGGCAGCCGGATACCAGAGGTGGGCTGCTCTTGCTGGACCGGCATCAGTAGTAATCCATACAAAGGTTAGGAATGTGACTGCCTGGCAGTTGGACTCCAGAGGTGGGTCGTTCTCACTGGACAGCCAGCAAAAGTGGTCCATACAAAGGGTGCTCCATACAAAGGTTACGAGAGTGACTGTCCTGGCAGTCGCATACGAAAGGATATCAAGGCAGTGCCTTGTGTGAAATTTCCAGAAAAAAGGTTTTTCCTCAAGGTGGAGTTCATAGCTCTAAAATGGGCAGGATGTGCATAAGAAGACATTGGGAGTATAGGTGCCTGAAGATAAGGAGCCATAGAGATAACAACTGGACTGGGGTTTATGGGTTGCATCTGTATATGATGGGTTTAAGAAAATTAACTAATGGGGGTTCAGCGTGACCAGGCGATCTGTCATGCCTAATCTGATCTCCCAGGCTCTCATGAAGGCAGAAAAAGAAAATACCTGGAAAAACAAAGGTTAGACAGAAAAATCTACAGATGCGGGAACTGTTCATGGGGGGCAGCAACAAAAGTCATAAAGCCCTGATGAACCAAACTTAAAATACCTTATCACCACCAGGCTGCTGAGTTGCAAATATTAGCCCTAAACTAACAGCTAAAGAATTGAAGACTCCAGATGCTCTGTTGGTGACAGACCCAACCAAAGATGCTATTTAATATTTGGTATTGGAAAAATGCATTTTGTTTACAGTGGGATTCACGATTTCACCCATAATTCTTGAGCAGAAACTCATAGAAACTTAATTGCAATGTTCAGTTCGAAATATTCTATTTGGTGGTAGAAAAAAACATTTTGTGAGGTAATTTTCAGTATGAAATTAGGTGAATTTGCATTTTGTTGTAAAGAAATGGCACACACTAGTGGGTCATATGTCATAGTGTCCACAGGGACGAGCCTGCCACTTTTAGATGGGCAAATCATTTGTACAGAAAATAAGTCATAAGCCAAAATCTGTAAGTAATTAACCATTGGTCCTATCATGATAACAATTCCATCAATTGAGGTGTGCCACAGTAAGGAATCTGGTCAGCAAATAGGCACGGTTGTCATATGTGTGCAAATTACAGATTTAGGATGCGACAATATTTATTAAAAGAAATCCCTGAGATGACATCACATTAAAAGGGAGGGAAACTGGGTGTGGCAGTTACTCCCGCCTGACTGCCTCCTTCATTAATATGCCCAGTGAATGTGTCTACTGGGAGGTCTATTTTGGAACACTGCTCCATCAAATACATTGACCAATTAGAATTGGCAAAGTACACACACCTCAAAAAATACGGGTTACTGTACTATATAACATTCAACACACTCTCAGTGACAGAGATGGACACACTCACTCACTCACTCACTCACTCACTGATGGAGAGAAAGAATAATTTAAAACAACAAGGAGAAAAAATAGATTGCTCTTCTTTTGGACCCATTTAAGAATTATTAGCAGACACTGTGAGTGAGACCTAGGAGGAGTTAGAGCTGCAGGCCTTCTTCAGTGGAAGAAATAGCAGACAGGGTGTGAAAGAAAGCTGATCTCACCTTGTTGACTGATGGCCACTATTATTATTATTATTATTATTATTATTATTATTATTATTATTATTATCATTATTATTTTTATTATAGGTGTTACAGGTTCAAAAACAAACCTTTCACCCTGAAAAAACACATTATTGCAAATAGTTATATCATTCTAATAAATCTAAATATACATAAAAAGAAACAAAGTTGTCACAATTCATTAATTACTTAAAACATTTTCATTGATTTTGAAAGAATTTCTCAAAAATTAACCACTGTTTAACCATTAACATTTTCCATTCCCCAATCAGATGGCGCAGGGTTTTAAACACTTCAGGAGCTCTGCAAAATCAACAGGTTCTTAATGCTGTGGGTATGTTAAGACGAGCACCTAAGATTTCATAAGTAGGCAGCAGATTTAGCCTAAACTTCAGAAACCAAGCCCTGTGCCTACTGTTCGGAAATGTCATCACATGAAATTCAATGGTTGTTCTATGTCTAAAATGTGCTTATATAAGTGGTAACTCCTAATATTGTCTCTTGTATAAATCAAATCCAAGATCCAATGTTTTTGTTGGCCTCCCTAGGGACCTCTGAAAGAGTTTCTATATTCACCCCTGTCACTTCTAGTAACATATTAAACTGAGTAGTCCAAAGATTTAATTTAGCATCAGTTTCTGTTCTAAGAGGCAACTTTACAACTCCAAACAGAGAGTCTGCAGTGGGGAGCAGTATTTTCCTATATAGTGGCAGGTATTTCCAACTGACTCCATCTTTGAGAGATAACAATCCCAATTTGTATCTCAACACTGTTACCAGTAAACAATTTGGTACATTCAGGACCCATATCCCAAAATAACTTACAGTTGAACCCAGAGGCCCTTGTCACCAGAGTTCGTCAATTCTGCTCTGTATATTAAGATCAGTACAGTCTTGGACTTGAAAAATGTAATAACTGGAATTAACTAAAAACTCCTGAAGTGACTATTCATTATTTTAACTTGCTGAGCCAGCACAATACTTTTATTGTAAAGTTCTGAGTAATGGGTCACCGAGATCTTCTTGGTATGTATAGGGAAACCCAAATAAGTGAAAGAATGGGCTATCTCTAATGAGATTTTATCTAAAGGCCAATTACAATGTTCACCTTTAGGACACTGCTTAGGCCTAAAAATGAGTTAACCATAAGGCCATTGGCCTTCATATATATATATATATATATATATATATATATATATATATATATATATATATATATATATATATATATATATATATATATATGACGAAGCCCGGTTTGGATGAAACGCGTAATTGTGTGTTTGTTTTCTTTATGTGTCCACTTACTGAATAATAAATGACTTTTATCACAGAGATGATGGCCAAACGTGATTCTTTGGATTCCAAATGGAGGAGTGCCTCTGTGAACCGCGTAATTGCAGTTCTTGTTTTATATATATATATATATATAATATATATATATATGGCCCACAACTGATGCTGCAGCCCAATAGGTGTGAGGTCCAACAAGACCAGGTCATCCACATATGCTAACCACCTGAACCTACTCTTCCCAACTCTTGGTGAAAATGATCTTATCTGATTCAGACACTATCTAATGTCAGCTAAACTACTTTACCGTATGGACAATGGGGAGGCCTCCCTTCTTATGCTGTTGGATCTTTCAGCAGCATTCGACCTGGTGGATCATCACATATTAGCCACCGGGTTGGGCGAGGTTGCTAACTTTTCCCCGGAGACGACTCAGTGGATCCTGTCTTTTGTTAACAACCAAGAGAGCTGTGTATTTGGTCCAGAAGCAGAGGCTGATCCCATTAATGTTGCCTTTGGGGTGCCTCAGGGCTGTTGCACCTCACCTTGTTTATATAACCTCTTCACTGTTCTGTTCTTTGCGATGTTAGCACAGGAGGGGGTTATATTTGCAAACTATGCAGATGTTACTCAGTGTATCATCCCTCTCTAGGAATCATGATCTGGAAGAAGTATTGATTAACAAAACCTACCAGCTTATTGAGTCATGGATAGTTCAGAACAAACTAGCCTTGAACAGAGGGAAGACAGAGATTTTAGTTGTTGGCTCTCCTAATATGCTACGAAAAGTGGGCACGGCATATGAATGTTTCTATGTAGGAGATGTAAAAATCTGTCCTCTTATCAAAGTAAAGACATTGGGGGTTGTGCTAGACCAACATCATACCATGAACCCTCATGTCTCTGCTATTGTCTCATCATGTGCCTATTATAGTAGATTACTGGCTCATTTTAGGACCCTGATTTTTCAGACCAATGCAGAGACAATAGCAAGGGCAATATTAGAAGCTAAGATTGAATATTGCTCTTGTCTTTTGATTGGAATTAATAAGGTTATCTGTAAGAAATTGCAGTTAATCCAAAACTGAGTTGTAACGGTGGTATTAGGACTCTCTCGCAGAGACCATATAACTACTGCAAGACGCTCACTTCACTGGCTTCCGGTGGAATCCAGAATTCAGTTTCGAGTCCTTGTTATAACCCAAAAGTGCAGGCAGCGTAAGATGTCGGCATACCTGCAAACCCTACTCACCAAAAGAAGTTATGGTAGATTGCTGAGGACAAATAATCAGGATGTTTTATTGAATCCTAGATTTAGAACTGAGAACACCCTAAAGGGAGCCTTCTATGCGATCGCTCCCAGGCTATGGCATGAGCTGCCGAGTTATGTGAGAAGTATTGAATCTACGTATACGTTCAAAAAGAGGCTAAAGACTCTATTGTTTGCTTAGATTCCTTTCATGGACTTGATCGCTGCACTGTTTCCTCCTATATTCTATCTGAGTCAGCACCCCCTGTGTTTTTTTGTTGTGAGTCAGTCTGCGCCCTAGAGCCTATGGGTCTATGTGTGCGCGTTACAAATTTAATAAAGTAAAGTAAAGTAAAGCTATAAACACATTGAGCGATGAGAACGTGCCCTTGACGCAGGCCCCAAAATGTCTGATGCTGGAAAGCGTTTAGCCTCAAGCTTTCTCCAGAGAAGAGATCGATTAACACAATCAAAGGCCATCGACAAGTCAGTGAAGGATGCATATTTGGGCTGCTTTTCGATTAATACTGAGGTTTGTAGAAGTGATCAAATTTGCCCTTTAAAGACAGTGCCCACATTTCTTTTAAAGCCTGATTGGTTGATATCATGAATCTTCCCATCTCTGGCCCATTCTTTCAAATTACTTAAAAGCAGGCAAGAGAACATTTTATTTCAGACATTTAAAAAGGATACTGGGAGGTTTTTGATTTTGAGACAATTATCTGCTCGAATAAAGTTTGCAAAATATTTGACCACAGCTCTGACTGATTCCTCATAGTGTGGAGCAACAGTTATATTACCATCATCAATTAATTAGCACTATTTGACCCTCCAACCAAACTAACCGTCCCTCCAGATGCTAAGTGGCCTTATGATTCAGCAGCTGGGCGGCTTCTCAATTTAGTAAGCCTTCCAGAACCTTAACTCGCATTTGTCTGTGACAACGAAGGGTTGGAGATGCTGGATCATAATTGTAAGATTAAGCACATTTGGGTAGCAGAACCTTCCTATGCCTACCACTTAGAAACACATTAGGAGAATGTATCCGGCAGCACCAGATTAATAGCAGCATCCAAGGTCCTGCAGAAAGTGTCATTAACCTTGCTAGCCACTGAAACCGGTCGGCCAATCTTTTCAAGGGATCTCCCAAAAATTATGGGCCTCCAAATATATAGAAATAATATGTGCACTCCTCAGGTCGACATACAATCTTTTAAATTAAATTGTGTAATTGAATTCAAAGAAACAGGAAGATTAAAAGTCATTGTGATTCCTGGTTTGAATCATTTTTATGAATACCTCCTCATGTGATACATGGTTTATATTACAGCTGAGCGATAGGGTCAGCCTCTTCCCTGTCCCCTCACACTAGATAGGCGGCACACCGCCGACATCCAGGGCCACTCAACATCTGGAGGGACATTTATCTTGGTTGGAGGGTCAAATAGTGCTCATTAATTGATGATGGATAAATAACTGTTGCTCCGCACCCGTACATATTTATGTGTGACAGCACGTTGGGAAACTGTACTGGTTGTCTTTATCCATTCTCAGTTCCCTATGTGTACACTGATTCCTCATAGTAACATTACCAAGCTGATCCAGGTAAGCAGTCTGTGACAGCTTGCTTTTTTAAATTAATGAATATATGTCCTCCATGTCAAAGGCCAAGGACCAGGTAATGTCAAGAGCACCTTTGCAAGAAAAAGTCTCTGGAGGTTTCACATAGATCCAATTATAATATTTTATCCAATCTTCCTCTGAAATTGGACTCAAAAACTTGTAGGCCTGAGTTGATAAAGACTTGTTATTCAGATTCCAGAAAGCTGCTGTGTTCTTGGAAGACAAACTATAAAGCAATAACTTAGCATCCCTCTGGAGCAAGTTGGCCCTATAGTTTCTCATCCAATTTGTATATCTCAATTTCAATGTTGCCACTTCACTTTTGATATTAGAATGGAGGGACCAACACAATGCTCTAATCCACTGTCTTAGCTCCCGCTTTTTGGTCACATCGAATGCATGCTCACATGTAGGGACTTCACAAGGCTTTTGCTTAAATGTGGCATTGAAATTTATAAAGAAACCCACAAACTTCTGAGGGAAAAAGGGTTCCTCAATTTCTCTTATAATCCAACCAGAAGTATTTGTAGAAAGTCTGTCATTATCGACAGTTGTTGAGTGGTTGTTCCACCTCCAATGGTTGCCACCAGAATTGATTTCCACCTGAGCTATGTTCTCCACAACTGGAGTAGAGCTTACTGCTGCCTCCACCCTCCATTCGGGCAATAATGGTAAATGGTCACTTGCAGTAGAATTAAGCACCTGCAACTTGGTGCACATTTCAGATAAAAAAGTCAGTTGCAAATCAACATAGCACAACATAAAAGGGAAGAACTAAGACTATTGGAGCACGAGCAAATTGCACGCAAACTCTGATTCCTCAAACAGAAATTCTACGAGAAGGGGGACAAGCCCGATGCACTATTGGCAGCCAAACTCAGGGAACAAAGGGCAGAACGGAAAGTGAAAGAGATAATTGAAGAAAACCCTACGAACCCCCCAACCGCCCACACTATCCCGGAGAGTTTTGCCAACTTCTACGAGGCGTTGTACACCTCGGAAGTGACTCCAGGGCAATCAGATACAGAGCACTATCTTTCCCAAATAGATATGCCCAAAATCTCATACCCCGAAACTGAGCTCTTAGAATCTCCGATATCCGAACCTGAAGTCCAAGAGGCAATTAAAAGACTAACTGTAGGCAAATCCCCTGGAGAGGACGGTTGTACCGCTGGGTTTTATAAAACCTTCAGCGACCAACTAACACCATTCCTGACAGAGCTCTTTAATGAGATATTAGAAACAGGGACGGCCCCTGACTCCTTTACGAAGGCGCTCATAACAGTGATCCCAAAGGAAGGAAGGAACCCCAAACTTTGTGATTCATACCGCCCAATTTCATTTCTCAACTTGGATGCGAAAATTTACACCAGGGTATTAGCCGCTCGATTGGAAGTACTGGTCCCTCACCTCATACACAATGACCAAGTCGGATTTATATTGGGTAGTTAAGGGGCTGACACCATGCGCAAAAGGCTACATCTCATCCACTCATCACCAGAACTACCAAGTGACCCTGCCCTACTGTCAATAGACGCAGAAAAAGCCTTTGACAGAGTGGAGTGGGAATTCTTGAGGGCAGTCCTTCGCAAGGTGGGGATAGAGCCGTGATTTAGGAAAGGGATACAAGCAGTATACACATCCCCAACAGCATCTATCTCGGTTGATGGGGAATATTCCAGATGGTTTGACATGGGATGTGGTACTAGACAGGGGTGCCCCCTCTCTGCTATACTTTTTGCACTCTCCCTAGAACCTCTGGCCCAAAAAATATGAGCCGACCCCAGAATAGAAGGCATGCGATTTGGAACAAAAGAATATAAGATAGCACTCTATTCTGATGATATACTTTTACACATTACCAACCCCTCTGTATCTGTCCCCCATGCTCTCCAACTATTAGAAGAATATGGCAAACTCTCCGGGTTTAAGGTGAACAAGACTAAATCAATATTGTTCCCTTTGCAAGGAACGAAAGAGGAAAACGAAACTAAGTTCTTGCCCTTAGGTCTCAAACTCGAACACTCTGCCTTTAAATACTTAGGCATCCAGATCACCAAAAACATAACGGACCTATACGAAGCCAACTTTCCTCCCCTCCTCCAGAGCTTCTCGGCCGATCTGAACAGGTGGGACAAACTCACGATTTCATGGTTAGGGCGGATTAACGCCATTAAAATGGTATGCCTCCCCCGATTCCTATACCCTTTCCAGATGTTACATATCGAGATACCAAATGCGTTTTTTGATGAAGCTAAAAAACGTTATGCTTAGGTTCCTCTGGCAGGGAAAGAAGGCGAGGATTGCATTCGACACTCTGACGCTCTCCAAGGACAAAGGAGGAGTAGGTCTCCCCGACCTGCGAGCATACTACAAAGCCTCACAACTACGTATCCTTATCCCACACTTACGTAATCACAACCACCTACAATGGGTCCACATGGACAACCATTACTTCACGCTGGCCACTGTGTCAGAATGGCTATGGGCCCCTCACAAAAGGATACAATGGAAAATTAAGGGCCACCTGATACTGAGTACCATCTGGAACATCTGGCAACCAAGCAAGGCAATGAAAAAGATCACCACCTGGCCGTCCCCACTTAGCCATTTATGGTCCCCTGGTATAAACGATCATATACCTGAGGTAGGAAGATTCCATTCCTGGTACGAGGCAGGACTCGAAAGGGTAGGGCAACTCCAGCAGAAGGACAAATTCCTAGGACTTAACTGAAGCCCTAGGAATAGGTCCATTATCCACCTTCCAATACATCCAGATAAAAGGAGTCCTCACAAAATCTGCATGGAAAGAAAAACTGCAGAGAGAACTCACCCCATTCGAGCAACTCTTGGATTCTAAGTCTGCAATGAAGGGTTTGATATCGGCTATGTACAAAGAACTTACCAAAGCAGGAACCGGGTCCACAGAACATCTTAGAAGCAGGTGGGGGAGGGACTTAGGAGAGGAGATAGATCCAGAACAATGGGAAATGATATGCAAAAACGCATCCAATACGTCCCTATCCAGCCAATACAAATCACACGCCATCAAACTCCTACACAGATGGCAATATGACCCACTCAAATTGTCCAAGATGTTTCAGACTCTGAGCCCGAGATGTTGGCGAGAATGTGGAGAAACTGCCGACTATTGGCACATGTGGTGGAGCTGCCCACGCATTAAAGTGTTCTGGGAGGAAGTCCTGGCATGGATTAAAGACATAGATGGCATACAAAGAGACGTTGATCCACGTTTGGTTCTCTTCGGAATGGAAAAAAACGAGGACGAGTGGTCTAGACCCAGGGGTCTAGCCCCACACCTACTACTAGCAGCCCGTGCACTCCTAGTAACAAAATGGAAATCCAAAAAGGTTCCAGTAAGAAGGAATGGATCAATTTGTCAACCAACATTTACACAATGGAATTGATCACGGCATCCCTGCATAACAAAGCATCGCAATGCGAGACCTTATGGTCGGATTTTCGAAGCAAACACCTCTCCGACACAACGGACTCCCAACCCGAAGACGCTACAGGATCTTAATTGAAACAAGAATCCCAAAACTCTTAATACAGGACAGTTATGACCCAAGAATCAAGGAAACCTCACAATAGTGAACCGAACATTACTCGCTATGAACATGTCATCAGAGAAATGATGCTGCAATGATATCTGCCCAACCATGGTGGGGAGGGGGGTGGGTATGGAAGATGTTATACTGATTGTTACTACTAGAGATCGGAAACGAACACCAGAACGATCAAGTGTATAATGAGACTTTAGTTTTGTTCTGTTGATGTAACCATATGCTAACAGAGCTGTAACAATTGAAACGCTTCAGGGGCCAATTCATAGAATTCGGCGCACAAGTGGCGCACGCGGCTGGCGCACAGTGTGCGCGTGCGGTAGTCTGCGCCAGCCGCGTGCGCCGAAACACATTCAGGCGCACAGCGTATTCATGGATTCCAACATCCACAACCAGCCGTGGCGCAGAGTGGCGCAGCGACCCTGCAGCAGCGTCAGTTACGCCCCCAAGAACGCCCCTTGCGCAGGGAAAAGCCATCAAAATCCCCAATCCAGCGCAAAGGGCAGCAGCAAACGCAGAGCGGGGAGCGTGTATTTCAGGGGTGTGCGAGAAATTCTACACGCGATTGGCCTGGGTACGTGTATTACAGGGGTGCGCGAGAAAATCTACACGCGATTGGGCTGGGTACGTGGATTTCAGGGGTGCGCGAGAAATCCTACACGCGATTGGGCCTGTGCGAGTGGGGCAGTGTATTACGTAGGTGTGCGGGAAGTTGAAGAGGTGAATTGCCAGTGTGGGTCCTCCCAGGTCTCCCCTCTACCCCCTCCACGACCTCTGCAGGCAGCCCACACCACAGGGGACTACCCTGCACCCCTGGTCATGTCCCGCAGGCAGCCCATCCACCATGGGCATGCCCCCCAGCCAAGCCACATGTCCCCTTGCACCCCCACCCCCCAGCAGGCCCCCACCCATGTCTCCCAGCACCCCCACCCCTCCAGTCACCAGGGGCAGCCTCCACAAGGCCCCCACCCATGTCTCCCACCACCCCCACCCCTCCAGTCACCAGGGGCAGCCTCCACCAGGCCCCCACCCATGTCTCCCAGCACCCCCACCCCCCCAGTCACCAGGGGCAGCCTCCACCAGGCCCCCACCCATGTCTCCCACCACCCCCACCCCTCCAGTCACCAGGGGCAGCCTCCACCAGGCCCCCACCCATGTCTCACACCACCCCCACCCCTCCAGTCACCAGGGGCAGCCTCCACAAGGCCCCCACCCATGTCTCCCACCACCCCCACCCCTCCAGTCACCAGGGGCAGCCTCCACCAGGCCCCCACCCATGTCTCCCACCACCCCCACCCCTCCAGTCACCAGGGGCAGCCTCCACCAGGCCCCCACCCATGTCTCCCACCACCCCCACCCCTCCAGTCACCAGGGGCAGCCTCCACCAGGCCCCCACCCATGTCTCCCACCACCCCCACCCCTCCAGTCACCAGGGGCAGCCTCCACCAGGCCCCCACCCATGTCTCCCACCACCCCCACCCCTCCAGTCACCAGGGGCAGCCTCCACCAGGCCCCCAACCATGTCCCACTCATGTCCCCTTGCACCCCCACCCCCCAGCAGGCCCCCACTCATGTCCCCTTGCACCCCCACCCCCCAGCACTGTGGGGCACCTGCCACCAGGCCCCCAACCATGTCCCACTCATGTCCCCTTGCACCCCCACCCCCCAGCACTGTGGGGCACCTGCCAGCAGGCCCCCAACCATGTCCCACTCATGTCCCCTTGCACCCCCACCCCCCAGCACTGTGGGGCACCTGCCACCAGGCCCCCAACCATGTCCCACTCATGTCCCCTTGCACCCCCACCCCCCAGCAGGCCCCCACTCATGTCCCCCTGCACCCCCACCCCCCAGCACTGTGGGGCACCTGCCAGCAGGCCCCCAACCATGTCCCCTTGCACCCCCACCCCCCAGCAGGCCCCCACTCATGTCCCCCTGCACCCCCACCCCCCAGCACTGTGGGGCACCTGCCACCAGGCCCCCAACCATGTCCCACTCATGTCCCCTTGCACCCCCACCCCCCAGCAGGCCCCCACTCATGTCCCCTTGCACCCCCACCCCCCAGCACTGTGGGGCACCTGCCACCAGGCCCCCAACCATGTCCCCTTGCACCCCCACCCCCCAGCAGGCCCACAACCATGTCCCACTCATGTCCCCTTGCCCCCCCCCCCAGTCACCAGGGGCAGCCTCCACCAGGCCCCCACCCATGTCTCCCACCACCCCCACCCCTCCAGTCACCAGGGGCAGCCTCCACCAGGCCCCCAACCATGTCCCACTCATGTCCCCTTGCACCCCCACCCCCCAGCAGGCCCCCACTCATGTCCCCTTGCACCCCCACCCCCCAGCACTGTGGGGCACCTGCCACCAGGCCCCCAACCATGTCCCACTCATGTCCCCTTGCACCCCCACCCCCCAGCACTGTGGGGCACCTGCCAGCAGGCCCCCAACCATGTCCCCTTGCACCCCCACCCCCCAGCAGGCCCCCACTCATGTCCCCTTGCACCCCCACCCCCCAGCACTGTGGGGCACCTGCCACCAGGCCCCCAACCATGTCCCACTCATGTCCCCTTGCACCCCCACCCCCCAGCAGGCCCCCACTCATGTCCCCCTGCACCCCCACCCCCCAGCACTGTGGGGCACCTGCCAGCAGGCCCCCAACCATGTCCCCTTGCACCCCCACCCCCCAGCAGGCCCCCACTCATGTCCCCCTGCACCCCCACCCCCCAGCACTGTGGGGCACCTGCCAGCAGGCCCCCAACCATGTCCCACTCATGTCCCCTTGCACCCCCAACCCCCAGCAGTGCAGGGGCAGCCTCCACCAGGCCCCCACCCATGTCCAACTCATGTTCCCCACCCAACATGTCATCACAATCCAGAACCCTGGTCTCTATGGTCAGCCCCCAAATGCAAAACACCCACCCGAGTATTGCATCCACCCACTCATAATTTGCAATCACATCACAGAACACCAATTGGAAGTTCCGAAACAAACACATGTCCCTCACATACACCCAATGGGTGTCAGTGAATCTCAAAACACATAACATGAAATGCATGAAAACAATGAGATACCACACATTGAAGTTCAACAAAAAAATAATGTATTAAAGGAAACATGAATAGAATCAAAAATGAAGAAACAGAAATGTGAATGTAAAAAAATGAAAAGAAGCATGTCCGTTCAAAATAAAAAAAATAAAAATATATTGAAATCCAAAGTAATGTTGTACAAAGTCAATGTCCACAAAACAAAATCCAATGGGAAATAAAAATAAAAGCCATTGATCCATGGAGAATGTTAAAAAAGAAAGTATGTACAAGTCTACAACTATGTACAATGCAAGAAGCCAGGGTCCATTATCCCAACAAAATAAAGGAAACCTATCTAACTACACTAACTAATAAAAAAAATATATACAAAAATGTGGCCAATGTCCAAAAGGTCCAAATGAAACAAAAACAAAAATGAAACCTAACACTACCTACATAACTATGTACAAGGGCAGCGGGCTAGTTCCACGGCTCACTTCTGGATGTGCCGGGCCAGGGCATCATCGAACTCCTCCTCAATGTCCCGGAGGCGGTCCTCCTCCATGGCCCCGAGGGTCCGCAGGGCCGTCGACGTGTCCACCTCCAAACCCCTGCGGATTGCCTCGAGGCACTCGGCCCGCCTCAGGGCCCTCTGCATGGAGTTCTCCGCCCTGACCATTGAGAGCCGTGCCTCTTCCGCCCGCTGCCGCTCCGCATCTATGGCGTGGCCCAACCGCTGCCACACGGAAGACACTTTTTGTCCTGGGTCCTCCTGCCCTCCGGCCGATGCCTGCCCCTCCGATGTCGAAGGCCCCGAGCCTTCATGGCTCCCACCATGGTGCTGCTGCTGCTGTGCCTCTGCCCCTGCACTGCCTCCTGCTGCCTGCACATCCTCCGCCGGCTGGGGTGCAGTCGTTGACGTGGCCACCCCTGCTGGACGTCCGACTCCCGACTGTGGCAGGGATGCCTCCTCCACCAGCCTGGCCGCACCGTCAGAGGCAGCTCCACAGGGCACCCAGGTGACTGATGGGTGGGAAGATGGCACAGAGGACGACTGGCGCGTAGGGGGTCCAGCTGAGGAGGGGGTCGTGGCAAGCCCCATCAGACGGAGGAATCCGGCCTGGGTGACCTGTCCCAGCAGGCTGACGTGGTCAACGAGCCATTCGAGATGACGTGCAGTCTCTTCATGAAAAGACTGCAGGTCACCTCGCATGGCCCGTTGACGCAACGCCACACCAGCCAGGACAGGCTCAACCCGGGCCTGGATAGCCACGTCCGCAGGCAGAGGAAGGCCAGTTGACGTCAGCTCATCCCCTGCCTGAAAACTGGTCTGGACATAGGCATCCCTGCTGGTGCAAGATGATGCAGGGACAGGATCAGGGACAGGATTGCACACAGGCACCTCCGCGGCGGCCTGTGCTGCCTCCTGTCCCTGGTCCTGCACTGCACCACTAGCACCAGTGGGATCCCCACCCCCAGACCCCGTCTCTGGTGCTTGCACGGCCTCCTCCTCCACCAAACCCCCCACCAACCTGGATGACTCTGTGCCATCTTCCCCCGTTGGGCCCTGTGGGGTCCCAGCTGCCCCTTCTGCTGCCGAGGAGTCCAACTGCAACCTCCGCCTCTTGGACCTCCCCCCGGCAGCTGCGGCCTGGGACGCGGCACCGGACTCCTCGCTCCCCGACGAGATGACAACATGGGAGGGGAGCCGGGCCTTGCGTCTCCGGCTGGCGGTGGGATCCCCGCTGCTGTGCTCCACAGCACCTTCTCCGCCCTCTTCATCAGTTGACGCTGCAGACAGGGAGAAACAAAACACACGCATCAGGGCAATGTACAATGGACACATACACACATGACAGTTGTACATGAGTGGCATTGGCAAACCTCAGACATGTCATCACGATCCCCAACACACATGTCATTACAACTCGCACACACGAGCCATACCACAGCCATATCGCAACTGCCAACACCATCCATACACATACAACAGCATGAGCAGCCAAAGGTGAGCCAGACATCACATGCAACACAGGAAGTGCACCACACATGTACACACACCACCACACTTGCATGCATGTGTACACCTCTGCCAAGTGTCGCAGTGTTCAGACGGGCATCCATGTCACATCTGCCCATCAGGCTTCCACATACCGCTGTCACATGCATCCATGTTGCATCACTGTTGCACCCTTGTCAAATACACACACATGCACATGTACACAGCGCTGATACATGCAGCTGAAAACAACATACATGCGTGACATCACGGACATGTCTACTCACATACACATTCATACAAACTTGTGTGCCCACACAACTGCATTTGGCATGCAAGCCCACACACACAGGCACCATCCATGTCTCACACATTACAGCCCTCGCATGTGTCAGCCCCACGGACCTGTACACCCGCACCCATACTCGACCCCATACAAACAGATGTGCAACCTGCACACTACTGAACAATCACCACACGCACTGCTCACAATCAGGATGCATGTACACTCACCGCTCGACTCCAGACGGGTCTGCCTCTCAAGGACCTGGACATGGAGCGCTGGGGATATGTGTTCCAGGACCCCCATCTGTTCTTCCGACAAGTGGCCCCGGCGCCCCTTGGCATCCGCTGCCTTCAAGAGGCGCCGGGCCTTGTTCAGGGTCCTGGACCTGAAGTCCTCCCAGCGCTTCTTGACATGTTGGAAGTCGCGGACTGCCACCCCCTCCGCGTTGATGGCAGTCACGATGTCAGTCCAGATCCGAGTCCGTCCTTCCTTGTCGGCGCGGGAACTTCCGAAGAGGGCATCATACTGCCCCAGGACTTGCTCCACCAGGACACCAACTTCGGTGGCACTGAAGCTGGTGCCCCTCTGCCTCTCTGGCCGGGGGTTGTCAGTGGTCACAGATGGAGTTTGCCCCGACATGACAACCCCAGAGGCAGGAGTGGGTGGGCAACTGGGTCCTGGGGCTGGGCTGTGGAGCGATGGAATCCCAGTCGGGAGTCTTTGGTTCCAGCAGGGGTGGTCACACCAACAGCACCCCTGGCTGATGTGCAGGCAGCAAATGGCAGGGCACGTGGGCAGCAGGCAGTCAGGCAGCAGCAGATGGCAGGTGGGAGCGTGCTCGGGGCTCTGGGGGGCAGTAGTTCGGCCTTCTGGGCAGGAGCGTGGTCTTCCGTGTGCTTACGCGTGGCCAGCTTGATACGGAGTGATTTGGCACGTGAAAATTCTGCACGTCAGAGTGTAATTCGAGGAAAGGCCCTTAGCGCGTAAGCGCGTCTGCACGCATACGCATTTTCATTGGACCAAAGGCCCTCAGCGCGTGAGCGCGTCTGTGACGTGACGTGCGAGGGAGTATCCATCATTGCACGTGATGACAGAACACACGTGGATTTCAGCCAATCGCGTGTGAAAGTTCACGGCACCCCGGAACACACGTACCCAGGCCAATGGCGTGTGGAACTGCCAGCGCACCCCGAAACACACGTACCCAGGCCAATGGCGTGTGGAACTACCCGCGCACCCCGAAACACACGTACCCAGGCCAATGGCGTGTGGAACTACCCGCGCACCCCGAAACACACGTACCCAGGCCAATCGCGTGTACGCTCGCTCCCCTCCGATCACACGCGATGACACCCGAATACGGGAAACCAACGAGTCCGCCCACACGGAGGCGTCCCGCGCCCGCGCACAGCATAAAAGTGCGCGCAAACAACAAACGCGTATATACAGCGACGATGAATGCCCCATTTGTTGCTGCACTGATTGTGGGACACCGCAGGAGGAGGAGAATAGCCAGGGCACGCATTTTTGCACCACGGACAAGCCTTTTTGGGATGCCTGACGACCAGGTCTACGGCAGGTATAGGTTTCCACCCCATATCATCCTAGACCTGGTCAGGGAGTGGGAAGATGACCTCACATCCCCCACCCTTTGCTCCCAAGCATTGAGCCCCTTGGAGAAGCTGCTCAATGTCTTGCATTTTTTGGCCACTGGGTCGTTTCAGCGGACCACTGCCATAGTGGGGGGGGTCTCACAGGCCACGCAGTCACGCTGCCTACACCAGGTACTGGCAATCATGACAGCGCGCCCCTCAGTCCGCAGGCACATATACATGCCCAGAACACCCGCAGAAAGGCAGGCCGTTGTCCTGGATTTTTTCAGGGTGGCACACTTCCCCAAAGTGCTCGGTGCCATAGATTGCACCCATGTGGCCCTACGTCCACCTAGGGCCACTGAGCACATCTACCGAAACCGCAAGCACTGGCATTCCATCAATGTACAGGTGGTATGCGATGCAAAGGGAATCATCACCTCTGTCTATGCAAACTAACCTGGCTCCACCCATGACAGTTTCATATACAGAATGTCCGCCCTGAGCCAGGCCCTGGAAGCTGGGCAGCATGGCGACACATGGCTCCTAGGTCAGTACAAATGCCCTTGCACATGCATGCAAGTCACACACAGACAAATATCCCAACCCTAATAATCTCAATTATTATCACCTCCCCAGGGGACAGTGCCTACCCTCTGAGCAACCACATGATGACGCCAATCCGGAACCCCACCACACCACCCCAGGTAAGATACAACGCCGCCCATATTGCAACCAGGGGCATAGTGGAGCGCACATTCGGAGTGCTCAAGTCACGTTTCCGCTCCCTTGACCGCTCTGGTGGGCAACTACTCTATGCACCACCAGTAGTGTGCAGGATCATTGTGGCAGCATGTGTCCTGCACAATGTTGCAACACGGCAGGGCGTCCCGGTGGACATGGTGGTGCCCCCACATCCCCAACCACAGGCACAGGCGCTGCCCATGGGAGGGGACAGGGCACGTGGCGAGGAAGCCCGGACCCAGCTTGTGGCCACATTTTTCACCTAAACTCCCACCCCTGCGGAGTGCACACAGGCCTGGCACATACCAGGTGACAATCGATGATGACAAAGTGACAGTCAACTGTCACAACCCTACCACCCTGAGATAGTTGCCATGGAAGTGCCACATCGTCTGCATCCCTAGCTACTTAAACACAAGCTATCCTGTGCAACCAAAATGCACACATATGACATGTGACATGACATGGGCCATACACAAGTATTCCAAGGCCCAATGAGGCAGGGGGGGGGAACAAGGGAACACAGAGAACGGTACTACTAGGCCAGGTGTCATTGAGATTGTGCAAGTGCAGGGTTAGGGGGAAGGGAAAAGTGCAAGGGGAAGGGTGGGGGGGAGTCCAGTACAGGGGAAGTAGGCCAAAAGAATAATACATAGGTCGCCTGGTGGCAACTGCAAAGATAAGTGCAGACAAGTGCTGGGAAGGGAGGGCTGTAGGGATAGAGAGACAGTACTGCAGTGCAGGGGTTGCCAGGGTGGCAGTGCAAGTGGACAGTGGCTGGGCCAGGGACCGAGGTTGGTGAGAGTGTCCCAGTAGCAGCTCCTGTGCAGTTCCAGTGAAGAATTCTGCAAGGGAGAGGCAGAGAGTAAGCAGAAGCAAAGAGGAAGGTCTTGAGGTGCTTCCAGAACTGGAGATGGTTCCCCTCAAGTTCAAGTCAGCCAGGAAGTCTGTTCCAGGGGGAGGGCCCTGCTGCGGAGAGAAACATACCCCCAGCTAGTTGCTCTGAGAAGCGGATGACCTGGACATGCAAGGTGTGCATCACACACACCTGCAAAACAGGCCATGGCCATCACTGTCATGTCACTCAAACCCTCCCAAACATCAACATGACATGGCAAGCAATACCCATACACTGACGCAGTAACAATAAGGTACACATTGCCATGTCCTAAATGTACAGTGGCATCGGACAATGATGCCTGACCCGGAATCAGATGAAATGACAGACCAACAAAATGTCCCACCCAAAATAAGTCGTTTCCAAATGCATTGCAACAGTCGTAGACGTAACATCACAATTAATGCCTGTCTATATGCACATTATGCATTGCAAAATCAACACTGCAGCTCATGTGTGCAGTGTCCCACTCCTGCATCACACTGCTCAGCGCACAGCACAGTGAACAGCCATTGCGTGTGATGCACACCCTGAGCATCACATCTAAGTGACAGACTACATCAAACATCAAATTTTTGGCATGTACTGGAACCATAATCGGTCACAGAACATGTGCTGCCGGGACACAGTGGGCACCAGAAGGCAAACAGTGTACACGTGGATATGCAAGGGTGGGAGTACATGGAGTGCATCCGAGTGCAAGTGTGTGGTTCTGCAGGGACATGCACTCCACATATGCATGTGCACTCAAGTGACCATCAGTGTTCCCTACACATCACATGTGAACATCCACCATGTGTACACCCCAGCATGTCAAACCACAACTATCCCCTCGCACCTGAAAGGAAAACACAACACATGAACAGGCATTGATCAGCAGAACACAACATGTACATAGGACAACAACATTACAATGTCAGAGTTCCCATCACACTGCAGGGCAATGCAACTATCAACAACAACCCCCCCCTCCCGCGCAAATGACCATGACCCGCTGAACAACTGCACCTGGGTCATGGAGCCTCCAACCCTCATTTCCACCTGGCCACAGGATCACCTTTACCCTTCGTGTCCATCTCCCACCTTGTGTGTAAAAAGATGCCTGAACCCTCAGAATCCACACTCATTTACAAAATCACAAAATCCAAGGCATGAAAACGAACCCAAACACCCTCCAGTAGATGACTTGACGTAGCAGTACCTCACAAACGCCAAGTACTACCACAATGATGCAACAACCAAGGTAGCACAGCAGAACAATGTCACGACAGGATGTGAGACATGTGTGGTACATGACATAGGATGATGCACAATGAATGGATGTGTACTGTCACAGGTCCCCTGTACAGGCGCGGGAGTCTCATGAAACAACCACCCACACCATGTCCCGGGGGCCTGCAAGGTCAAACTCACACAGGCCCCTGAGATCATGGTGGGGAATGAGGTTCAGGGATATGCAGTCGGGACAGGTGTAGACACACTGGATGACTGGAATGAGTGGCAGGTGAGGGGAGGAGGAATGACACATGAAACTAGGGAATGCACAAAAATGTACAACCTGCATGAACACATACACAATCCAAACAAACTTGGACATCATTGTCATGACATTCTGTAGTCCAGGCTCAGGAGTGGTACGAACCAACCACCCCCTCTAGGGTTTTGGCGCCTGCAAGTTCGGGGCTTACACAGGCATCCGCAACCCCAGTGGGGAAAGAGGGTCAGGGAACGTTGCTTGGATAGGCACGGGAAGCAGGAACACCGGGTAGAGGGTACAGGTTTCATAATTGCATAGGATCACGGGTGATTAGGGAAAAAAACATACCAAATAGGACCACACATACATCCGTGCATCAGTACACTCCCCAGCAAGCCTATGCAGGGCAGTTTGTAAGGAAAACAACAAGACACTTAGCTCTGGTTTTGAGTGCTGGCCTCCTGCCTGCGCACTCTCAGGGCCGGTTACAGGAGCACTCCAATGCTGCAAAGAGAGACACAGTCAACAACCTGTATGTGCCAATTACACGAAAACACAACACAAAACATGCCCCATAGCAACAAACTACTCTACAAACAGACAATCAGTGCTCGATGCTTCGTACCCATATATAACATCACCCCTGTGACGGGTCATACACAGTCAATGCAGTGAGTCAGGCGCTGGTGGGTGCGTGGCAAATGGAACACCAATGTGTCACAATTCACACAACATGCAATGTTCCCTGGGTAAGCAGACAGACCCATATGGCAAGCCATGACTACAGAGCAAGTTGCGTACCACCATGACCAAAACAAAGTTGGCAGTGCATTTATCATGAAGTACGTGGAATAGACATGCACTGCACCCAAGTATGTCCCTTGCTGTATGTCCCTGTGAGCTGCCCCTTTCCATGTCTCTGAAGGCTACATGGTTGATACAAGTGCCTCAATGAACCTTGGTGTACCGCAGGGTATGTGCCACTGCCCCTGCATGTGTCCCAGACAACCCTACTATCAACAGCCATCAGTCCACAAACACATCTGAGCTGCATTGTGTGCTTCAACACCAATATTCGTCTAAGCTCACCCTCAGTGCTGTGACTAAGCCTGCATGTGCAACTCGCCTGGTGCAAGCTTTGCTGTGTCGTGGCCCCCCTGTGATGCTCACCTTGCCTGGAGTTCCTTGGAACATGTCAGCAGTTCTAGGATGTGGGTCTGCAATCACTGTGGCTCTGCTCGTGCACACATGTGCATGTGGGCACCAACAAACGAGTCAGGAATTCCGTCGTCCAATGGGCCATGTCTGCTGCCAAAGGTGCTCTGGTGCCTCATCCCCCTGCAGAAAGTGCATGGAACAAATGATTAATGCATGAAAGTGATCTGTGTGTGTCTCATCAGGCATCTCATTACTTGACCATGTCAGAGAGTCACATCACAAATCACACCATCAGTCCGTCTTTGACTTCCAAAGTGTGGAACACTATCTACAGCATGAATTGCAACAGGCACGTGTACAGGAAAGAAATGAGACATAATACACAATGCATAGCAATCAATGTCCACATTAATCATGACACACCCCATCTAGCAAAAGCTGAACAGTAGACAATTACACCTAAATCATCCCCACTAGGGGTGTCAACACAAGTCACAAAGCACCAGACATGCCACAGATATGACAGTCCAAAGCCCTTGTGTAAAATTCTGTAACACCGAACCATCCTTGCGAGCCCATGGATAAGGGAGGCAGGAGTGGCATATGTGAGTCAAGCAACCCAAGCAGCAAACACATACACAAGACAACCATGAAGGGCCCAGCTGGAACAGACAGTGGATGCCTTCAAAAACCACAAGGCACCGCACTGTCACATGAAAGCACAATAGACTACAAATTTTAAACTAACTCAACTATTAACTAATTACACTAACTATGGAAAACCTACATTACCTATTTAAACTAACTATCAAACAGAAACTTAACTAACTAAACTAAACGAAAAATCAAAAATGGCCACATACGACCCGGGGGGGAGGGGAGGCACCCAGGAGGGGGGAGGTACAGGGTGCTGCTCAACATCCACATGCGATGATGCTGAGCCAAAACAAAATACCTCCATGGGCTCAACGCCTGCACAGCACGACCTATGTGGGAGATAGATGGTCGTCCGAGTCTGGCTCATCCTGTAAAGGAGGACGTGGCACAGTAGCCTGGCCACGCCTAGCCGCAGCTTGCCCCTCGTCGGCAGCAAGTCTGCCGGACAGGTGAGCCTGGTTCTGTGTGGCGATGTTACATAGGTCTGCATGCAGAACCTCACGTGATACACGTGCTTCCTCTTGCAAGGTAGCACGTGTAACACGGAGTTCCTCCTGCAAGGCCTGGCTGGACAACCGCTGCACCTCCCGGCAAGCCTGTAGCTCAGCCGAGATGGTGCGCTCAAGCTGTGCAAACCTCTCCTCTGCCTGCTGCCTCTGGGACATCATAAGGACACCCAGAGTGGATCTGAGGGAGGCATACTCCTCCCTCAGGGCATCCATGTGCGCCTCTGCGTGAGCAGCAATTGCTTGACGCAGAGACGACATTTCAGCCTGGCGTGCCCTGTCTGAGGCCGCCATGCCCAGCCTGAGCGAGCGGGCCGTGGACCGTGCCGCCTGCTGCTGGAGAAGCACCTGCCTAGCAGGGGGGAGCACAGATCGGGCCACACGCTCCATGCTCTCAGCGATGTTCTCCATTGCTGCCCCCTGCCATTCGGTATTGGCAGTCATGTCTTGCTCCCACTCAGTATACAGCGGTTGCGCGCGGCGACCGCGTTGCCGGGCTTGACCCCTGCGGGACCCAAGGACCGGAGGTCCTCGCTGTGTTGGCACCGCCTGCGGCTGCACGACTACATGCCCCCGTCGACGTGATGTCCCAGGCACATCAGTGACTGGTGTGGAGGGTGACCCTGCGTCCCGATCCACCACGGGCGGAGGAACCAAGACTGTCTGATCCCTCAGTGCAGGTGTCGCAGACAGAGGAGTGTCCACATCAGAATCACTCACCCCTGACACATGGACTTGATGGTCATCCAACTCAACATGGACGTCAGAGTCGTCATCAAGGCTGGACTTATAGGCAGCCAGAGACAGGATGGACTGCAGCACTTGGGGGGTTTCGTGGCCTACCACCCCACGACCCCCACTAGTGCCGGGTTGATGTGGTCTTACCAACCCTGTGTCTGGCGTGACAACACCATCCTCTGCATCCATTGCGTCATCACCTGAAAAATAGAGAGGAAAAGGTAACTACACATGTCAGAAGCACACAACACACACACACACCGACAGCAAAGGCATCCGGCAGACATGTGACACACAACATATGACCTGGCATGCATGCTGGGTCTACTTAGAATAGCCACTGTGATCAGACCTGTTGAAAGGTGGCAGTTTGCATGGAAGTGGGTCTATGCAGTGCTGAAAATGTGTACGCCACTCACTACCTACATGTACAAGCACTCCATGGTGTGTGCCAGGAAATGTGAAGGCAGTGCAATGTCAAATTCAGACATCACGTGCATTGTGTATTCAATGTGTACCATGTCTAGCAGCCAAGCACCCCTCCACCCCAGTACCAAAGCAGGGATGCCTAGCATGGTATCAAAAGGCTGCCCATACACCTGTGTATTGACAAGCAGTGTTGACTGGCATCAACAGCTTAATGTGAATCAAATTACAACACTGCTAATGATGCTGGGACAGTGGGCAGGACACATGATGGAAGATCCGGAGGCCAGCCACGTGTGAAGAAGACACGACAAGAGTTGGACAGAGTCATTGGCCATTGAACAGGCTGAGGCCTGTGAGCCACACAGATTGTCATTGCCTAAACATGTGTGCAACGCAGGACTGAGCCACAGTTGACATGGGGAGGCCGATAATATGGCAGGCAATGTATGTAACCAAGGACTCATATTACAGTGCTCATCCAGTCAAGGACACATAGGGGCATGCGTGCAATGCACATGGAGCATGAATGGGCACTCATGTCCCTGCGGGACATCTGACCCATGCACAGTACAAGTGGGATACCCTGCATCGAGTACTAAGGCTGTACCACACGGCATATGTCTGGCAGTTTCTAAGCTGGAAGTTAGCATCTACACAGGACACATGAACAAGAAACTACACATTGGCAAGAATGTAGCAGACCAGTGCAAAGGTGGAACTGGGGTGCAGAGTGGCGGAGGAGGGGCAAGGGAGCATGCCCACATGGAGTCCCGCATGCAGGCAGAGGAGACATGCATGACGGTAGCATTGCATTACTTACACCTCAGAACCATGTACACGTCACATGTAGCAGCAATCATGCACAACACATCCCACAATTGAAACACACACGTCCTCAACAACTACGCTTCAACACTCACTGGACTGGGCATCAAAGTCCAGCATCTCTTCCACACCTTCGACCAATTCTGGTGGTATGAACTCCGCAACGAGAGCCTCATGCGGAGTGAGTTCTTCCTCCTCTGGTGCAGGCCCACCGCCAGTCACCAGAGTCAAGTTGTAATTTGAGGCACGCTTAGCCTTAGTGCTGCGCTTGATGTCATTCCAGCGCTTTTTGCACTCCTGCGCTGTGCGCACCTCATGGCCGAATGAACTGACATGTTCCGCAACATGCTTCCAGTGGGTGTCACGTTGGGCAGCCGTAGTCTGACTATTGGCACCCACTAGCATGTCACGGCTGTGTCCCCGCACGTAGTCCACGAGGAAGTCCAGTTCCTGCTTACAGAAAGGCTTCTTCCTCGACGTGCAGGAGGTCGTGGCTGTGTGTGGGGTCCCAGCCTGTGCTGCAGGTGCAACCTTCCTCCTCTTGGACTGTGGCGCAGACCCTGGCTGGCTAATGCCGCCCTGACCAGTATGGCCAGTGGGTTCGGTGGATTGAGCCGAGGGAGTGGCAGGTGGAGGGATGACCAAAGGCCTGACTTGTGTCAGTGGCAGCTGGGTGCCCACTAATGGACCCTGCGCAGCAACATCAGCTGTGGCAGGGTCATTGACCGCAACGGTCCTGGTTGGCAGACTCACAACCGGGGTGCTGTTGGGTGCATCTGCCCCTGCACTTGCCAACACCCGGCTGTTCGGGGCAGCAGATGACATGACTGCCCCAGGGACACGTGTCTTGGTCTGAGCAGCCCGGCGTGCCCCTATGGTTTCCCCCCTGGCCTGTTGGAGATCTACCAAGGGCTCTTCAAGTGCCAACGCAGCCTGCGCTGGCAGACCCTGAGCCTGGGTGGCGGTGTCCACAGCTGCACCTGCAGCTACCGCTACCCTTGGGCCCGTGGCAGTCGATGGAACGGACTGCTGGGTCATACGGGTGCCAGTGCCAGATGCAGGAGCTGCATCCCCCGGAACCACAGGGGGTGGTGGCATGGCTGCACCGACACATGGCACAACATTGTGCTCAAGTGGCGCACCCCTGCCTCTTCCCCCTCTGTGGCTGCCCTGGACACCCTGGAGTCCCCCTACTCCCTGGTCACCACGGCCACGTCCCCGACCACGCCCGCCACGAGGAGTACGCCCAGCTGAGGCGCCCCTCACCTTTGGTGGCCTCCCAACCATGGCACAGATGTAATAGTGCTGGCACAGATGGAGTGGTGCCAATGGGAGGTGTACACCACAATTGTCCTGGGCAATTGGGGTGAAGGGGGTGGGAAGCAAGATGTTAACAGCCCCCCTGCACCTGCAAGGCTGTATGTGACCCCGGTGATGTGGTGACGGGTCACGCAACGCTCAGGCACCCCAAAACTGCAGTAAAACCGTGCATGCAACCCTGCAGCCTACGTGCGTGGATTTGACCTCCCGCAGTACGCGGTGGCACCCAGTAACACGAATAACGCGTACGCGTGGGACACGCAGGCTACGATGACATCGAAAATGGGTGCAATACACAGGGGCACCCGCAGTGGGAAAAGGAGCGTTTGCGACTCACCGTCTGACTAGCGCGATGCAGAAAAACACGCGTAGCCAATACCCCCGCCAAAAGAAGAGATACGTCCTTGAGAGCTGTGAAGTAGATGGCGCGCGAAACAACTGGAAGCAGCAACACACGTCGGTCTCCACGGAAGGCACGTACAGCGAACTGCTGGGCCCGCTCACCTTTAACCCGTGCTGAGGGAAACGCACGCGCGCGTCACGTCACATGCGGACGTGCAGTTTTTCATGCGCGATTACGCGCATTACACGCGGACGTGCAGTTTTTCACGCGCGATTACGCGCATTACACGCGGACGTGCAGTTTTCCACACGCGATTAGCCTGGGTACGTGTGTTCCGGGGTGGCGTGAACTTTCACACGCGATTGATTGTAATCCACGTGTGTTCTGTCATCACGTGCAATGAGGGATACACCCTCGCACGACACGTCACAGACGCGCTCACGCGCTGAGGGCCTTTGGTCCAATGAAAATGCGTATGCGTGCAGACGCGCTTACGCGCTACGGGCCTTTCCTCGAATTACACGCTGACGTGCAGATTTTTCACGTGCCAAATCACTCCGTATCAAGCTGGCCACGAATACACACGGAAGACCACGCTCCTGCCCAGTAGGCCGAATCACTGCCCCCCAGTGCCCCGAGCAGCCTCCCACGTGCCATCTGCTGCTGCCTGCCTGCCTGCCTGCCTGCTGCCACCGTGCCCTGCCATTTGGTGCCTGCACATCAGCCATCTGCAGGGGTCCAGTTGCTGTGTCGACCCCTGCTGGAACAGTAGACTCCCGACTGGGATACCATCGCTCCACAGCCCAGCCCCAGGACCCAGTTGCCCACCCACGCCTGCCTCGGGGGTCGCCATGTCGGGGCAAGCACCATCTGAGACCAGTGGCGACCCCCAGCCAGAGAGGCAGAGGGCCACCAGCTTCAGTGAGAAGGAAGTTGGTGTCCTGGTGGAGCATGTCCTGGGGCATTATGATGCCCTCTTCGGAAGACCACGCGCCAACAAGGAAGGACGGGAGAGGATCTGGGACGATGTAGTGGTTGCCATCAACGCGGAGGGGGTGGCAACCCGCGACATCAAGCACATCAAGAAGCGCTGGGAGGACTTGAGGTCCAGGACCCTCAATAAGGCCCGGCGCCTCGCGGAGGGGGGCCGGGCACGCCTGAGTGACATCGAGATGAGGGTCCTGGAACGCGTAGACCCAGCGCTCCACGCCCAGATCCTTCGGAGGCAGATCCATCTGGAGTTGGCCGGTAAGTGGCCAAGCATTACTGTGTGAGACAGGGCATGTTGCAGTGTGCTGGTTGTCTGATACCTGCCTGTATGTGTGACATAGGCCATGTACGTATGTGTGTGTGCAGGGACATCATGGTCAGGCATGTGAGTACAGTGATGTGTGAACCACATGGTTGGTGCATGTGTTCTATTGCAACATGGGGGGCTCTGTGCGGAATGGACACATGGAAGCATGGCAGTCTCTGTTCCTGGACATGGGTGGGGGTGAGGGATGGGTGCTGGTCCCATGTACACGTATGGTGCCCATGTGTGTGTGTCTGAACTGCGTGTCTGTGACTTGTAACTGCCATGGATGCATGACACATGTCTGTGACAATGTTCAGATTCACTGATGCAGCCTAGTCATCCTTGTATCCACTGCGTCTGTGGTGTACGAGGCCAGATGGATGGAACTACGGTGAGGTGTGTGCATGTGATGGCAAGACCCCTGATGCATGTGAGTTTAAAACCAACATTGTATGAATCATGAGTCCCTTGGTCATGTATGCCAATGTCCATGGCATGCGCCATGCCTGTTACTGTATGTGTTTTGCCTGCACTGACCCATGTGTTGTGGCGGGACATGATGGAAGTGATGTATGACAGTGCCACTCATCTGCTGTTGCTTCCTGTCTAGGGGACCATTGTACAGTACCCTGATGCTTGTGTTCTATGTCTCCCTCTACACAGTGGCAAGTGAAGAAGAGGGCGGAGAAGGCGCTGTGGAGCAGAGCGGCGGGGATGCCACCACGGCTGCAGCGGAAGGGGTGGCTGAGCCCCCACAGGGGCTTGCACCGGCGGAAGACGGCGTGGAGACATCCAGGTTGGTGGTTTCCACAGAGGGGGAGGAGGCCGCTACTGAGCCACACATGGGGCCTGGTGGGGGCATCCCCGCTGGTGCAAGTGGTGCAGTCCAGGGCCAGGGGCAGGAGGCAGCACAGGTCGCCGTGGAGGTGCCTGTGCATGTCACTGTCCCTGACACTGTGACTGCACCACCATGCACCAGCAGGGATGCCCCATCCCAGGCCCGTCCGCAGGTAGGGGAGATGTCCATGTCATCTGACACTCCTCTACCTGCGGACGAGGGGACCCCTGGCCGTGTGGAGAGGGTCCTGATTGGTGTCGCGTTGCGCACGGCTGGCATTCGTGATGAGGTGCATGCTTCCCGGGAGGAGCATGCACATCATCACGAAGAGCACCGTGCGTACGTGAACCATTTGGGAGCCGCCATGGTCGGGGGTTTCCTACATGTGTGTGGCCTTCTGGCGACCCTCTCCTCCTCTGTGGAGGCTATGCGCCAGTCGTGCTCCATGCCGTCTTCCGGCCCAGATGCCACCAGGGCCCCCTGTGGACCTTCCCCGACCAACGCAGCCAGCTCGGTGGGGACCCCATCCCTGCCACAGTCGGGAGTCGAAGGTCCAGCAGGGGTGGACACACCAGCAACTGTCCCCCTGCAGATGGAGGATGTGCCGGCATCATCTGGCAGGGCACGTGCACGACGGCATCGGTGGATTCCATCAGCCTGGATGCCGTCGTGCTGGCAGAGGCAGTGGCGTCGGAGGCAGCAGCAGGCTCGACGTGGGAGGCATCATGGCTCGGGGCCATCAAGATCAGAGGGGCAGGCATCGGCCGGAGGGCAGGGGAACCCTGGGATGGCAGTGTCTTCCGTGTGGGAACAGTTGGTCCAGCGGATAGGTGCGGAGCGGCAGCGGGCGGAAGAGGAGCGGCTCACCATGGTCAGGGCGGAGTTCTCCATGCGTCGGGCGTTGAGGCGGGCTGAGTGCCTCGAGGAAGCTCGCAGGGAGTTTGAGGTGGACACGGGGTTGTCCCTGCGAGACCTCGGGGCCAGGACAGAGTCCCGCCTCCGGGACATCGACATGGAGTTCGAGGATGCCCTGGCCGGCAACATCACAGAGTGAGCCGCAGGACTTGCCCGCTGCCATTGTATATAGTTCTTTAGTTAGTTAGTGTTAGGTTTCCTTTATTTTTTAAGTTTTTTTTGGACCGCTCGGACAATGGCCACTTTTCTGTATATATTTTTATTATTAGTTAGTAGTAGTAGGTTTAATTTATGGTGTTGGGCTCATGGACCCTGGGATATTCTTGTACATAGTTTGATGTTTGGACAACATTTGTTGGATTTATATTTGTGTTCACCATGAGGCAATGGTTTTTCCTTATTTTCCCCCCCATTATTTTGCTTTGGACTACATTATTTTTTGGATTCCTTTGTTTTTTGATTTTTTCTATTTGTTCTCGGACATGGACCATTTGTTTTGTCATCCCCAATGTTGTGTGTTTTATTTCTTTACTTCATTTTCATCTTTAATACATATATTTATTACTTACATTTGTGGTATTTTCTCATTTGTTTCATGCATGTCATGATATGGGTTTTGACATTCACTTGCACCCATTGTGTATGTGTGTGTGAGGGACATGTGTTCATTTACATACTTGCCATTGGGGTTGTATCATGTAATTGCATCTACTATGTGGGTGGATGCAATCCTTGCCTGGGTGTTTGTGCTGGGTATGCTGCCCATTACTGCCATGATTGCGTTTCGTCAGGACCTGGGGGCAGGGGGACATGAGTGGGGGCCTGCTGGGGGGTGGGGGTGCAAGGGGACATGAGTGGGACATGGTTGGGGGCCTGCTGGCAGGTGCCCCACAGTGCTGGGGGGTGGGGGTGCAAGGGGACATGAGTGGGACATGGTTGGGGGCCTGGTGGCAGGTGCCCCACAGTGCTGGGGGGTGGGGGTGCAAGGGGACATGAGTGGGGGCCTGCTGGGGGGTGGGGGTGCAAGGGGACATGAGTGGGACATGGTTGGGGGCCTGCTGGCAGGTGCCCCACAGTGCTGGGGGGTGGGGGTGCAAGGGGACATGAGTGGGGGCCTTGTGGAGGCTGCCCCTGGGGACTGGAGGGGTGGGGGTGGTGGGAGACATGGGTGGGGGCCTTGTGGAGGCTGCCCCTGGTGACTGGGTGGTGGGGGTGGTGGGAGACATGGGTGGGGGCCTTGTGGAGGCTGCCCCTGGTGACTGGGTGGTGGGGGTGGTGGGAGACATGGGTGGGGGCCTGCTGGGGGGTGGGGGTGCAAGGGGACATGGTTGGGGGCCTGCTGGCAGGTGCCCCACAGTGCTGGGGGGTGGGGGCGCAGGGGGACATGAGTGGGGGCCTGGTGGAGGCTGCCCCTGGTGACTGGAGGGGTGGGGGTGGTGGGAGACATGGGTGGGGGCCTGGTGGAGGCTGCCCCTGGTGACTGGGGGGGGCAAGGGGACATGAGTGGGACATGGTTGTGGGCCTGCTGGCAGGTGCCCCACAGTGGCCTGCTGGGGGGTGGGGGTGCAAGGGGACATGGTTGGGGGCCTGGTGGCAGGTGCCCCACAGTGCTGGGGGGTGGGGGTGCAAGGGGACATGAGTGGGGGCCTGCTGGGGGGTGGGGGTGCAAGGGGACATGAGTGGGACATGGTTGGGGGCCTGCTGGCAGGTGCCCCACAGTGCTGGGGGGTGGGGGTGCAAGGGGACATGAGTGGGGGCCTTGTGGAGGCTGCCCCTGGTGACTGGAGGGGTGGGGGTGGTGGGAGACATGGGTGGGGGCCTTGTGGAGGCTGCCCCTGGTGACTGGAGGGGTGGGGTGGTGTGAGACATGGGTGGGGGCCTTGTGGAGGCTGTCCCTGGTGACTGGGGGGTGGGGGTGGTGTGAGACATGGGTGGGGGCCTGGTGGAGGCTGCCCCTGGTGACTGGGTGGTGGGAGACATGGGTGGGGGCCTGCTGGGGGGTGGGGGTGCAAGGGGACATGGTTGGGGGCCTGCTGGCAGGTGCCCCACAGTGCTGGGGGGTGGGGGCGCAGGGGGACATGAGTGGGGGCCTGGTGGAGGCTGCCCCTGGTGACTGGAGGGGTGGGGGTGGTGGGAGACATGGGTGGGGGCCTGGTGGAGGCTGCCCCTGGTGACTGGGGGGGGGCAAGGGGACATGAGTGGGACATGGTTGTGGGCCTGCTGGCAGGTGCCCCACAGTGGCCTGCTGGGGGGTGGGGGTGCAAGGGGACATGGTTGGGGGCCTGGTGGCAGGTGCCCCACAGTGCTGGGGGGTGGGGGTGCAAGGGGACATGAGTGGGGGCCTGCTGGGGGGTGGGGGTGCAAGGGGACATGAGTGGGACATGGTTGGGGGCCTGCTGGCAGGTGCCCCACAGTGCTGGGGGGTGGGGGTGCAAGGGGACATGAGTGGGGGCCTTGTGGAGGCTGCCCCTGGTGACTGGAGGGGTGGGGTGGTGGGAGACATGGGTGGGGGCCTTGTGGAGGCTGCCCCTGGTGACTGGAGGGGTGGGGGTGGTGTGAGACATGGGTGGGGGCCTGGTGGAGGCTGCCCCTGGTGACTGGGTGGTGGGGGTGGTGGGAGACATGGGTGGGGGCCTGCTGGGGGGTGGGGGTGCAAGGGGACATGGTTGGGGGCCTGCTGGCAGGTGCCCCACAGTGCTGGGGGGTGGGGGCGCAGGGGGACATGAGTGGGGGCCTGGTGGAGGCTGCCCCTGGTGACTGGAGGGGTGGGGGTGGTGGGAGACATGGGTGGGGGCCTGGTGGAGGCTGCCCCTGGTGACTGGGGGGGCAAGGGGACATGAGTGGGACATGGTTGGGGGCCTGCTGGCAGGTGCCCCACAGTGGCCTGCTGGGGGGTGGGGGTGCAAGGGGACATGGTTGGGGGCCTGGTGGCAGGTGCCCCACAGTGCTGGGGGGTGGGGGCGCAAGGGGACATGAGTGGGGGCCTGCTGGGGGGTGGGGGTGCAAGGGGACATGAGTGGGACATGGTTGGGGGCCTGCTGGCAGGTGCCCCACAGTGCTGGGGGGTGGGGGTGCAAGGGGACATGAGTGGGGGCCTTGTGGAGGCTGCCCCTGGTGACTGGAGGGGTGGGGGTGGTGGGAGACATGGGTGGGGGCCTTGTGGAGGCTGCCCCTGGTGACTGGAGGGGTGGGGTGGTGTGAGACATGGGTGGGGGCCTTGTGGAGGCTGCCCCTGGTGACTGGGGGGTGGGGGTGGTGTGAGACATGGGTGGGGGCCTGGTGGAGGCTGCCCCTGGTGACTGGGTGGTGGGGGTGGTGGGAGACATGGGTGGGGGTCTGCTGGGGGGTGGGGGTGCAAGGGGACATGGTTGGGGGCCTGCTGGCAGGTGCCCCACAGTGCTGGGGGGTGGGGGCGCAGGGGGACATGAGTGGGGGCCTGGTGGAGGCTGCCCCTGGTGACTGGAGGGGTGGGGGTGGTGGGAGACATGGGTGGGGGCCTGGTGGAGGCTGCCCCTGGTGACTGGGGGGGGGCAAGGGGACATGAGTGGGACATGGTTGGGGGCCTGCTGGCAGGTGCCCCACGGTGCTGGGGGGTGGGGGTGCAAGGGGACATGTGGCTTGGCTGGGGGGCATGCCCATGGTGGATGGGCTGCCTGCGGGACATGACCAGGGGTGCAGGGTAGTCCCCTGTGGTGTGGGCTGCCTGCAGAGGTCGTGGAGGGGGTAGAGGGGAGACCTGGGAGGACCCACACTGGCAATTCACCTCTTCAACTTCCCGCACACCCACGTAATACACTGCCCCACTCGCACAGGCCCAATCGCGTGTAGATTTTCTCGCGCACCCCTGAAATCCACGTACCCAGGCCAATCGCGTGTAGATTTTCTCGCGCACCCCTGTAATACACGTACCCAGGCCAATCGCGTGTAGCATTTCTCGCGCACCCCTGAAATCCACGTACCCAGGCCAATCGCGTGTAGATTTTCTCGCGCACCCCTGTAATACACGTACCCAGGCCAATCGCGTGTAGCATTTCTCGTGCACCCCTGAAATCCACGTACCCAGGCCAATCGCGTGTAGCATTTCTCGCGCACCCCTGAAATCCACGTACCCAGGCCAATCGCGTGTAGATTTTCTCGCGCACCCCTGTAATACATGTACCCAGGCCAATCGCGTGTAGCATTTCTCGTGCACCCCTGAAATCCACGTACCCAGGCCAATCGCGTGTTGATTTTCTCGCGCACCCCTGAAATCCACGTACCCAGGCCAATCGCGTGTAGATTTTCTCGCGCACCCCTGTAATACACGTACCCAGGCCAATCGCGTGTAGCATTTCTCGTGCACCCCTGAAATCCACGTACCCAGGCCAATCGCGTGTAGATTTTCTAGCGCACCCCTGAAATCCACGTACCCAGGCCAATCGCGTGTAGATTTTCTCGCGCACCCCTGTAATACACGTACCCAGGCCAATCGCGTGTAGAATTTCTCGCGCACCCCTGAAATCCACGTACCCGCTCAATCGCGTATTTAACTTCCCGCGCGCCACTTTTTGGATGCGCTGGGACTCTACCGCCTGCCTTCGTGTGGCGGCCGTGTTTCAGCTTGTGCGTGTCTTTGGCTGTGCGTGGCTTTGCCCTATTCGATTCCATGAATACGTGTGGTTCGAGTGCGTGTGGGCGTTCCGTCTGCTTCCCTGCAGTACATCCCCAGTTACGCCCTTATTTTCGCGTGTTGTTCCCCATTCCGCGCGTTACGCCCCATGTCCCGCCCACTTTCTGGTGTGTGCGCTGCGGTTGTGCGCTTTCACTGTGCGCGTCGCGCACGCCTTTCGCGATGTTGCAGTGATGTGTGCGCCATGCACGGGTTTGGCGCACATCCCGAGGAAGACACGCGCAGGGACTTCCATGAATCGCACGCGTGCGCGTGCGCCTCTTTTTTTCCGCTTGCGCCTGCTTGCGCCTGCTTGCGCGTAGATTTTTGGCGCACGTTTGTTCCATGAATCGGCCCCTAAATCTCTTGTTCATTTTTTGTTTTTCCTTTTATTTTTGTTTCAAAATCAATAAAACCAAATTGAAAAAAAAAAAAAGTCAGTTGCAAACATATAATCGATGCATGATTCAGTGCCGCCCCAACCCCAAGTGGAATTAGAGAGAATATCCCCATTCAGTCTGTGAAGGCCCCAAATGTTCATAGCTTTTAGCCACACCTGTCCTCTACCCTAGGCTTCTTTTGAATATTGCTTGGAGGGAACAAGTTCATCATCTTTCTTCAAGCAAATCCAATTTAGCTGCACCATTGGTGGGCATCTACCTACATAGTATTGCAGCAATCTAGTAAACAAATCATCCACTGGTACAGACAAACTATTCCAGTAGATGTTAATCAAAAGAAAATGCTTAATGTATCATGACCACATTTGATTTTCATGGTTTGAATATACCGGATTTGAAGGGCCAAGTAAGTAAAGCGAGACCCCTCACATTCCACACTGTGATAAATAGGCCTCTGTAGAGCCTCCCCATCAGGCCCTTAATGGCGGGATTTAAAATGGTACTAATGACCATCAAGAAAAGGTGTTTCTCTTAACCGGGTTTCGTGTGACACTATTGTATGGTGTGTGTTCAAACCCAAAAATTACTGATTAATAAGATGGACTGTCACATGTATTCCATGAGAGTATACTCAAAGATTTCGAACTAAAGGTGCTGAGCCCTAAAACGCCCAAAAGACTGGCCAGGCTTTAGAGCTGAGGCCAGCAAAGACCAGTCCTTGATATCAACATTTTTATTCTTTATGTTTGAATTTGCATAAAACGCCCTTCTGTCCCTTGTGTCCGTAGAATTACATCAACATTTTAAGGGACTCACTTTATTACCCACAATTTCCGGGAAGGCTTTAATTATTTTTTTATTACTCAACCCTTCTTCTACCTGTTTGGTGAGCTCATCCCACAGGTCATATCCCAAACTCAGCAGAAACGAGACAGCCTCTTTTAAAGTTTCCCTGACAAACCCTGATCTCGCATGTAAGCACACAGTATCACATCTACAATCATCCAGAAAATGAATTAAATTAATCGCTCTCAAACTAGGAATCCATTTAAACAGTGCAACAACATTAGTCACGTTAAATATAACCTCATTGGCTGAATCCAAGATTCATTCTAAAATTAAGCAAAAACTAGGCTGCTGTTGTTGAGTCCTTCATTGATGGGAAGAAGCAATTGCCCCCTGATTTATCTTAGCACTTCCTGCTCTCAATGCCAAAATTGTAATTCATCCTGTTTTTCCATCTTTCTTCCAGTGCCATAAAAGGACATTACCGACTCATGTGGTTCATCAAATCCTCGTGGTTCACGATGATGTTTCTTAAGCCGTTCTGCATAGGCTCCGGGGGTAGCTGGGGTTCATTGATTCAGGGACATAATCAACAATGATGTTATATCCTTGGAGAACAGATCAATCTTATTTAGGTTTTCCAGAATGGATTCCACATTCAGATCTTTATTTTTTCCAAATCGTGAGCTTGGATGGCAATGGTAATCTTTTTTCATAATTTTCTCTTAGGTTTTTTTAGAACCACACTTTCCTTGTGGGGCATCCATCTCCGAAGAACCCCGCTGACTCTGCCAAGAGTCATAAGAACATTTGAAATCTGCCCCTTTTGCCATTTTTCTTACTTTTTTCAGGTTTTTTTCCTGTAATTTATTTTTAACTTCAGACATTTGCGTTCCTTTTCTTGGTTTCCTTTGATAAAAGATGGCAAAATGTGCAGCCTCCAGATCAGGACTAGGAGCTAACAAGTGATCTGAAGGTTGATTTAACCCTACGTCATTTGGCTGATGCACACTCCAGTCGACACCAATGTCCTGAGATGGAATAAATGGCGGGGAGAGGACCCCATCATCCTCTATGGTGATGGGGTCGTCCATGCTGTCCGACTCTTCTTCTATAGTGACCAACCGCAGCAAGTTGGAAGATTCTGATCCTCAGCCTTGACGGTCCTCAGAAGCGCTCTTGATATTTTCCTCGATAAGAATTCTATCCCCTTCTGGTGGCAAATGAGGTAACTTTAAGGTATTAAATGATCTGTTCTCACCCAAAATGTAGCGTTCCATAAAATACATCTTTGCATTCATTGCATGCATTAAAACTTTCTGCTCTGTTTGACATTCCTTGATGTTTTCATACAGTTGCACCAGAGAATTAGGCACAAAGTTCATCACAGCCAGCAAGGAAGGTCCTAAAGACACTTGATGAGCAGATCATCCATTGAGTGTGGTGAAAATAGTGGCATGGAAAGTGACCATGAAGAAAAAGTGGAACCATTGTTCAGAGAATCCCCATTGACCAGCAAATGCTCAGCTTGAACCTTTGCTCTTGTGCTCTTGTCACCAGTAATTATAGACCCAGAAAACTTAAATGAAGCCTTCCGAATAGGCGCTGATGGAGTCAATGATGCATTCTGTAAAATATCCAAAAACACCTCATCCTCAATGTCTGGGAAAATGGAGGGTAATCTCATATTTGTTGGGGAGATTTGAACCATCTCACATGAGTTCAAAGATTTAATTAGCTCTGGAGCTGGTCCCAGTATCACGTTAACCTGAGTATTATATTGTTCCTTTCTCTCACTGCTACCCAAATGTAGCATGGTAAGACCATCCTGGGGGAGAGAGAACATGTTCTGCCTTTTAGAAAAAAAGGACATTATTTTTGGACCCCCTATTGGTATTACCAGCCCCTTGCAAGCAAAGCTACACACTGACATAGCCTGGGGTAAAAAGTCACTGCTGGCACTTGGCACCTTTGACTGAGGTGGATGAGAACCCTCTATCTCCATAACACTCATGGAAGTTCTCGGATCATCCTGCCGGCACAGAGATTGAGTTGCAAGTAGGATCGCCGATTTACTTCACAATTTGTTCTCATTCTTAGTCTAGAAGGACAGCAAGCTGAAGTGTGGTAATGTATTGTATTTTAAGACTCACCTTCTCACTTTGAGTCAGACCACTTCCCTTTGCATGCCGGTGCTGGTCCCGCAAGGGACTGCAGAAGACTACACTTGTACCACACTTCCACAGAACTTTGTACGTTGGAGGTTTTTAAATACTCGCTTCTCCTTTTGCAGTTCCTGCACCGCTTCATGTCTTACGGCCTCCAGCAGCAAATAAACTGAAGCAGGTAAACACAAACGTGCAGAAGACTGCACTTGCGCCACACTTCTGTGGTGCTCCATGTTTTGGTGGGGTTTAAATACTCGGTCTTTCTTTTCCAGTTCCACCTGCACCGCTTCATGTCTCATAGCCTCCAGCAGCAAACAAACCAAAGCAGCTAAACACAAAAGTGCGGAAGACTGCACTTGAGCCACACTTCTGCAGTGCTACACACTTTGGAGGAGTTTAAATACTCGCTGCACCTTTTCCGGTTCCTCCTGCACAGCTTCATGTCTCACTGCCTACAGCAGCAAACAAACCAAAGCACATAAACACAAATGGGAAGAATTCTGATGCCCGCCTGTTCCTAGAGGGGGAGAATTGAACCCGTCTTTCAGAGGGTGTGCACCTGTCTATAATAAAGCCAAAAGAAATTCATATGTGAGTATGTTCTAAAGGGGAAACAATTCCGAGGGGAGTGATACTATAAGAGGAATTAGATTGAATCCTGGCCCTGTTCTTTATTATTATCTAAGGGTGGGAATACATACATTGAGTGTGCATCCCGAGACGTTAGGGAACATTTCAGAAGTGTGTGTGGTTCTGGAAAAACATACATACTTGATAGACTAGGTCCATGGTGTATCTACAGTGAGATCCCCTCACTCTTTCTCTTTCCAAAGACTTCAATTGTGGAAGAATTATAGGGAAGTTAAATGGACATCTCACTGTGTGCATACCTAGAAAATAATATAATTTAAGTAATTCTTGGGTATACCATCGAGTAGAATACTGTTGTTAAAGCTAAACTGTTCCAGGCCAAAGGGAGAGGCAGATAATTTGCTTCTAAGTGATCCGACCGCGGCTGATTTTGCCGCGGCCGGAATGTTCACATGAGAAAGGTGCAAACCACCAAAAGTTTGCACCTTTCTCATGCAAACACACGTACATACTACGGGGGCTGCAGGGGTTTCACCCGCAACCCCCCGCTCACTATACTCTGAAGTATAGTGAGCGGGGTGTTGCGGGGGACACTCCCGCAGCCCCTGTATTTTTTTGGGTGGGTGTGCTGCGGTGGTTTCCTCAGCAACACCTCGCTCACTTTACCAGACAGTTTTTACTTACCTGCAATGCTACCACCGAAGGTTCGAACTTTTGGTGTTTGAACCTTTGGTGGTAGCAATTTTAGAACTTTTGGTCCTTGCGACCATTTATAGTCGGTCAAAAAGAACAATTCCGATAATTTGCTACCCATTCTCTTGCTATTTAAAGTTTCCCATTGAAAGTGAGAAAGATACGTTTTTACACGATAATGAAATAGAAACATCACGGAAGGGAAGCTAGCCTACATGCATGTAGGTATATACTTTCCTTCATACAAGCCACCTACACAAATGAAGGTCTAGTAGTCTGTTGCAATTCAGTTAAAATGCTATTGAAATGTTGACATGTCTATTGTGTAAGTGGGGTCTATTTTGAATGAAGGGGAAGTAGCAAGAATTGGATAGTCAGTGAGACATTAACTAACTTGTTGTTTTTCAGAAATGAAAATATTCTCCTGGATTCTCATTGTTACAAAAGTCTCTGTAACTGTAGCACTGAAAACTGAAGTGACTAGCATGTTGATTATTTTCGTTCATCATTGCAATTGGATTTAATAGAAGTTTAACATATTTTTCTTGAAATATACTTAAATATTTCTATTTTGGTTAATAAAAGTATCTGCTTTGCAACCCTGTGGGTTTCCTAGCTGTAAGGAATTGATGTTATTTAATTGGGGGACCCAGATTCATAAAAAGAACTTGATTAAATAAAGGAAAATTGTGTGTGCCTGGTTTGGGGTGGATGGAAATTTCTCCTGAATTAGATGTCGCCCGATTAAAACATCCTACAGGGTTCAATACAAAACACCAAAAAGAACATCAAGTAAACCACGAGCTTAGCAGCGTAGCTGACATAAGGAAGCACAAGCATTGGGAATTCTCATCAAAGGCAAATCTGCAAAAACAAGCATTGGCAAAGCCAATAAATCTGGCTCTGCCAATTATCATTTTCTTAATTATTAGGGTATCACACAGCAACAGCTCCCCACCATAGTAGTCACAAAGCACGTAAACCTTGTCTGAGTTAGGGTGCATTAAGTCCTATCCAGCGTCACCAGGATCGTTGTCTGCTTTGGATGCACTGACTAGAAAATTGTGAAATGCAATAGGAGAGAGATGTGTAGAAGAAAAAGCTGGAGCAAAATATGAAAATGTGTGTAAGCAGGTGATCGATATGTGGAAATTGCTGTATATTAAGCTTATATGTAAAGTGTGGGTGCATGAGAGTGTAAAAGAGAAGCCTTTTTTGGTGCAGTAGTGTTCTGTAAAAAAAAATCCACTCTACATTTACAAGGCCAGTAAGTTAAGCTTTCATAAAGCGATTTAGGGGTCGATTCATGGAGCAAACGTGCGCCGAAAATCCCAGCGCAAGCAGGCGCAAGGTGGCGCAAGCGTGAGAAACCCAGCGCACGAGCACGCGTGCGATTCAAGGAAGAACCTGCACGTGTTTCCCGCTGTCCGTGCGCCAAATCCTGCCATGGCGCACGCGGGCACACACGGCGTGCGCTGCGCGCACAGCAAAAGCGCACATAGCGCGGCGCACACAACCAAAGTGGGCGGAACAGTGGGCGTAACACGCGGAATGGGGAATAACGCGTGAAAAAGAAGGCGGAACTGGGGAAGTACTGCAGGGAACTACACGGAACGCCCACACGCACGCGAACAACCCGTATTCATGGATTCGAATACGGGAAACCCATGCACGGCAAAAGACGCACACAGGCGTCAACGCGTCCGCCAAACGAATGCAGGCGGAAGCGTCCCCGCGCACAGTATAAAAGTGCGCGCAAACAACAAACACGTATATACAGCTACGATGAATGCCCCATTTGTCGCAGCACTGATCGTGGGACACCGCAGGAGGAGGAGAATAGCCAGAGCATGCATTTTCGCACCACGGACAAGCCTTTTTGGGATGCCTGATGACCAGGTCTACGGCAGGTATAGGTTTCCACCCCATATCATCCTAGACCTGGTGAGGGAGTGGGACGATGACCTTACATCCCCCACCCTTTGCTCCCAAGCATTGAGCCCCTTGGAGAAGGTGCTCAATGTCCTGCATTTTTTGGCAACTGAGTCATTTCAGCGGACTACTGCCATAGTGGGGGGGTCTCACAAACCACGCAGTCACGCTGCCTACACCAGGTACTAGCAATCATGACAGCGCTCCCCTCAGTACGCAGGCACATATACATGCCCAGAACACCCGCAGAAAGGCAGGCCGTTGTCCTGGATTTTTTCAGGGTGGCACACTTCCCCAAAGTGCTTGGTGCCATAGATTGCACCCATGTGGCCCTACATCCACCTAGGGCCACTGAGCACATCTACCGAAACCGCAAGCACTGGCATTCCATCAATGTACAGGTGGTATGCGATGCAAAGGGAATCATCACCTCTGTCTATGCAAACTACCCTGGCTCCACCCATGACAGTTTCATATACAGAATGTCCACCCTGAGCCGGGCCCTGGAAGCTGGGCAGCATGGCGACACATGGCTCCTAGGTGAGTACAAATGCCCTTGCACATGCATGCATGTCACACACACACACACAAATACACAAACCCCAATAATCACAACCATTTAAACCTCCCCAGGGGACAGTGCCTACCCTCTGAGCAACCACATGATGACACCAATCCGGAACCCCACCACACCACCCCAGGTAACATACAACGCCGCCCATATTGCAACCAGGGCCATAGTGGAGCGCACATTCGGAGTGCTCAAGTCACGTTTCTGTTCCCTTGACCGCTCTGGCGGGCAGCTACTCTATGCACCCCCAGTAGTGTGCAGGATCATTGTGGCAGCATGTGTCCTGCACAATGTTGCAACACGGCAGGGCGTACCGGTGGACATGGTGGTGCCCCCACATCCCCAACCACAGGCACAGGTGCTGCCCATGGGAGGGGACAGGGCACGTGGCGAGGAAGCCCGGACCCAGCTTGTGGCCACATTTTTCACCTAAACTCCCACCCCTGTGGAGTGCACACAGGCCTGGCACATACCAGGTGACAATCGATGATGACAAAGAGACAGTCAACTGTCACAACCCTACCACCCTGAGATAGTTGCCATGGAAGTGCCACATTGTCTGCATCCCTAGCTACTTAAACACAAGCTATCCTGTGTGACCAAAAGGCACACATATGACATGACATGATATGGCATTTGTAACGTGCCTATACACAAGTATTTCAAGGTGCGATGAGGCAGGGAGGGGGGAACAAGGGAAGACAGACTACGATACTACTAGGCCAGGTGTCATTTAGATTGTGCAAGTGCAGGGGTAGGGGGAAGGGAAAAGAGGGAAAGTGGAAGGGGAGGGGGGAGTGCAGTACAGGGTAAGTAGACTAAAAAACAAATAAATAGGCCAGCTGGTGGCAACTGCAAAGGTAAGTGCAGACAAGTGCTGGGAAGGGGGGGCTGTAGGGATAGAGAGACAGTCCCGCAGTGCAGGTGTTGCCAGGGAGGCAGTGCAAGTGGAGAGTGGCTGGGCCAGGGACCGAGGTCGGTGAGAGTGGCCCAGTTGCAGATCCAGTGCAGTTCCAGTGAAGAATTTTGCAAGGGAGAGGCAGAGAGAAAGCAGAAGCAAAGAGGAAGGTCTTGAGGTGCTTCCGGAACCGGAGATGGTTCTCCTCAAGTTCCAGTGAGGCAGGAAGGCTGTTCCAGAGGGAGGCCCCTGCCGCGGAGAGAGATCTACCCCCAGCTAGTTGCTTTGAGAAGCGGATGACCCTGACATGCAAGGTGTGAATAACACACACCTGCAAAACAGGCCATGACCATCACTGTTATGTCACTCAAACCCTCCCAAACCACAACATGACATGGCAAGCAATACCCATACACCAACACTGTACCAATAACGTACACATTGCCATGTCAAAAATGTACAGTGGCATCAGACAATGATGCCTGACATGGAATCAGATGAAATGACTGACCAACAACCTCCCACCCAAAATAAGTCATTTCCAAATGCATTACAAAAGTTGTAGACGTAACATAACAATGAATGCCTGTCTACATGCACATTGTGCATTGCAAAATCAACACTGCAGCTTCTGTGTGCTGTGTCCAACTCCTGCAACACACTGCTCAGCGCACAGCACAGTGAACAGCCATTGTGTGTGATGCACACCCTGAGCATCACATCTAAGCAACAGACCACATCAAAAAGCAAATTAGGCATGTACAGGATCCATAATTGGTCACAGAACATGCGCTGCAGGGACACAGTGGGCACCAGAAGGCAAACAGAGTGTACACGTGGATATGCAAGGGTGGTTGTACATGTAGTGCATCATAGTGCAAGTGTGTGGGTCAGTAAGGACATGCACTCAACATATGCATGTGCAATCAAGTGACCATCAGTGTCCTCTACACATCACATGTGAACATTCACCATGTGTACACCCCAGCATATCAAACCACAACTATCCCCTCACACCTGAAAGGTAAACACAACACATGAACAGGCATTGGTTAGCAGAACACAACATGTACATAGGATACCACCATTACAATGTCAGGGTTCCCATCACACTGCAGGGCAAGGCAACTATCAACAACAAACCCCCCCCCTCCCTCACAAATGACCATGACCCACTGAACAACTGCACCTGGGTCATGGAGCCTTCAACCCTCAATTTCACCTGGCCACAGGATCGCCCTTCCCCTTCGTCACCATCTCCCACCTTGTGTGTAAAAAGGTGCCTGCACCCTCAGAGTCCACCCTCATTTGCAAAATCACAAAATCCAAGCCAGAAAAACGAACCAGAACACCCTCCAGTAGATGACTTGACGCAGCAGTACCTCACAAAGGCCAAGTACTACCACAATGATGTAACAACCAAGGTAGTAACAGTAAAACAATGTCACAACAGGATGTGAACCATGTGTGGTACATAACATAGAATGATGCACCATAAACGGATGTGTACTGTCACAGGTCCCGTGTACAGGCGCGGGAGTGTCACGAAACAACCACCCCCACCGTGTCCCGGGTGCCTGCAAGGTCAAACTCACACAGGCCTCTGAGACCCTGGTTGGGAAGGAGGGTCAGGGATATGCAGTTGGGACAGGTGTTGGCACACTGGATAACTGGAATGAGTGGCAGGAGAGGGGGGGAGGAATGACACATGAAAGTAGGGAATGCACGAAAATGTACTACCTGCATGAACACATACACAATCCGAACAAACTTGGACATCATTGTCATGGCCTTCTGTAGTCCAGGCTTAGGAGTGGCACAAACCCCTCTAGGGTTTTGGCGCCTGCAAGTTTGGGGCTTACCAGGCATCCGCAACCCCAGCGGGGAAAGAGGGTTAGGGAACGTTGCTTGGATAGGTACGGGAAGCAGGAACACCGGGTAGAGGGTACAGGGTTTAAAATTGGGTAGGACTCCGGGTGATTAGGGGAAAACAAACATACCAAATTGAATTACACATTCATCCATGCATTAGTGCACCCCCCAGCAAGCCTATGCAGAGCAGTTTGAAAGAAAAACAACAAGACACTTAGCTCTGGTTTTGAGTGCTGGCCTCCTGCCTGCGCACTCTCTGGTCAGGTTACAGGAGCACTGCAATGCTGCAAAGAGAGCCACAGTTAATAATCTGTACGTGCCCATTACACAAAAACACACCACCAAACATGCCCCATAGCAACAAACTACTCTACAAACAGACAATCTAGTGTAGATGCTTCGTACCCATATATAACATTACCCCTGTGATGGGTCATACACAGTCAATGCAGTAAGTCAGCCGCCGGTGGGTGCGTGGCAAATGGAACATCAATGTGTCACAATTCACACAACATGCAATGTTCCCTGGGTAAGCAGACAGACCCATATAGCAAGGCATGACTTCAGAACAAGTTGTGTTCCACCATGACCGAAACAAAGTTGGCAGTGCATGTATCAAAATGTACATGGAAATGAAATGCACTGCACCCAAGTATGTCCCTTGCTGTATGTCCCTGTGAGCTGCCCCTTTCCATGTCTCGGAAGGCTACATGGTTGATACAAGTGCCTCAATGGACCTTGGTGTACCGGAGGGTATGTGCCACTGCCTCTGCAGGTGTCCCAGACAACCTTACAATCAACAGCCATCAGTCCACCAACACATCTAAGCTGCATTGTGTGCTTCAACACCAATATTCGTCCAAGCTCACCCTCAGTGCTCTGACTAAGCCTGCATGTGCAACTCGCCTGGTGCAAGCTTTGCTGTGTTGTGGCCCCCCTGTGCTGCTCACCTTGCCTGGAGTTCCTTGGAACACGTCAGCAGTTCTAGGAGGTAGGTCTGCAATCCCTGTGCCTCTGCTTGTGCACACATGTGCATGTGGGCACCAACTAACGTGTCCAGAATTCAGACGTCCAATGGGCCATGTCTGCTGGCAACGGTGCTCTGGGGGCTCATCCCCCTGCAGAAAGGGCATGAAACACATGATTAATGCTTTAAAGTCATCTGTGTGTGTCTCTTAAGGCATCTCATTACTGGACCATGTCAGAGACTTACATCAGAAATCACACCATCAGTCCGTCTTTCACATCCAAAGTGTGGAACACACTATCTACGACATGAATTGCAAGAAGCACGTGTACAGTAAAGATATGAAACATACTACACAATGCATAGCAATGAATGTACACATTAATCATGAAACACCCCATCTAGCAAAAGCTGAACAGCGGACAATAACACCGCATTCATCCCCACTAGGGGTGTCAACACAAGTCACACAGCACCAGACATGCCACAGATATGACAGTCCAAAGCCCTTGTGTAATAGGTTGTCACACCGAACCATCCTTGCGAGCCCATGGATAAGGGAGGCAGGAGTGGCATATGTGAGTCAAGGACCCCAAGCAGCAAACACATACACAAGACAAGCCTGAAGGGCCCAGCTGGAACAGACAGTGGATGCCTTCAAAAGCCACAAAGCACCGCACCGTCACATGAAAGCACAATAGACAAGCAATTTTAAACTATATTAACTAATTACACTAACTATGCAAAACCTACCTAATTAAACTAACTATCAAACAGAAACTTAACTAACTAAACTAAAAGAAAAATCAAAAATGGCCACATACGACCCGGGGGGAGGGGAGGCACCAAGGAGGGGGGAGGTACAGGGTGCTGCTCAACACCCACATGCGATGATGCTGAGCCAAAAAAAAAAACAACATGGGCTCAACGCCTGCACAGCCCGGCCTATGTGGGAGATAGATGGTCTTCCGAGTCTGGCTCATCCTGGAAAGGAGGACGTGACACAGTAGCCTGGCACGCCTAGCCGCAGCTTGCCCCTCGTCGGCAGCAAGTCTGCCGGACGGGTGAGCCTGGTTCTGTGTGGCGATGTGACGTAGGTCTGCATGCAGAACCTCACGTGATACACGTGCTTCCTCTTGCAAGGTAGCACGTGTAACACGCAGTTCCTCCTGCAAGACCTGGCTGAACAACCGCTGCACCTCCCGGCAAGCCTGTAGCTCAGCTGAGATGGTACGCTCAAGCTGTGCAAACCTCTCCTCTGTCCGCTGCCTCTGGGACATCATAAGGACACCCAGAGTGGATTTGAGGGAAGCATACTCCTCCCTCAGGGCATCCATGTGCGCCTCTGCGTGAGCAGCAATTGCTTGACGCAGAGACGACATTTCAGCCTGGCGTGCCCTGTCTGAGGCCGCCATGCCCAGCCTGAGCGAGCGGGCCGTGGACCGTGCCGCCTGCTGCTGGAGAAGCACCTGCCTAGCATGGGGGAGCACAGATCGGGCCACACGCTCCATGCTCTCAGCGATGTTCTCCATTGCTGCCCCCTGCCGTTCTGAATTGGCAGTTATGTCTTGCTCCCACTCAGTATACTGCAGTTGTGCGCGGTGACCGCGTTGCCGGGTTTGACCCCTGCGGGACCCAAGGACCAGGGGTCCTCGCTGTGTTGGCACCGCCCGCGGCTGCACAACTACATGCCCCCGTCGACGTGATGTCCCAGGCACATCAGTGACTGGTGTGGAGGGTGACCCTGAGTCCCGATCCACCACGGGCAGAGGAACCAAGACTGTCTGATCCCTCAGTGCAGGCGTCGCAGACAAAGGAGTGTCCACATCAGAATCACTCACCCCTGACAAATGGACTTGATGCTCATCCAACTCAACATGGACGTCAGAGTCGTCATCAAGGCTGGACTCATAGGCAGCCAGAGACAAGATGGACTGTAGCACTTGGGGGTTTTCGTGGCCTACCACCCCACGACCCCCACTTGTGCCGGGTTGATGTAGTGGTAACAACCCTGTGTCTGGCATGACAACACCATCCTCCGCCTCCATTGCGTCATCACCTGAAAAATAGAGAGAAAAAAGGTCACTACACATGTCAGAAGCACACAACACACACACACACCGACAACAAACGCATCAGGCAGACATGTGACACACAACATATAACCTGGCATGCATGCTGGGTCAACTTTGAATTGCTTCTGTGATCAGACCTGTTGAAAGGTGGCAGTTTCCATGGAACTGGGTCAATGCAGTGCAGAAAATGTGTACGCCATTCACTACCTACATGTACAAGGACTCCATGGTGTGTGCTAGGAAATGTGAAGGCAGTGCAAGGTCAAATTCAGGCATCACGTGCATTGTGCATTCAATGTGTACCATATCTAGAAGCCAAGCACCCCTCCACCCCAGTACAAAAGCAGGGATGCCTAGCATGGTATCAAAAGGCTGACCATACACCTGTGTATTGACAGGCAGTGTTGACTGGCATCAACAGCTTAATGTGATTCAAGTGACAACACTGCAAATGATGATGGGACAGTAAGCAGGACACATGATGAAAACTCTGGAGGCCACCCACGTGTGAAGAAGACACAACAACAGTTGGACAGAGTCATTGGCCATTGAACAGGCTGAGGCCTGTGAGCCACACAGATTGTCAGACCCTAAACATGTGTGCAACACAGTACTGAGCCACAGTTGACATGGGAAGGCTGATGAGATGCCATGCAATGTATGTCACCCAGGACTTGTATTACAGTGATCATCCAGTCAAGGACACATAGGGGCATGCGTGCAATGCACATGGAGCATGAATGGGCACTCATGTCCCTGCGGGACATCTGACCTATGCACAGTACAAGTGAGATACCCTGCATCAAGTACTAAGGCTGTACCACACGGCATATGTCTGGCAGATTGTACACTGGAAGTTAGCATCTACACAGGACGCATGAACAGGAAAGTACACATTGGCAAGATTGAAGCAGACCAGTGCAAAGGTGGAACTGGGGTGCAGAGTGGCGGAGGAGGGGCAAGGAAGCATGCCTACATGGAGTCCCCGCATGCAGGCAGAGGAGACATGCACGTCAGTCATGAAATGACATTGTGCCTGGGCTGAGAGGAAGGTCATCCCACGCCACATGCAGAAGGGCCAGTGAGCTGGAACATGGACCGGAGGGGCATACTTGTAACCAGCATGTCAGTAGGGTGCAATAGTGGTGATGCGGACAGTCCCTGTCTGCTCCACATGTCCACCATCCAGCAGAGCAGACATGCATCACAGAAGCATTGCATTACTTACACATCAGAACCATGTACACGTCACATGTAGTGGCAATCATGCACAACACATCCCACAAGTGAAACACACACGTCCTCAACAAACAGGCATCAACACTCACTGGACTGGGCATCAAAGTCCAGCATCTCTCCCACTCCTTCGACCAATTCAGGTGGTATGAACTCCGCAACGAGTGCCTCATGCGGAGTGAGCTCTTCCTCCTCTGGTGCATGCCCACCGCCAGTCACCAGAGTCAAGTTGTAATTAGAGGCACGCTTAGCCTTAGTGCTGCGTTTGATGTCATTCCAATGCTTTTTGCACTCTTGCGCCGTGCGCACCTCATGGCCAAATGAACTGACATGTTCCGCAACATGCTTCCAGTGGGTGTCACGTTGGGCAGCCCTAGTCTGACTATTGGCACCCACTAGCATTTCACGGCTGTGGCCCCGCACGTAGCCCACGAGGAAGTCCAGTTCCTGCTTGCAGAAAGGCTTCTTCCTCGACGTGCAGGAGGTCGTGGCTGTGTGTGGGGTCCCAGCCTGTGCTGCAGGTGCAACCTTCCTCCTCTTGGACTGTGGTGCAGACCCTGGCTGGCTAATGCCGCCCTGACCAGTATGGCCAGTGGGTTCGGTGGATTGAGCCAAGGGAGTGGCAGGTGGAGGGACAACCAAAGGCCTGACTTGTGTCAGTGGCATCTTGGTGCCCTCTAATGGACCCTGCGCAGCAACATCAGCTGTGGCAGGGTCATTAACCTTAATGGTCCTGGTTGGCAGACTCACAACCGGGGTGTTGTTCGGTGCATCTGCCCCTGCACTTGCCAACACCCGGCTGTTCGGGGCAGCAGATGACATAACTCCCCCAGGGACACGTGTCTTGGTCGGTCTGAGCAGCCCCGCCTGCCCCTATGGTTTCCCTCCTGGCCTGTTGGAAATCTACCAAGGGCTCCTCAAGTGCCAACTGCGCTGGCAGACCCTGAGCCTGGGTGGCGGTGTCCACAGCTGCACCTGCAGCTACCACTACCCTTGGGCCCATGGCAGTCGATGGAACGGACTGCCGGGTCACACGGGCACCAGTGCCAGATGCAGAAGCTGCATCCTCCGGAACCACAGGGGGTGGTGGCATGACTGCACCGACACATGGCACAACATTGTGCTCAAGTGGCGCACCCCTGCCTCTTCCCCCTCTGTGGCCGCCCTGGAAACCCTGGAGTCCCCCTACTCCCTGGTCACCACGGCCACGTCCCCGACCACGCCCGCCACGAGGAGTACACCCAGCTGAGGCGCCCCTCACCTTTGGTGTCCTCCCATCCATGGCACAGATGTAGTAGTGCCGGCACAGATGGAGTAGTGCCAATGGGAGGTGTACACCACAATTGACCTGGGCAATTGGGGTGAAGGGGGTGGGAAGCAAGATGTTAACAGCCCCCCTGCACCTGCAAGGCTGTATGTGACCCAGGTGATGTAGTGACGGGGCATGCAATGCTCAGGCACCCCAAAACTGCAGTAAAACCGTGCACGCAACCCTGCAGCCTACGTGCGTGGATTCAACCTCCTGCAGTACGCGGTGGCACCCAGTAACACGAATAACATGTACGCGTGGGATACGCAGGCTACTATGACATCGAAAATGGGTGCGATACACAGGGGTACCCGCAGTGGGAAAAATAGCGTGTGCGACTCACCGTCTGACTAGCGCGATGCAGAAAAACACGCGTAGCCAATGCCCCCGCCAAAAGAAGAGATACGTCCTTGATAGCTGTCAAGTTGTGATGGCGTGCGAAACAACAGGAAGCAGCAACACACGTCGGTCTCCACGAAAAGCACGTACAGCGAGCTGCTGGCCCCGCTCACCTTTAACCCGTGCTGAGGGAAATGCCCGCGCGCGTCACGTCACTCACGCGCATGGGCCCTTTCCTCGGATTACACGCGGACGTGCAGTTTTTCACGCGCGCTGAAACGCCCATGCACGCCTGCGCGCGTCACGTCACAGAGGCGCTTGCGCTTGAAGGGCCTTCTGTCCAATGAAATTGCGTATGCGTGCAGACACGCTTACGCGCTAAGGGCCTTTCCTCGAATTACACGCTGACGTGCAGAATTTTCACGTGCCAAATCACTCCGTATCAAGCTGGCCACGCGTAAGTACACGGAAGACCACGCTCCTGCCCAAAAGGCCGAATTACTGCCCCCCAGAGCCCTGAGCACGCTCCCACCTGCCATCTGCTGCTGCCTGACTGCCTGCTGCCCACGTGCCCTGCCATTTGCTGCCTGCACATCAGCCAGGGGTGCTGTTGCTGTGACCACCCCTTTTGGAACTGAAGACTCCCGAATGGGATTCCATCGCTCCACAGCCCAGCCCCAGGACCCAGTTGCCCACCCACTCCTGCCTCTGGGGTTGTCATGTCGGGTACTGCAACATCTGGCACCACTGACAACCCCTGGCCAGAGAGGAGGAGGGGCACCAGCTTCACTGCCACCGAAGTTGGTGTCCTGGTGGAGCAAGTCCTGGGGCAGTATGATGCCCTCTTCGGAAAGTTCCCGCAAGGAAGGACGGACTCGGATCTGGACAGACATCGTGACTGCCATCACCGCGGAGGGGGTGGCAGTCCGTGACTTCCAACATGTCAAGAAGCGCTGGGAGAACTTCAGGTCCAGGACCCTCAACAAGGCCCGGCGCCTCTTGAAGGCAGCGGATGCTAAGGGGCGCCGGGGTCACTTGTCGGAAGATCAGATGATGGTCCTGGAACGCATAGCCCCGGCGCTCCACGTCCAGGTCCTTGAGAGGCAGACCCGTCTGGAGTTGAGCGGTAAGTGTACATGCATCATGATTGTAAGCTGTGCGTGTGGTGATGTGCCAGTAGTGTGCAGGTTGCACATCTGTTTGTATGGGGCCGAGTATGGGTAGGGGTGTACAGGGCCGTAGGCTAACACATGCGAAGGCTGTCATGTGTGAGACATGGATGGTGCTTGTGTGTGTAGGCTTGCATGCCAAATGCAGTTGTGTGGGTACACATGTTTGGATGAATGTGTATGTAAGTAGGCATGTTCGTGATGTCACGCATGTATGTTGTTTTCAGCTGCATGTATCAGCACTGTGTACATGTGCATGTGTGTGTATTTGACAAGGGTGCAACAGTGATGCAACATGGATGCATGTGACAGCGGGATGTGGAAGCCTGATTGGCAGATGTGACATGGATGCCCATCTGAACACTGCGACAGTTGGCAGAGGTGTACACATGCATGCAAGTGTGGTGGTGTGCGTGCATGTGTAGTGCACTCCCTGTGTTGCATGTGATTTCTGGCTCACCTTTGCCTGCTCATGCTGTTGTATGTGTATGGATGGTGCTGGCAGTTGTGATATGGCTGCGGTTTGGCTCATGTGTGGAAGTTGAAATGACATGTGTGTTGGCGATTGTGATGCCATGTCTGAGGTTTGCCAATGCCACTCATGTACAACTGTCATGTGTGTATGTGTCCATTGTACAGTGCCCTGATGCCTGTGTTTTATTTCTCCCTGTCTGCAGCATCAACTGATGAAGAGGGCGGAGAAGGTGCTGTGGAGCACAGCGGCGGGGATCGCACCGCCAGCCAGAGACGCAAGGCCCAGCTCCCCTCCCAGGTTGTGATCTCGTCGGGGAGTGAGGAGTCCGGTGCCGCGTCCCAGGCCGCAGCTGCCGGGGGGAGGTCAAGAGGCGGAGGTTGGAGTTGGACTCCTCGGCAGCAGAAGGGGCAGCTGGGACCCCACAGGGCCCAACGGGGGAAGATGGCACAGAGTCATCCAGGTTGGTGGGGGGTTTGGTGGAGGAGGAGGCCGTGCAAGCAACAGAGGCGGGGTCTGGAGGTGGGGATTCCACTGGTGCTAGTGGTGCAGTGCAGGACCAGGGACAGGAGGCAGCACAGGCCGCCGCGGAGGTGCCTGTGTGCAATCCTGTCCCTGATCCTGTCAGTGCATCATCTTGCACCAGCAGGGATGCCTACGTCTAGACCCATTTTCAGGCAGGGGATGAGCTCACGACAACTGGCCTTCCTCTGCCTGCGGACGTGGCTATCCGGGTCCGGGTTGAGCCTGTCCTGACTGGTGTGGCGTTGCGTCAACGGGCCATGCGAGGTGACGTGCAATCTTTTCATGAGGAGACTGCACGTCATCTCGAATGGCTTGTTGACCGCGTCGGCCTACTTGGACAGGTCACCCAGGCCGGATTCCTCCGTTTGATGGGGCTTGCTACGACCCCCTCCTCAACTGAACCCCCTATGCGCCAGTCGTCCTCCGTGCCATCTTCCCACCCATTAGTCACCTGGGTGCCCTGTGGAGCTGCCTCTGACGGTGCGGCCAGGCTGGTGGAGGAGGCATCCCTGCCACAGTCGGGAGTCGGACGTCCAGCAGGGGTGGCCACATCAACGACTGCACCCCAGCCAGCGGAGGATGTGCAGGCAGCAGGAGGCAGTGCACGGGCAGAGGCACAGCAGCAGCAGCAACGTGGTGGGAGCCATGATGGCTCGGGGCCTTTGACATCGGAGGGGCAGGCATCGGCCGGAGGGCAGGAGGACCCAGGACGGGAAGTGTCTTCCGTGTGGCAGTGGTTGGGCCATGCCATAGATGCGGAGCGGCAGCGGGCGGAAGAGGTACGGCTCACTATGGTCAGGGCGGAGAACTCCATGCGGAGGGCCCTGAGGCGGGCTGAGTGCCTTGAGGCAATCCGCAGGGGGTTGTAGGTGGACATGTCGACGGCCCTGCGGACCCTCAGGGCCATGGAGGAGGACCGCCTCTGGGACATTGAGCAGGAGTTCGATGATGCCCTGGCCCGGGACATCCAAAAGTGAGCCGTCGGACTAGTCCGCTTGCCTTGTAAATAGCTCTGTAGTTAGTGTTAGGTTTCCTTTGGTTTTGCATTTTTTTTTTACCTTTTGGACAATGGGCCACATTTTTGTATATAGTTTTTTTTTATTAGGTAGTGTTATTAGATAGGTTTCATTTCTTCTGTTGTGATCATTGACCCTGGATTGTTTATCTGTATATAGTTCACTGTTGGATTTTCATTTTTTTTTATGATTTACCGATGGAGCAATGGTTTTCGATTTTAATTTTCCATTGGATTTACTTTTGTGGACTGTGACTTTGGACACCATTCCTTTGGATTATGATTTGTGGTTTTGCATTATTTCACGGACATGCTGGTTTTTATTTTTTTAAATTCCCATTTTTGTTTGTTTATTTTTGATTCAATTTATGTTGCTTTTAATACATATTTTTTGTTCAAACTTCAATGTGTAGTATCATATCATTGGTTTCATGCATATCATGATATAGGTTTTGAGATTCACTGACACCCATTGGGTGTATGTGAGGGACATGTGTTCATTTCCAAACTTACAATTGGGGTTCTATCATGTTATTGCCATTCCTAAGTGGGTGGATGCAATACTCGGGTGGGTGTTTGGCATTTGGAGGCTGACCATAAGGGCCAGGGATCTAGATTGTGATGACATGTTGGCTGGGGGACATGTGTGGGGGCCTGGTGGAGGGTGCCCTGCACTGCTGGGGGGTGGGGGTGCAGGGGGACATGAGTTGGACATGAGTGGGGGCCTGCTGGCAGGTGCCCCACAGTGCTGGGGGGTGGGGGTGCTGGGAGACATGAGTGGGGGCCTGGTGGAGGGTGCCCCACAGTGCTGGGGGGTGGGGGTGCAGGGGGACATGAGTTGGACATGAGTGGGGGCCTGCTGGCAGGTGCCCCACAGTGCTGGGGGGTGGGGGTGCTGGGAGACATGTGTGGGGGCCTGGTGGAGGGTGCCCCACAGTGCAGGGGGGTGGGGGTGCAGGGGGACATGAGTTAGACATGAGTGGTGGCCTGCTGGCAGGTGCCCCACAGTGCTGGGGGGTGGGGGTGCTGGGAGACATGAGTGGGGGCCTGGTGGAGGGTGCCCCACAGTGCTGGGGGGTGGGGGTGCAGGGGGACATGAGTTGGACATGAGTGGGGGCCTGCTGGCAGGTGCCCCACAGTGCTGGGGGGTGGGGGTGCTGGGAGACATGATTGGGGGCCTGGTGGAGGGTGCCCCACAGTGCTGGGGGGTGGGGGTGCAGGGGGACATGAGTTGGACATGAGTGGGGGCCTGGTGGAGGGTGCCCCACAGTGCTGGGGGGTGGGGGTGCAGGGGGACATGAGTTGGACATGAGTGGGGGCCTGCTGGCAGGCGCCCCACAGTGCTGGGAGGTGGGGGTGCAGGGGGACATGAGTTGGACATGAGTGGGGGCCTGCTGGCAGGTGCCCCACAGTGTGGGGGGTGGGGGTGCTGGGAGACATGAGGGGGGCTTGGTGGAGGGTGCCCCTGGATGCTGGGGGGTGGGGGTGCAGGGGGACATGAGTGGGGGCTTGGTGGAGGGTGCCCCTGGATGCTGGGGGGTGGGGTGCAGGGGGACATGAGTGGGGGCCTGGTGGAGGGTGTCCCACAGTGCTGGGGGGTGGGGGTGCAGGGGGACATGAGTGGGGGCTTGGTGGAGGGTGCCCCTGGATGCTGGGGGGTGGGGGTGCAGGGGGACATGAGTGGGGGCCTGGTGGAGGGTGCCCTGCACTGCTGGGGGGTGGGAGTGCTGGGAGACATGAGTGGGGGCCTGGTGGAGGGTGCCCCTGGATGCTGGGGGGTGGGGGTGCTGGGGGACATGAGTTGGGGGCCTGGTGGAGGGTGCCCTGCACTGCTGGGGGCTGGGGGTGCTGGGGGACATGAGTGGGGGTGCAGGGTAGTCCCCGTGGTGTGGGCTGCCTGCAGGGGCCGTGGAGGTTGTAGAGCGAACACCTGGGAGGACCCACACGGCCAATTCACGTGTAGTACTCCACGGAACCCCTAAAATACACGTACCCTGCTGATATCGCGTGTGACACTTCCCGCGCACCCCGAAATACACGTACACAGGACATTCGCGTGTGGAACTTCCCGCGCACCCCTGAGATACACGTACCCTGATGGAATTGCGTGTGGACCTTCCCGCGCACCCCTGATATACACGTACCCTGATGGAATCGCGTGTGGAACTTCCCGCGCACCCCTGAAATACACGTACCCTGCTGATATCGTGTGTGAAACTTCCCGCGCACCCCGAAATACACGTACACAGGACATTCGCATGTGGAACTTCCCGCGCACCCCTGATATACACGTACCCTGATGGAATGGCGTGTGGAACATTCTGCACACCCCTGAAATACACGTACCCTGCTGAATTCACGTGTGTAACTTCCCGCACACCCCGAAATACACGTACCCAGGACATTTGCGTGTGGAACTTCCCGCGCACCCCTGAAATACACGTACCCTGCTGAAATCGCGTGTGAAACTTCCCACGCACCCCGAAATACACGTACCCAGGACATTCGCGTGTGGAACTTCCAGCGCACCCCTGATATACACGTACCCTGATGGAATCGCATGTGGAACTTTCCGCGCACCCCTGAAATACACGTACCCTGCTGAATTCACGTGTGTAACTTCCCGTGCACCCTGAAATACACGTACCCAGGACATTCGCGTGTGGAACTTCCAGCGCACCCCTGGAATACACGTATCCAGCTGAAATCACATGTGAAACTTCCCGCGCACCCCTGATATACACGTACCCTGATGGAATTGCGTGTGGAACTTCCTGCGCACCCCTGAAATACACGTACCCTGATGGAATCGCGTGTGAAACTTCCCGCGCACCCCTGAAATACACGTACCCTGCTGAATTCGCGTGTGAAACTTCCCGCGCACCCCAGTAATACACGTACCCAGCTGAAATCACGTGAGGAACTTCCCGCGCACCTCAGTGATACACGTACCCCGCTTGCCGTGCTGGTACAGGGTTAGCGCAGCCCTTTGCGCTGGATTGGGGATTTTGATGGCTTTTCCCTGCGCAAAGGGCGTTCTTGGAGGCGTAACTGGCGCTGCTGCAGGCTCGCTGCGCCACTGTGCACCACGGCTGGTTTTGGTGGCTGGAATCCATGAATACGCTGTGCGCGGAAATGTATTTTAGCGCACGCGGCTGGCGCAGGGATTCGCACGCGCATACTGTGCGCCAGCCGCGTGCGCCTCTTGTGCGCTGAATTCTATGAATTACCCCCTTTAATTGTTGTTGACATAATAGCTATGTCTTCACCCATATACAGAAAAATTCAGCTGCTATATGCAAACCTCTTCAGAGGATACACAATTTAAATCCTCGCTGCTTTGGAATTATACAAACCACATATGGTGAAAAAGTACAAAAATATGTTTAGTTTATAGATTCTATTCTTGGTCAATTGTGGGATCAATACACCCTCCACATATTTTCAGTTTCATCGCGTCTTCCCTCTACGATCAAATAAGGTCTATTCCCAAGTTCGGCTCCCATGAGAATGACAAGAAACTTGTTTCCATATATCGGAGGACTTTGCAAACTTATTCTACTCTGGAGACTCTTTATCCTCTCCTGCCCTCCGGTGTTGATGCCGTAGTCCCATTCTTTGTTGCAGCGAACATACAACATAACGAGTCCAGTGTAATCACAGAAGCTTGGCTGTTCACTAGCTCCACCAACAAGATCCTATTGCTCATTCCTTAAAATAAGAACATACTAAGAGCTGTCACTCAACTGCATGTCATATCCCCTGCAGACCGAAGTTTTGTGGTGAACACGTTGACCTTCTGCGGTGACACATCCTATCATCAATTCCCCATGGACTGTCTCCCAGTTGAATCTGCTGTGCTCCGCCATAGGTGACCATGCCAACCAGTGGGAAGGGGGGAGCTAAATCCTCTGTACTGAAATCAAATTGGACTCATCAGGCCTCAAAGGTTGAAGCAAGAAACAAACCAAGATGGAGATCTTAAAAAAATCATCCTGGAAATTAGAAGTTCAATACAGAACAAGGAACATAAGGTGGGAATCTGACAACCAAAGTATAAACTTTGGATTACAAGATAGAACAGTTATGTGTTCACATGGTAGAGGCGGCAATTTGAATCGTGGTGTCTTTGAATGAGGTCTATCGATCGGAAATCATCATTAAAGAAATGTATTCTTTCTTTCTTTCTTTCTTTTTTTCTTTCTTTCTTTCTTTCTTTCTTTCTTTCTTTCTTATTGTTTATCTGTTTTCTCCTTTGCTTCGCACTTTCCACTTCTCCCCCCATTAACTTTTCCCCTCTCCCTCACTGTTGCACGTGCGCATTCTCAATGTCACTGGCCCTAGTAAGATCGTTGTTTTGTTCTCCTCTACCCCCTCCTTTGCCTTGTTGCGCTCTGAAACACTTGTGTACGAGCGCCATGTAAATAAAATATCAATATCAACATCAAAAAGCCAGTAAGAATTTCTGACAGTTAAAAATTACTATTTGGAGTCCAGCTAAAGATGCAAAATTATTAAAATCATTTGCCATCTGAAATACATTTTTACAGAGATCTGTGGGTCTCGTTCTGGAAAAACTGTGCTTTGTTAACATTTTCTCATAGAAGGGCCAGATCCTCACTGGATATTAGACCTGCTCCAGGTCAACCTCCACAACCTGTGATTGCATATATATTCAATCAAAGGGATCAATAGAGCACAGAAAATGGGCAAAGTCTGGTAACATAAAGTCAGGATGCCGATATTTCCAGAGTTCAGTCCTTGCTTGCAGTCTACCAAAAAGTCCTTCATTGAAGCAAAACAGACTAAAAAGGGATGCAAAGTACCAAATGCTATGTTGATCAAAATGGAAGAGTCTTGTGCTCGACAGATCTCACTTCATCACTTCAGCAGAAGCAATAGACTGCATCCCCGCAAATAAACAATGTGTAATAGTAACTAGAATGTATAACCCCTATATTCAGAAACAGTTTGGCTGTGTCTGTCTCCTGCCTCTGCAATGAACAACACAAGCAATCATGTGATGTTCACATGGTAACCAATGATTTTGTTTTACTTTGCCAAGTTTAATATGGATTGTAACAAGGCCTAAGCTGCTCTACTTCCTTGTTATTTGATGATTTGCAGCTTCTTTCCATTATTCTGTCTGGAATGGTTTTTTCCATGTTGCATTGGTATAGTCCACCACAACTCATTTTAGACACAGAGGGCAATAACGCCATTTTTGGCAATTTCATTTTGGAAAGGAATGATGCCATTGACAATTGTGGGTGGTAAGTGTGGTAGGGGTAACCCAGAAAGTCTGACTAGGGGTGGCACACAATAGGAACACTTTATTGGCTGTTTCTCCTCAAATGAAACATAAATTGAATAGAGCCCATCACTTCTTAGAGGTTCAGAAAGGATGGGTAGATGCTTGTTTTCTAGCTGTCCAGGGCCCCATTACGAGTCACCGTAACATCGCTTTGGCCGCCTAAGATCCTGGTGCCAGAGGGACATTACTAGTCTCGGCAGCCCGGGATATCAGGCGGCGGAAAGTGTTAGTCCCCATTCCCATGGTCTCCATGGATATTGTTTGGATGGCTCTCGTGCTGCATTGGCGTAAGTTTGATTATAAATATATGTGCATTTTGTATTTGTTTTTTTCTCAAGGCATGTTTTTTCTAAAAAAACATTTGACATTATATGTGATGAAACCAGATTTCCTAAAAAAAAAAGTTTAATTGCATTTGAGAAACTGTTATTTTGAGACTATTCGAGACCATTTTAGACTACCCTAGACCTGTACCGATTTTTGCGTGTTGTTTTTTTTTTGCGTTCTGGGGTTTGTGCACCTGGCAAGCGCTCATTCTATAGTCCCATTCTGAGCATGGAACCGGCAAAGTGGGCGAAAGCGTAACAGAAATTGCAGAGTTGTCCCTCTACACCACTCAACACTCCCAAGGGGCTCTTTCCCCTATGGCTCCTTTCTTAGGGCAGCAAGGGCGCTGCCTGAACAGAAATCTAGATCCTCTGCAATAGGTCCTCAGAGCCACAATTCTCTTTGGGGAAGTATTTTGGTTCTTTTGCTGACCCCTGAAAAACCCATGAGAGGACTAGGGTCGCCCTGAGGGGTCCGCCATTTACCACCTCGAGGGGCACCTAATAGAGTAAGTGGTTTCCCGTAACCCCCTAAAAGCCCCAGTCTCCAGTTTAGGGTTCTAACTGTGTGACCTTTCTTACAACTTCTTGTACATAAGAACAAAATGTACAATGCACACACTTACATCAGAATAGCTAGAGGCTACACCAGCTAGAACAATACTACACTATATTATTAACTCATTGGCATGAATGTCCCCACAATGTTACCTGCTGATATCCCTGAAGGCCTCATGCATTGCGCCTAAACTCTATTGGGAGAACACCTGGGACGTGCCTCAACATATAATCAAAGATTCTGAACCACCATGCATGTTAAAATTGTCTTCCCCACCTAAGAAACAAACTCCTTCTATTCACCTTCCCACACATTGTTTCTATACGCCGCCAGCTGTACCACAACGTTCTGCTGGTTCCTACAGAAGCTGCCCCAAATGCAGTGCTGAGTTGGCAGTTTCTTGCCTGTTGCTTGGGCCTGCTCATCTCTACAAACTTTTTCGGTTAAGGCATGGGAGAACAAAATGCCTAGGACCCATTTTATAGGCCTCTGAATAGATTTGTGGAAATTACCTTTTTTCTGCCAGACGACACACTGCACAAAGCTGGCTGCAAGGTCAACGTGGAGACCACAGGAATGTGTACCAGGCTTACTTATTTAATTGTTTTTTTATAACGTGGCTAATACCATAGCTGAGTTCAGTTTCTAAGCGCGGATCCTGGATTCAAACCTCTGTTGCTATGGGTGCTCGTGTTTCCAACACCAGAGCCTTGCCCCGTTCTATCCTCTTTTCACTTAGGGGGATCATTGTGAGTTCGGCTAGATTTTTTTCAGAAATAACACCAGCGGTAAATAGCACATCCTCTGAGGTATTTTTTGCAAATCCACCTTATTGAGAGTTTAAGCCCTGGGAGTAGTGGCCTTTATGGAATATACGCAGCGGCATTCCAGAAATACCACCTTCACCAGTGGAATCCACTGAAGTATTTTCTTTTAATGTTTATGTCCATTTCCACCTTCAATAGGATGGTGGAAAAGGGTATCTGAGTGTATTAGTGCATGGTAGTGTGTGCCGGTCCATGTCAGGCAGTGGTTGAGGTACACTACCTACTGGGACAAGTGAAAAGAGAACATTATTGGACATATACTCCTGGCTGGTATAACGAGCCCAGGGGCCTCAAACCTGTGACTCTCGAGATGTTGTGGACTACAACTCCCATGATCCCTCTCCATTGACTATGCTGGCTAAATCTTATGGGAGCTGTAGTTCAAAACAACTGGAGAGTCAAAGATGTCAGACCTCTGAACTAGCCCTGTGGTAATTTCTGTGATTAGTGTGGAATGATGCATTGTGGGACAGGTAGCCATGTGTGGCAAACCGTACTAAGTAAGGTAACCTGCCGTCAGTAACGTTCAGTCCTATCACACCATCAGCACTAGGTGATGCAGTGTGACCTGGTGAATTGTAGCCCCCTGTGTGTTTGCAGTGAGATATAGCTAATTGAAGATCATGTATTCTTATGGTGGGGGCTAGGCACTAAGAGACACAGGGTCATTTAGTAAAACATGCACATTGCATGCAGTGAACCACTACCCAACGACAAACGTACTTTATTCTTGGACCTGTTTTTATTTTTTTTATTTTGGGACCTGTGTATTAAGAAAGGAAACGTGCATTCAGGAAATGTAATCATGTGGGTGTACTGTGTGAGGGACCACGTGGTCAGAGTACCTTGGCATATAAGGCTGCACTTAAGGTTTGAGAGTTTAGCTGCGTTATGAAGCATACATTTTTATAAAATGGCTATAACAGGAATACATCTGGATACCTATGTTTCTTAGGTTGTGTCTGTGTCTATGGCATCTCTAGGTAGCACCTGTAGTTTGATGGAAATAATTGGGCATTTCAGGCTGGACTAGCCACATAAAGGAACAACATGGTCATACAAATCTGCACTTGGAATATAGTATTATGGCAGTACATGGGCAAAACGGCTTATAGTGATTTTTTCGAATGGCATATTTTCGAATGTCATTTTCTCAACACAATTTTGCCGATTTTTTTTTCGAATGTTTATTTTTTTGAATTTTATTTTTGAAATGGGGGGTTCCCCCAAACTCCCTTTTTTTAAAACATTTTTCTTTTACTTACGAAACCCAAAAAAAACACATAAATAAGAAAAATAATACATTCGAAAAATAAAATGTAGGCAAAATATTTTCGAGAAAATGGTGTTTCGAAAATAAGTTTTCAAAAAAATGACCGGATACCGGGCAAAACAGGATGTCTTTGATCTGCAAATTGCATTCAATGCAGTTAGGTTTGTAGGCTTTGCCATTGCCTGATCGGAAAAGTGGCCAGTTTAAATAAATACTTGTGCAACTGGTGTGTCATGCCTACTCCAGGAGCACAACTGAAACATGACTACAGGTTGATAGGAATCCTAGAAAATCAGATTTCTACAAATCAATTCTCCCAAGATGTTTCAACATTGTATTCATTAATGTAAACCACATGGTATCAGGGCCACGAGAGCAGCACATGTGTTGTGGGACAAGCACATTCATTGACTTGAGACAGGCTAAGTGATGCATCTTTTGTTGCTTTGTCGATATGGGCCTTTACTGGCACGAGCAGTTATGGAAAGGTTCCCGAACTCCAGGCCTCGGGAGCTGGAATCCTGACAGGTTTTCAGGATATCCCTCATTAGTATTCATGAGGACCACTTTGCATACATTTAGAATCAGTGTATGCAAATCTATCTCACCGAGGTTTGCGAGGACGCGCCAATCTTACGCACCTAGCTCCACTCACAGCAACCATGATGACAAGTTTAAAAAGACCCTGTTCTGTTGGTGGTTTCCCAGAAGAAAGGAGATGTCTTCTAGTAGTTACAGAGTCAGTTATTGATCCGAAATATCAGATTTCTAATCTCGGCTGATCCTGATATGATCAAACTGTGCTATGCTAGGGACAACTCGTTAGTCCTGTGCCTCAGGAAACCGATCATCAAACACTGTCAGCACTTAACAACAGGAAAGACTTCATTATTAATTTACTTTGCCAGGATGGAAAGTGATATATGGAGAAGCTTTGAATTAATCATAACACCTGGCAATTACTGTCGGCCTCCTTCCATGCCAATGTTTTTCAGCCGGCAGTGCCATTTAAAATGCAGGCAGAAACATATGCAAATCAGCTTTAATTCAAACCCAAAAGGGCTTTGCAGCACAAAATGCTAGGTACTCTTGTTTCTTAGCACTCTAGGCACAGCAAGCTTAGGACCCAGGTGTGGGCATACCCTTCCATCAATCACTTTTTTGTTTTGGTTCGTCTCCACAAGAGAAGCTGCGTATGCCCAAACATGGGTCCAATGCTTGCTGTGCCATGAGGAACCAATCTGCACCTCACTTATGAGGCTCAACAAGGTGTGTCTGGTATTGTATGTGTCCCTAGCAGAAAGGACGTGGGATAGCAGGCATGGCTGACCTGCACCCGTTGGAGGCAGGCCCAATGAATGACTTGAATGTAGCTAGTTCCTCTTGTATTATTGAAAGCAAGATATACATTATGGCATGGAAGGCAGTCCAGAACAATGGCAGTGGTTATGATTAATAGAAAGCTTGCATCTATCTCGTTTTGGTACCAGTATTAAGTGAACCATAAAACGCTGGACACATGCATGCACACTGGAATGGAAATACATTTTTCAGCTTAGCCCTGCCAAGTGAACTGGTGTGGGGTAACCTTACTATAAACTGCATCACAATTGCTATGTCCGTGCACGTGGGACTCGTAGCAATGTCTGGTGATTTCAACCACTTCAATAAAACATACACCGGACACGGAGCTGCTGTTAATCGTGACCTCTTTACTTCAATGCTTTATCCACTCTGCCCAGCCCCTTCCCATCACGTGCACGCCTAACATGTCTATGGGATCATAGACACAAAGATGGGACAGAACACTACATCTCCCTCTTACATAATCCCAAACATTTCACATTACTCCATTTCCTCAATCCACCTTGATGGTTTCCTAACCACTCTCTTGGATGGGCTTTGGGATGCTGTCACCTCTTTGATTCTACTACAACTATGATCAGTGTCTACATCAGCGTTTATGAAATTAGAATAGCTCTCTTGTGAAATGGAAACATCAGCCGATACTTCATGGGCTGGAGTGCGTTCTCTCAGTTTCTTAAAGTACAACGAGTTCCTGGGGATGGAATGACCAAACTATTCAGCTGACACTATGGACCCATGAACGGAAGACACGGTCAATGAGGTTGGATCGAATGCAGGTACATTTTTCTGCGACTGAGGTTGACACACTAACACAGAGTAACCTACTTGAATGCTTGATTCTCGAGCTTTTCGCCATCTGCATAGTGCTTCATGTTCAATTTGATGACCTCATCCTTCTTTAGAGCACGATGACCAAGATCTAAGCAGACTTCCTGGCCAAGCATCAGTTATGAGGGACTTACTCCGGTGGAGCTGTGCGCAGTGTTCCTGTAATCTCGTAATCTCTAAACAATGTTCAAATGGCTTGCATGAATGACCCTCGGGTGACGTTACACATTCTACAGTGCCATTTGCCTCCGGCCACAAAGGGGTGACTCGTCGATGTTGAAACCCAAAGTCTTTCACAAACATGGAAAAGTCTTGCTCCCTGAATGGTGGACCGTTATCTGACTTTACAATGGAGGAAATGCCATAATCAGCAAACATCTTGTCTAGGGCTCGGATCACTGCATGGGTCGACTTAGTTGTATCCAGGGTTATTTCTGGGAAATGAGACATCTCATCCATGGCCACTAGCACATATTTACCATTTGCCAATGGGCGAAATATATATGCAGCCACTACATCCCACACCTCCAGTGGCAATGTTGTTTTTTTTTAAGGGCTACAGGAAGGTGCACAGGGCTGGTGACTTGCAGATGACACAGGTTTCAAGAGTCTTCTGTATTTTGTCATCCATTTTGTGGAACCAGAACTTTATCCTGAGTTGTCTCTTACTGGAGACAATACCTCTGTGCCCCAGATGTGCATGTTCAAACACTCTATCCTGCAGGAATAATGATTCTATTCTCCTTCAGTAGTAATCCTTGTGGGGATATAGACAACTTGTCCTTCATGAGATGAAATGTTTTCTTCATCTTCCTCTCATTCTCTGTGAGCACTTCCTCACCTTTGCATGACTCATGCTACCTCCCGTACACTACCTTTTCTTTAACTTGTGTAAAATCGTTTCCTAGTTCGATGCCTTGTCAATCTCCTGAATGGTCAATGTGTTTGCAAGTGCATTGTCCACAATGTAATTGATGTACTGATTTGCCTTTGATGACTGAGCTTCTTCCTTCACCGGAAGTGGGTATCTTGAAAGACAATCAGCTGGATCATTGTCCTTCCCCAGCCAATGCATTATGTCAAAACAATATTCTTGCAGTCTGGGTCCCCAACATGCAATCTGCGGGGGCATCATTGCACTTGGATTGCCATATATCATCGCGAGAGCATGATGATCTGTGACAATGGTGAATCTCTTCCCATACAGAGAAATGTGATAGTGTTCACAGGTCCACACTACAGATAGGCTCTCTTTTTAAGGCTGTGAGTAGTCAAACTCAATAGTGGACAAACTTCGACTAGCATATGAAACAATGCATCTAGGTCATGAGGAGCCTGGTTGGAACTGTGCCAAGATGGCTCGTAGGCCTACTGGACTTGCATCAACAGTTAACTCAGTTTCCAGCTCAGGATCATAACAGGCCATGCAAGATGCAGAAGAAATGTGTGATTTTATCTCCTGGAAGGCATCTTCGTAATCTATGGACCACACAAACTCCTCACCCTTGCTTGTAAGTAATCACAGAGGCAGACTAACGATGAAAAATACTAAATGTATCTAGTACAGTAGATAGCCGTCCCCAGAAATGACCGCACTGCTGAGGTAGAGGTGGGAGTGGGCGTATCAACCAGGGGTTGTACCTTTGAGGGGTCAGGTTGTAAACCCTCACTCGAACATATATGTCAAAAAAAGTCAACTTTGATTTGCTGAGCTCACATTGGCCACATTCAGTGTCAAGTTAGCATCCTCGAGCACCATACACACTCATCGTAGGGTGTCGTCATGGGACCCCTCTGTGGCTCCAAAGATGAAGATGCCATCACTGTAGTTGCGGCATTGAGGCATGTGCCGAATAACTGTATGGATCTCATTTTGAAAAATCTCAGCTGAAGACGAGACACCAAAGCTGAGTCTTTTATAGCTAAACAGTCTTAAGTATGTTGTAAAGGTAGTAATATAACGAGATTCAGGGTGGAGTTCTAACTGCTGATATCCTTTGTTCAAATCCAGTTTTGAGAGCACCTTTTCCCCACGCAGAAGATGCATCATGTCCGTCAGGAGATATATGCCTTTCCTTTTCAGTGGCAAGATTGGGCGCACGCACGTCTACACATATGAACATGTTATCCCCGTTTTCTTTTTTTGGCACTGGGACAGTTGGGCAAACCCATGGGGTGGGCGCCTTTGCATGCTCAGTCCTGCTCAAGCAACGATTGTATCTCTTCTTCCATCTGGTTTTGATTATTCAATGGGATTCCCCAGTGGTGTTGCGCAATGGGCCTCACCTCGGGATTGATATGCAGTTTGATTTGCTTTTCCTTCAGTTTTCATAAACCTCTGAAAAAGGAGGGAAACATCTTGATCACCATGTCTTATGAAATAGAGGTGTAGGCGGGCATTATTTGATACATGATGTGCGCCAGTTGCATTTGCATGGCTGATTTGAAGCTGAGGATGCTGCCTCCTGGTACTTCCCCTTTCACAACATAAATGATCAGCTTCTCTGATTTGTCTTTCTATGAGCAGATTGTCTCAAACATCCCCTTACACTTGGGAGGCGTGCTCGACCCATAAGGATATATATCAATATCAGGTGCCCCGACCTTTGTGGTGTGTTTGAGCCCTTCATACGTTTCTTCATTAATCACATTGATTGTTGCTCCTGCATCTATCAGGAATTCTCATGCACTTCCATTTAACTGAAGCAGCCGTGTCGGACTGTATTTGACTGCTGTCTCGTTGCCTATGGCCGGGACATAACCTCTCTTGTGATTGCCACTTGAGTAAGAATCAGAGACCTCCTGGCACTTGGGCGAGGATCTTTTATGTTGTAATTTCTGTCATGTTGACTTCCTTCTGCATTTTTTCGGCGTGGACGATCTCCGATAATCGTCTCACTTTCCTGTATATTTTCTAGCTCTCTGGGGGGATTCCTGACGTCTTTCCAGGGAACTTCTTTGCCTTGAGGCGGGAGACTGCTGTTTCGTGGAGTGTAAGCTGTATGTGCCCCTTCCTGAGGACCAGTATTTAGATGTTCTTACACATGGACTGGAAGTGGTTTTCATCCCTGCAGGCATCACACGAGTGACCAATGGCCGGACACGGCCCAACCTGAGGGAAGTTATATCCACACCTATAGCATTCGCATTGCTCGTTGCTGGTCGCTTTGACGGTTGTTTGGTCCTGACATATGGGTGCAGCAGCAGGCGTCTACGTGATCTTGATATTTCCCAGGGACTCTGCTTGCATGTATATGGCCATGTCAGCTGTTGCCAACATTAACATTTCCTCAGGAGACCTGGTTTTCTGTAACAGTTTCTTCCGGAAGCCTGCAGACCCACAACCCACTATCACTTGCGATCTCAGCGCTTCATCTGCTGAGTAGTTATCAAAGTCACAATATTAAACTGTGTTTCTTAATCTCATGACGAATGTGTCTAATATCTCCCCTTTCTCCTGGGTGGTGGTGTGAAACAGATGCCTCTCGTAATCAATATAAAGTATGTATTTAATGAGTCAATTATTCCTGAAAATGTGTCTGTGGCAGCATCTGGCATCTCAAACACAATATCCCGTACTGTTGGCCCTAGTGAGTGCATGAGTATGCCACGTAAACTTCCTTCCTCTCTTATTCCCATTGCGTCAATGTAGGTATCTGATTCCTCCACATCTGTTCCACCTGGGTGCAAGGCTGCTGGTGTCCGATATGCCAAAAGGTGGAACAGCTTGCACCTGTAGAGACTCATGGCCGCCATCCAGTCGACTTGGCATGGCTGGCGAGAACATTGATGGCGTAACATTTACAGGCTCGCCTCATGGCATGGTGAGGCTGCATGCGAGGCAAACCAGCAACCTTGGGCCTGGTTCCTAGCCTTCCTTGAGATGTAAGTCACTGCAAATGTTCTTTTCCCTGTACAAACTGCCACAGTGTCCATTATGCTATGCCCACATTGTTTGTTAATAAGGGCACTAGTGGCTGTGTGAGATGACCAGCCCCTTCAATAGTTTTCAGTTAAATAATCACACTGTAAATCTGTGCTCCGTGGTGCAGCCAATGAGTGCACTTGTATTATTTGACACCCAGGAGATCATTCAGAAGGCATGCTCTCCTGCTTGTAGCGGACTATGCCTCACGAGTGTCGGAGCCCCAGCTGGGCCGCTCGAGGAGAACGGGCATTCACTCACCCGGCAGCGCTGCTGAGGGCGGCTGGGCTGTCTCACACACACCGGATTTTGTACATGCCGGTGTGCCTCAGGTGAGCCTGCCGATCCGCGTCACGATTACCACCACCACCAGCCGGATGAAAAGGCATGCAGCATAGACCACCGCTCGTCACCAGTGTTATGTCCACGCATGCAGGACTCAAAGTAATGTCAGATGATTTCAACCACTTCAATAGCACATACACCTTACACGGAACTGCTGTTGATTGTGACCTCTTTACTTCAAAGCTATATCCACTCTGCCCAGCCCCTTTCCATCAAGTGCACATGGAATCATAGACACAAAGATGGGACAGGACACTACATGAAAGCAAACAATTGCATTCCGGTAGTGTTAAGATTTGGCCCTATTGTATACTGCCTGCACACGTGACCTGGCAGCGCCCTTTGCATATTCATCACTGTATTATCTAAGATGAAAGCTGTTCATTTGCACATTTGATTTGTACATTTATTTACGAATAAAAGAAGGCCCTGGTCTTTGAGTATTTGAAATCCTGGTGACTCTCTTTTTCGTAGTGCGTGAACCTCGTGGATACATGGTTAATCAAATATTCCACGAAAAATGTGTTTAATATGCCATAAATCAAACAGCAAACCTGCTTGGCCACGTCATCTTTAATCGAATCAATATGCATTTTATTTTTTTCTTTCCAAGCTTGTAAAATCGGGGTGAGTGCGCCCTCTAGTGTCTTCCCTTAGATTGCTCGGCTTTCTTGACACGTGGTTCGGCGTTTCTTTGGTTCCGGAGCCACGCATTCCAATCTCCTGTGTCTCACGCGCATTCCAGAAGAATGTTGGGCGGAAGCCATGACTTCTAGCACTGGCAACCGAGGTGTCGGCAGCAGGAAGGTGCACGAATCTACCTCTCCATCGGCTGCTGCAGGACAAACGTAGCACAAAAGTCGGTTCCCCGTCCGAATGTTTACAGGCAGCCGACGTGGCACGCAGTCTGCCATAAATACTTCTCATGTTATTGTGGCTTCGCAATTCCTAGTACACAACACGAAAAGGGCCCCTAACTGCTGACCTGGAGCCACATTACAGAAACTTTGTACTGGTGCAAGTGATAGTTTGCACGGTACTAGCACTAGAGCAAGGTTTGCGCTATTTAAAAAAATCAAAAAACACTGAGACATATATGAAAACGTGTGCACAGTGACAAGTACCGTTTGTCATAAAATTAGCACATGGGCAAAACAATGTGCTTGTGCAAAAAAAGATAAATTTTCAATGAATTTCTATGCCAGGGGAAAATTTGCGCAAGTGCTAATAGCAATCCGTATCAGTACTAGGGCAAACTTTGACGTGGTGCAAAAATACATTGACATTGTATATTTTTTGTAAGTGCAATTTTTGCCCTTGTGCTTATAACATGTCAAACTGCATTAGTCATGGTGCAAAGGTGTTCTAATATGCCCCAGCGTTTTTCAAAATGGGGCAAACCGTGCCATAGTGATAATACGGTGCAACTAACCGTTGCATCAGTGGAAAGTTTTTGTAATCCGGCCCCTGGGAGTCATATGTTATAATCCTGATTCAATTGCGTATTCAGAATTGTGTGGTCCCGGGAAAATTACTTAGTTTGCCTAAAATTGAGAGTAGATGTAAGACATTGTAAACATTTACAAAACCAGCTGTACTGTGTGCAGTCTCGGAATGTCCCAATTGCCGGAGTTTGGGGGACATTCCTAGTTTTCATGCCATGTCCCTCGTCCTAAATTCGCTGTCTGAAAACTGTCAAATTACCTCATTTTAAGAAAATACTTACAAGCTAGTTTCTAACAAAAGCTCTACAGATTCCAGGCAGTTGAGAAGCCTCAAGTGAGGGTGGTCCTACGTGGTTTGATCTAAGTAAATGACTTGGTAGTAATTTATTTTGGTGTCCAATTAAAGTACCGAATTCAAAAGGATCGAATGCCAAAGGTGAGAGTCCATTTGCCCTAAAACAAAAGGGTCGAATTTTTTTTTTTTACATTTTGTTTTTTGGGAGTTTCCGTTTTGGAAAAAAATTGGTTTTTACCACAAAAAATGGGGTTTGGGGGGGACACCCCAAAAAAAAAAAACATTAAAAAAAAAAAAATCGACCCTTTGGTTTTCGGTCCTTGACATTCAAAACTTTGACCTAGAACCATTTATTTCACTATAATTACCTTCCGGCATTTTCTCTTTTTCTTTTATTTGGATGTCCCTCACCTTAGCACCCATACCCAATACCTGCCAACCCCCCAGTCTTCACCCACTCCCATACCGCCACACTGAAGTTCATCAGAGCCATGCCATGTCAATGGAAGACATTTATCAACACCAGCTGGGTGGAAAACTGAGTTGGCCCTTCGGAGACGTCATCAATGCCACCTGCATGTTGGAAATAGATGGCAGCAGCCGGCTCTCAAAGAGCTATCGATCTTACAAGCAAACGAGTTGTGGAGATGTGGGTGACTACTAATCGGTCATCAATTTACAATGATGGCTCTCAGAGAGAGGTGATATGGAAAGCGTCACAGGCACTTAAGGTCTGTTGCTTATGGCTGATCATAGTGTTTTCTCTCTGTGGAGGCAGACTTTCAACACTAAAGCAGCAGTGGACCAGCCCTGGCAGTTTTGATGCTGCAGGCCAGCCGGGTGATGCCCGCTTTGTTAAATGGCCAGTTTGTCCCTGGCTGCAATGCATGTTGTCCATCAAACTGGAACCAAAAAAGTGATGTGTGGAAGGTTTGAATGAATCTGAACCACTGGTATTAATCTGGCCAATCTTCCACACCATCGTTTTCTAGCCCGTCTGCGCCATTGCAAAAGGGGTCAGTTATATGCAAATGAGTCAGGTACTGCCACCAATGGCAGCAGCCCAGCCCGAACTGCTAGGCCAGGTCCCCACTGCACAGAAACACAAGCAACCCCAGACATGTCCATCAAACTGGGCCAGCCCTCTATCAAATAGCTCCAAAACACGCAATCTGTTTTGTGAACGGCAGAGCATACTATTCGCAGGTTGTGTGATCGTTAGCAAAGGAACACTACAGCAAGAATGTACTTACGGACTATACAAAAGCACAACATAAAGAAAAGCCAGACAATTGGTGCTTCAAAAACTGCACGTGGAAGTTCTCCAGGTGCAAATGATGGCAGAAGCATTTTGCTGGTCTAGGTATGCCAGTGGGTGATATTCGGTGTATTTTCTGGGCTGCCAGCATTAATATATACCACAAGAACCATAGGAAAACCTTCATGGGCTCTGACTGGCAACATGTTGATGTACTGAATTAAAGTGCTAGTTAGGTTAGGCTGCTCCCTGTACTTTCCCTGCTTGCCACCAAGAAAATTATGTTTTCCATGTCCTAATATGGTAATCTTTTGGGAGGCAGTATCAAAACAGATTTGCAAATGTCCCCCACCCCCCTCTCCCTTCGGTAACAGGATTGACGAACCAAAAATGTGCACATGGGATGCCACCCAGAGACATTCCCCGTAGTTCAAGAATGTGCATCCATCCTCGTTTGGTTGTCATAGCCCCACTAGGTTTCCTTTTCACTTCTGGTCTACGGAAGCCATGTTCCTCGTCTCTCAGCAGGGGTCACCACCCCACCCCGTACCCACCACTTCTGCAAAGACGTCACATTGTGCATTAGGATGCAAGTGGAAGCAGTGGAATCCAGAAAATACAAACCAGGGTCCTTAGGAAATAAAGGCAACATGATTTCAAATGTCATTCGCTTTTCTCACTGCTACTGTCCTATTATTCTTGAATAGTTGCCCATTTTGCTTTCTGCGATCCATAGCTAGCTCAAAAGGCTGACAGCTTGCTCCTGACATCCTGCAGCACTGAACTTTGCCAGAGCCACCCAATCACATAAGTACGCTAAGAAAATAAATATTGGCATAGCCAATAGCTTTGGCTTTTGCATGGGCACTGAAAAGGTCATTCCCAAGCATTCATCAGTTTACAGCTTTTGCTATAATTTGCTCAGGTATTGCCAACTTTTGCACTGGTAATTGAACCATATAGCAGGTATTGCTATCATATTCCATCTATTGTCAAAAAAGCCCTACTAGTAGCAGGAGGGTAGCCCGCTCCCGCCCCAGCTCCGTATTGGTGCTGAGTGCGCCCCCCAGCCTCCAGCTAGCACCCTATAATCTGCCCCCCTACACCAAAAGCTGCCTGCGCTACTGCCCAAGGCCTCTCCCATTCACGCATGGAGGATGCATTCAACAGCATTCCATGCTGTGTATAGCCTTTTACAAACCTCTGGTTTTCATGCACAGGATACACACAGCATGGAATGTTTGTAAAGCCACACTCAGCTGTTTTTTTCCAGACTCTACTATGCACTGTGCCTTAAGTGGCACTGAAAAATGAGTCTGGGCCCATCAAGGAGGCGTGGCCTAGCGGCAAGGGGGGGGGGGGGTGCGTCTGCCGGCTCGTTAGGCCCAACCCCTTGATGAGCCCTGGCTTAATGGGCTATAGGCACCTCAGACAGGTAGCCTTTTGTAGAGATGATCACCCTCTCCACCCTGCGGGAGAGGGTGCTGATCTCTGCATTTATTTGCTAAAGGCTTGTCTGGCAGGGGATAGCGCCTCGCCTTTTCAGCCTTAATGGTGGTGCTGCCCCTCGCCAGGCTGAGGAGGGCAGCGTCACCATTAAGGCTGAAAAGGTGAGGACACTGGAAGCCAAAGCCTTTTTTTTCCTACAGCCTGAAACCTCTGAGAATGAGACGAAGCTTCAGGTGTTAGAAAAAAAGGCCTCTGCTTCCAGCAGCCTCACCTTTCTTCCATGATGGTGGCGGAGGCCCACGGGCATCTCTTGCTTGAAGGGTTGCCTTAGAGGTGCAGCACCACCATTATGGAAGAAAGGTGAGGCGCGAGCTTCAGGCTTTAGAAAAAAAGCCTTGTCCTGTAGCAGCCAGGCCTGCCAGCGGAGATTAATGAGCCCTGGCAGGGCCCCATATGAGAACGAGATTTCTGAGCCTGGCGGGGCTCGGCCCTGGCTAGCCCCAGCCCACTTACAGCCTGGACTGTGCAGTTTGCACATGGCAGCAGCGGGCATTGAAACTGTACCACCGATCAAGAACAAATAATAAGAAAGTGCGTTTTACTTTTGTTTATTCTGCTTCCTTCGTGATTTCAAGTGAGTGAGGTATCTGGTGGTGGCAAATACCAGTAAGTACATTTAAGGCCCTAACGAGCAAGGGGCAGTGTGTGAATTAACTGACTAGAACTGAAATCAAAGATTAGGAGCCCAGTTTGAACCAGTGTTCTTATTAAAAAACCGGCCGAGATGTAATAACGCAGCAGTAATTTATGAGAGAGACCCACCAGGGCACAGACCACCTGCACTGAGCAAGAACAAAGCATACATTAACAAAGTACAACCACTCAACAATAATGCCTGAATTAAATATTGGTAAAGCAACCAGTCTTTCAAATGGAAGGGAAAAAGTGGGTAGAGGTACTGTAGTTTCAACAAAAAAAGAGTGTCCACGTGGGCTCAGGCACAGAAATAAGTAGGTGTGGCCTATAGAAATCTGGCAGTGGCTGCATGAAATAAGTAGGTGTAGCCTATAGAAATCTGGCAGTGGCTGCATGAAATAAGTAGGTGTGGCCTATAGAAATCTGGCAGTGGCTGCATGAAATAAGTAGGTCTGGCCTATAGAAATCTGGCAGTGGCTGCATGTTTGTTGACTAGAATTCTGTGCGAGTTGACACATTGCTGCATACTTGACCAGTGCTGCAGATAAGGCAATTGTAGATGTGGTTTGGGCTGCCACAAGCAGGGTGGCACCACGGTCACTCAACCTGGTACGGCATAAAACACACCTGCTGTCAAAAGAAATGAATTCAGTTTGAGAATCTCCAGTCTATCCACTTCACTGAGGACAGACATGAAGCACCTGCATTTGATGCATTTGTTTTGTACAAGAAACTAGATAATAACTGTACACCATTTGCTAAACCGGACTCTGGACAAGACACACTCTGCTCTGCACTCGCCCAACTCAAAGTGGCCTTTTCCCTGCATTTTGTTGGAGGAATGTTTTAGAGGGGTTGGTAGGGTCAGGGAGGAGGTAAATGGGGAATTTGAGGTGGCTTTGGAGGTGGGTAGGGGTGGTAGATGCAGGGTTGTGGAATGGTTCCCCACTGCGGGTGCAACAGGCACGCCTGATCCACCCCAATCGTCTTAGAAATGCAAGCCCGTCAGTGCACGTTGTGGCTGCAGCCGCCGTCGTTGCCACCTTTCCGTGGATGGAAACCATTGCCAAGGTGCACACTATGGACCTCATTACACAAATGGCGGTAAGGGAATAACGATACTGGTAAGCGATTACCGTTATCGCTAAATTCCCATGCTAATCACGACCCGGATAACCGCTAATAGCGGCACCGCTAAGAACGGTGCCTCTAATAGCAGGCAGTCCAAGGGCACGCGACCACTCATGTCGCAAATAGCGGCATGGCGCTAATAGCAGACCATCAAAAGCCATGCGGACCCGCAAATAGCGGCATGCATTAGGCTAAAAAAGGCCATACCGGCATGGAGGAAATACCGTCATCGCGGACCACCCGTTAAGAGACATGAGCAGTGTTCCCACCTGCCACAGGTGGCCACACTCAGCACAGGTGGAGGCAATGGAGACTGGGGCAGCACAAAAGGAGCACACCACACCCCTTCCCACACCCCTTCCCACACCAAGATGATTTCAGTGCTAGCAGCATTACATGGGCAGGAGGACATGATTGCATTGCAGCACCAACAACAACAGGCAGCACAGAGGAGACGCAGGAGGAGGAGGAGGAGGGCGAGACAGGCCCAGCAAGCCCCACCAGTGCACCTAGTCATACGCCAGAGGCAGCCATCAATCCCCATGATCAGAGCCAGTCCATTCAACCTAACCCCTGAGCAGATACAGACCCTGTACCGTCTGGACCGGGATACCATCACCACCATTGTGGACATGATACACGACGACATTGTGAGCCTCATAGACATCTGTACTGCCATGCCCCCTCTACTGAAGGTGGTAACTGTGCTCCACCTCCTGGCCACAGGCACCTACCAGCATACGGTAGGGCAGATGCATGGCATATCACAACCAGTATTTTCACGCACGCTGAACCAGGTGCTCAATGCCCTCCTGAAGCACACAAGTGAACACATATCCCTGCCACGGACTGCCCAGGAGATCTATAACACCAAAGTTGGCTTCTATTCACTGGCAGGCATCCCAAGTTGCATCGGGGCCATCAACTTTACCCATGTGGAATTGGTGGTCCCACATGACAATGAGGCAGTGTACCGAAACAGAAATCAATATCACTCCATCAATGTCCAAGTGGTATGTGACTCAAACAAGATAATCACACGTTGCTGTGCCCGATATCCCAGATCAACCCATGATTCAATGGTCCTGCGGAACTCAACGATACCACGCTACATGGAGCGACATGCTGGACAACGTGTGTGGCTACTTGGTGAGTAGCTGGGTAAGCACATGGCAGTGTGATGTGGATAGTGATTGGGGGGAAGAGATTCATACCCCTACTGGGTGTGATTGGGGGGGAAGATGCATGCTCCTACTGGGTGTGATTGGGGGGGGGAGATGCATACTCCTACTGGGTGTGGACTGTCGTCTGTAGAATAAATGGACATACAGATGTACGCCAATGTCCATCAAGGCAGCTCACAATGGAATGGACACAAAACCACATGCAAGTTGGAAGCTGCACAACAAAGGAATCAATCCAATACGCCAAACATGACATATCTATCCACATGCACATTGCAAATCATACCATACCCTATATGACACAAAGCAGCAACATGCAGCCAATATGCAAAATGGAAATGTGCGTTGAACAACATCACAACAGATATGCGCCCTTGAGTGCATACTAAGGGATCACATGTAGCCATTGTACTGAACCACACCCGTACACCACTACTGAAGTGCCGTTTCACAGCATGGGGACATCAATTTCAGAATGGCAGTACACTAGCAGTGTGGTACAGACCTTGCCCAGGCCCAGAAACATTAATGACCTGTCCTCACCCAGAACATGGCAATAACTGCCGGAGGCATGCATGGTGCATGTCCACTTGCAAGGACTAGCTCACCTTCTCACATTCCAGTTACACAGATCGTCTCCATGCATGCTGGGATTCGTGGATGCCAATCACAATGCAAAGTTAATTTGGGTGATATGTACAAGTTCCACTTGATGTAAACAGTAACACATCCCCATTCCTGCACCCATGCAGGTGATGCTGGCTATCCCCTGAAGAGGTGGCTCCTTACCCCTGTACGGAACCCACAGAACAGGCACGAAGAGGAATACAATCGTGCACATACCCGTACCCGCGTCGTAATTGAGCAGACATTTGGCCTTTTGAAGACACGGTTCCGGTGGCTCAGCAGGTTGGTTGGTGGGGCACTCCTGTACTGCCATGATAAGGTGGCCAAGATCACCATGGCATGTGTCATGTGTCATGCTGCACAATATGTGTATCAGACGGAATGTGCCAATGCCCCCTGACATTGAAATGCAACCACCTGATGAGGATGATGATGGGGATGAGGAGGGGGGAGACAGGGCTGCAGGTCATGCAGGAGGCGATGCCCAGGTGGGACGCGCTGTGCGTCAGCATCTGATCAACCAAATATTCTGATTCACATGGTCCTACTCTGTTGAATGGATGTGGGCATTTGTCCACTGGGTTTTGTGGTGAAGCGCACACTGGGCCCTGTCCCCCAATAAAGCTCACATACACAATGATAAGGTCCAAGCATGTGTTTTGACTTTTCACCAGTGTGTTTAATATATTATGAGGTAAAGAAGTGCATGGACCCAACTACTCAAACACCTTTTCCCCCCTGCCCCCCACAACACTCCCAAAACACCCTTTCCCCCTCCCCCCACAACACTCCCAAAACATCCTTTCTCCCCTCCCCCACAACACTCCCAAAACACCCTTTTCCCCCCTCCCCCCACAACACTCCCATGTATGGCTGGTACAACGTTGCTGTCTTGCTGTACATGTGTCAGCTACATCGGGCTGGCCCTATTTCCAATCCCCACTCCCACCATTAGGGGGTTGGAAGAGTGTGCGCCGCATAGATCGCAAGGACCGGTGCCGGGAGCTTGTCTGCCTTGAGCTGGCAGAGGAGGAGGTGCATGGTTGTTCTTGTGGCTATTGGGGGTTCTGTCTGTCCATAGCATCAGCTATGCGTGTGAGGACCTGCCTCACTAGTGCCATTTCCTCGCAGAGCCTGTTGGTGCAGGCTTCCATGCCCTGTCTGATCTCCCTTGCATTTGTCCTGCACTCCTCCCTCAAACGTGCTGCCTCATCAACATGCTGGCCAACCAGCGCTGTAATCTCCTCCTGCCGCTGTCTGATGATGGCCATGTCATGGTGGGGGCTGCACCTTGTTCTATGGGTCCAGCATCAGGTGAGGACACCGGTGGACTCCAGCACCCTGCCACCATTTCATCGCCAGACTGGGCATGCCTGCTGGATTGTGATGTGGGGCGTGGGCTTGGTTCTTTTGATTGCTGGGGCGATGGGGGTGTGCTCCTGCATGGCCAAGTCACAAGTGTCCTCCACATCGGACAGCAGTGCTGTGGCTGCTGCCTCGCCATTGGAACGGCAGCAGACAGTGGCCCTTCCGGGGATGGTTTGTGCATTGAGGGGATTACTGGAGTGGGTGCTGCAATCGTTTCTGCCATGGGTTCACAGCTTGGTGACGTGGGTGGTTTGCTGTGCTTGGCCCTCTGCGGGAGTGCACTCCTCCCTGTGCCCCTCGATGTGCTCACAATGTTGGCTGCCTCCTTTCCCCTGGGTTGTTTCTTGGCGGGGGGAGCCTGTGTCGCAGTGTCCTGCTCATCGCTGTCAGTCTGTGAGCCTGTTGGGGACAAAGAGGGGGATGGCATTGGTGATAGGTCAACGTGCTTTATGCAGATGTTGTTCATCATGCTGTTCTATGCATTTGGACTTCATTTGTGGGCATACAGGTCGTAGGACTGTTGGGTGGGTCATTCATGCATGGGTCTGGTTGGTACGTGTCTTTGGTGATGCGTGCATGTGTGTGTGTTGGGATGTGACCCTCACATGGGCAGGGTTGTGTGCATGTATGTTTGTGGCCACATCCATGTGCTGATTTAGGGCTCAGATTTGGGGGGATACCTCATCTTTCACAGTGCAGTGTTTTATGTGGACACTCACCTCCAACGGTGAGTCAACGTCAAGATTCTTGAAAGTAATTAATTCCTTAACAGCAAGCCAGTGAAGATTCCTTCTGTCGTCACTAGTGTGGTCCTTTTTGGATTTCCTTTTTATGATCCTGACAGCATTATTCTTGATGGTTTGGCATTTGGCAATGTGCCCCTATTTGCTCCCAGCATGAGGGCATTGCCATAATCTAACCTTGATAAAATGGTGGCTCTAGCTATTGTTGCGCAGTTAGCTTCAGTTAGGTAGCAGCAGATTCTTTTGAGCAGATGAAGGTGGTATGAGCAGTTCTTATTTAGTTGAAGGACATGGGCTTCTGCACTCAAGGTTGAATCCATGTACATTCCCAACGTTTTAACTTTGTCTACCAGCAGGATGTGGGTGTCGTTAATGAGAATTGATTGATGTGAGCTGTTTAGTTTAGCCTTTGGTGGTTGGAGCCAAACACCATCAGCTCTGTTTTATTTGCATTTAAACAAAGCCAGTTATTATTCATCCAATTCTCGATGGATTTATAGATTTTGATCACCCTTTCGCTGTCATGTTTGTAGTCCCCGCTCAATTCCACCACTAGCTGAGTGTCCTCAGCGTAGTTGGTGAAAAAGGCTCCCGGGTTGTCTAGGACCAGGCATAAGGATCTTATATACAGATTAAAGAGCAGTGTGGAAAGGCTGGCTCCTTGAGGCATGCCACAGCTAATGGTCTCCTCGAATGAAAAGTTGTTGCCCCAGTGAACCTTAGATTTTCTATCCGACAGGAAAGAAGTTAGCCAGCTAATTGCTTCTGGTGGTGCATGCCACAGTGTATGGTGACCAGATATCCTGGTTTTGCCAGGATGTTTCAGGTATTTACCCCTTGTTCCCAGCGTCCCAAGAGTTTTGGGAGTTTTAAAACCCCGTCCCAGGATTAGAGGGACGGGTGGCTGCGGTCCTGGTTTTTGTCGGGAAACAATTAAAAATCATGAAATTGTGCACAGCGCCACTATTCCTGCTTGCGTGAATGCTTTTCACGCCCCCATTTCCTCCTCCTTCCCCTCCCTGGCCACTCTCCAATGAGAGTTGTGTGCCTGTGAACACCGACATAGAAGTAGGACTAGAGTTTTATTATTATTGCTGCAAGGTAGCATATCAAGCTATAGATTGTGATCGTGATGTGGGGGGCGCAACCAGGTATTGTGGATCACTTTATTCATTTTGTTCGGTGGATGGGGGCACCAAAGAGGTCTGTGCCCTGGGTCCCACAAATTCTTAAGATGGCCCTGGCCACACTGATGCCACCCTGGCTGATCTAGGAACTTTATCTACTACCTTCTTGACAGTGACTGGCGGCCTGGCTCCTCCTCAAAATCCCAAACCAAGCGCTCGTCCTTCTTAGCCTTGGTTCTCGGATTAACTTCTTTCTCTTCACTTCCAGCATAGGCACTTAGAGTGTAAATGGTATCTTGGTTATGATTCTGCTATAAAAGTCCTTTCAGTTAGCTTCTGTGATTTATGATAAAGCTCTCTGTGCTGCCAAACTGGGGTATTTTTCATCTCGCATTGAAACATCTATTAACCACTCTAAAGAGTTGTTTAAGATTGTGGCAATAAGACCCGAGGCAGCGTGCCAATACCACCCCAGGTTATGCCCCCGGGGCTGCAGTTACAGGCCCGTGCGTAGTGAGGGCCTTAACGAAGCCCCAGGGGGCATTACCGTGGGCGGTATTGGCCCGCCGCCGAGGGTCTTATAGCCATTAGTACCCCGGCCTGTTAGACCGGGGTAGTAATGGCATTTTTTTCTGTTTCAAAACGCCACGTTTCGAAACAGAAAAAAATGGCCGCCGGGAAAGGGAAAACGTAGTCTGTTTTCCCTTTCCATTGTGGCCATCGGGAGCGGACGCGCTGGGAACAGAAGTGTTTCCAGAACGTTCGCTCCCAAGAAAAGAAGAAAAAAGAAGGTAAGTGGGATTGGGAGGGCTGGGAGGGGATAGTTTGCGGGGGAGCGGGGCAGAGGGAAAAAAGAAACATACCTGAGTCCCCGGCGGGGGACGAAGGCAGCCTCCAGCCATGGGGAGGCTCGGAGCGGGGATTGCCCCATTTCGAGCCTCCTCATTGGCTAAGGGGCTGCCATGCCCCTTGCCGGGAACAGAGTACCCGGCACGCACGGCGTACACGGGAATACCATGTGGTATGGCTCCGAAAAGAGCCAATCCACACGTTGTATTTGTTTATTCTCTGTTGCTCATTAACCCACCCCACCTTCTCAGGGTCTCTGTGATGCTCTACTTTTTTGTAGATAAGATTGACACAATTTGCTCTGGTATCCTTTCCTCTGGACTTAGGTCACCCTTTCCATCTATTACAGTGACCACTTCGATACCAACCACTCTGTGGTCAACATTCCCAATCTTTTCCACTGAGGATTTCCTAATGGCAATCTCCAAGCTGAAATCCGTATACCCGATGGACCCCATTCCATTGGGTATTCTGAAGGTCATCCTGTGGCAATAAGACCCGAGGTGGCGGGCTAATACCGCCCCAGGTAATGCCCCTGGGGCCGTAGTTACAGGCCCAAGCGTAGCCCGAGCCTTAACGAAGCCCCAGGGGCATAACCGTGGGCGGTATTGGCCTGCCGCCGAGGGTCTTATTGCCATTAGTACCCCGGCCCGTTAGACCAGGGTACTAATGGCATTTTTTTCTGTATTGAAATGCTGCCGCAGTCCGTTTTCCCTTTCCATGGTGGCCATCGGGAGCGGACGCGCTGGGAACAGAAGTGTTTCCAGCGCGTTCGCTCACAAGACAAGAAGAAAAAAGAAGGTAAGTGGGGTTGGGAGGGCGGAAGGGAGGCAAAAAAAAAAACGCACAGCCGGCGGGGGATGATGGAAGCCTCCAGCCGTTTGGAGGCTCGGAGCGGGGATGGCCCAGCAATGAGTCTCCACACGGCTGGAGGCTTCCATCATCCCCTGCCGGAGATCAAGGGATAGAAGATAAGTGGGGTGGGGAGGGCAGGGAGGTGGGAGGAGGGAGGAAAGGGGGAAAAAAAGTCTTACCTGAGACCCCGGCGGGGGACGAAGGCAGCCTCCAGTGGCTGGGAGCGGGGACTGCCCCGTTTAGAGCCTCCTCATTGGCTGAGGGGCTGCCACGAGTACCTGGCATGCGTAGGACGCACCGGCGTACAAGGGAATACCATGTGGTATGGCTTGCAAAAGAGCCAATCCACACGTTGTATTCCCGGTGCGCTGCACATGCCGGGTACTAATGCCTCATATTATGACTTTGCTTATGGAAGCAGTGAATGCCTCTTTTTAAACTGGGCTGATCCTGGCCTCCCTGAAACATGCCACTGTAATGCCTTTGCTGAAGAAGCCACTGTTGAACTCTCTTATTCCTTCCAACTTTCACCCCATCTCTCTCTTCTTAAGGATGCTGCTTGAATCCTTGGCTCACCCCTTGGCTCACCCACTGCTTAATGCCTTCCTTGAAGAATCTCTCTTCTTCCATGCCTCTCAGTCTGGTTTCAGACCAGGGTGAAGAACAGAGAGAGTGCTGGTCTACATTTTGGATGATCTAGCACGGATTCAGGATCAGGGTGGCGTAGGTGCTCTGTTATTGCTTGATCTCTCTGCCGCCTTTGACATGGTCGACTATTCCATCACGACTATTCGCTCGCGAGACGGAGGCTGGCCTCTCGAGTACCATTCTTTCATGGTTTTCCTTTTCTTCTTGTCAAACCCTTTCTCTTCCTCCTTTTCATTCCAAGCCATGGTGCTTACATGCAGTGTTCCTAAAGGGTGCGCTATTTCACCCATGCTGTTCAACATGCACATCCAGACTGACTAAACTCATCTTCTTCCATGGCTTTCTCTGCTATTCATATGCTGACGACACGCAGATCCCGGTTCGACTTGACCTGTCTTCGTCTGAGCCGACAGCCAGGTTCAGGAATTGTCTAGAATCCATGGGGGAATGGATGGGAAATCATTGGCTTAAGTTGAACGGTGATAAAAGACAAGCTGATGGTGGTAGGCCGCGCTTCTATGTCTGCGTTCTGGCCTCCTACTCTAGATCCCCTTCCCTACCCAGTCCCTATAGATAAGGATTTGGGTGTGAAAATATCTGCTTCACCGTCAATGGAGACCCAACTTGGTGCAGTGTGTTAGCGGTGCTACTTCCATCTAAAAATGCTCTGCAGGGTCGTCCCGCTTATCCCGGTGCAGCTTCGTGCTCTGGTGATCTCGGCTTTGGTCACTTCTTCCATTGACTACTGCAATTCCTTGTTTCTGGCACAGACTGCCTATCTCTTGCAACATCTTCAAGTCCTTCAAAACTCTGCCGCCTGTGTGGCTACCTCCACTCATCACTGTGCCCACATCTTGTCTCTGGTATGGAAGCTTCACTGGCTTCCAGTGACCCAGCGCATTCAAATCAAGACACTATGCTTAGGACATCGTGTCTGTTATGCACAAGGTGCAGAGTATGTTTAGACGAAATTCCACCCATATGTTACCGGCCGAGCTCTGCACTCAGCGAATTCTCTCCTCGTCCCTATCCCGAGGTTCAAACAAGTCGGATTGGTGGACTCTCCTTTCTGGTGCAGCGGCTTCCATGTGGAACACTCTCCCCCGCATGCTGAGGGCAATTTCCACCCACCTTTCTTTCCGTCAGACTTTTAAAACCCATGTATTTTAGTCTGTCTTTCCTCTTCTTTCCTGAGCAGCGCCAAGATGCTTCTTTGGTGAATGTTTAGCTCAATAAATTCCAGTAACATAACATAAAAGATGCCCCACAAATGCAGTGAATTGGCCACTGCAGCGAGTTGCACCAGACCCCACTGCTCAAGAGTCACATTGTTCATTGAGCTCGTTAATACTTTGTAAGCATTGAACACGCTTAAGAAAGGTTGTGGATTCCCCCTGCACCAACGAAGACAGAAGAGTAAAGACTTTAACTATATGCATGGTGTTGTCAATGTCGGTGCAGTGTCTTGTTGTGCTTCTGATCCTGTACAATGTTTCCTCTGTGACGGCACATCAGGTTTCACTTCACATGTGACAGCCAAAACGTATTGGGTTAGCCAATTCTTTGGGTCTCAATTCTTCCAAGGCTCAGATCTGCATGTATTGTTTGCATTTTATGAGGCAAACAATGAAAATTGCACAGTGCACACTGCTAACACGCAAATGTTAGTGTGAGTGGTCATATTCTTGCAATTAGTACAGAGATCATGTTCCCATTTGCCTTCAGGGTCCCGATGAAGCAGCAGGTCAAAGGATGCCATTGGATTGATCTTTTCTTCCATTGGAAGCACTGAACAGACAGGGTAACCATCAGGGACCTGTCCTGCAGATCCTTTTTTGTGCTTCATCCATGAAGGACCCAGCCCACTTAAAGCTTCAAAATAATCCACCCAAACATACCCTATAAGGCGATACTTTTCTCGAGTAAACTATCAAACATAGTATTAGTGTTTCACTGTAATTGAGCCAAAGTTGTGCCCAGCTCTGATTTAAATGAGGCAGGTGTGATGAAAATAACAATATATTTTTTTTCTGTGTTTTGGAACCTTTGACATATGGCACCTTCCATCACATGTTTCCATCTACTATAATTTGCCTTTTTCTTTATTCTGTTTTCAAACATTTCAAAATGTTCAAATCATACTTTTCTTTTTTCCAGAAATACATTGCGCTTATAAACGTTTTTACATTGAAAAAGCAGCGGTGAGGCGTGAAACACGAGTTGGCCCTGCAAATCGGTTTTATTTGCATTTAAATAAATTGTATAATTATTAACCAGCATTGGTGTAAGGATTAATAATGTCTTGTCATCCATGAGATTACATGCTCTAATATCATGGAAGACAGAAAATGATTATTCCTTGATCCAATGTTGGTTAATAATTAGACAGTGTTTCAATGGAAATAAAACAGTTTACAGTTATGAAATTACATTAATGGAAATAGTGGCTTCATTTGAATGCATGCCATGAAAAGCCAAGAGGGGTGCAAAACAGTTGGCACAAGTTCTTGTCCATTTTCTATAAATAATTTGCTAAGGATTGCACAGAGCGGAATCTCCTCTCATCAGGTTGGGTTGACCGCATTAAATGTAAACCACCAAAGTGATGGAGAAGCCTTGGATGAATTGAGACCCAAAGAACTGGCTAACCCAATACGTTTTGGCTGTCACATGTGAAGTGAAACCTGATGTGCCGTCACGTGCCTGCCGGTCACTATATGGGTCACTATATGCTAAAATATAACCCAACAAGTGCAGCTGCTGTCATTGGATGCCTTGTGCAGTATCAGCTGCCCTGATAATGTGCTATACAAAACTCCAAAATAGGTAAATAAATATTTGTATAGTCATTCAGGGAATCCTTCAGTGAGTTATAAGTGACACAATTACTTTTTTGTTAGTTAATCTACTGTTGCATTTGTGCCTGACTAAAAGAGAGTTGACTGCAACTTGTTAAGAAAATCAATTTTCAAATCTGCTTTTGAATAAAACATTTTCATGAATCACCGCTTCGAACCACTTGTGTATAGGCGCGTTATAAATGCCATATCATATCATACTTTCTGCCAGAAGATACGGTAGAATCATACCACTTTATTAACCACTGACCTGCCGGTTCAATTAATTTTTATTTTTTAATTTATTGTTTAAAGCGAGGACCTAGCTCGAGAGCAGTGGAGTGTTGTCCAGGGCATGGGCAGCAGTGTTTGGGCTGGCATCTTTTAACAGTAGCTCAGCACTGTGAGTTGCGGTCTGTGTGTCAATTTGTGCATCAATTAGGATTAGTCCTTGCTCAGGTTTTGTTGAAATGTGCCAAAATGGAGAACTGTGAAGGCCTTCAGAGCCGATACTGGGATCAAGTTCCAGAGGAAGGGTGCATGACAAGAGAAATATTGTTTGCGGACCTCCCTTTGCAGACGAGTTGTGATTCAAGACAGTTGGTCGATTTGCTCTGCAAGGAGAATGTGCTGCCAGATATGTGTAGCTTAGCCACCAGATTCACTCAATTGGATGTGTGTCTGTGTTTCATGATCTTGCCAGTATCGTTTTACATTTCTGTATGTTTACAATTTCACATAGAACTTTGTTGATGCCCAAAGGCAGACTCAAGCTACTTCCATATTAAAGGAGGAGTGCTGGCAAAAATGGGTGGTGAGTAGTGTAGGAGGGAGGGAAATATGGAGCTCGAAGGAAGGTGTCTGCAAATGAAGGGACAGAGTGGGAGGTAGGGTGGTGGGATGCGCAGAGTTGGAAAAAATCATCATTGAATCTTTCTTCAAAGAGGTTCAGGAGAAGTACAAAACCCATTTGTCAGTAACTCGGCCCAGTAGAAACCAAACGGTCAAGCACATTTCCCCCCGAACAAGCCGCCTTCAAGTAAAACACCTGAGACAGCTGAGACTGGTCACAAGAGATGGTTTAATGACTCTGTAAGTAGCTCTTGTTACTAGAGCACCCAGTTGACATCTAAGTATTGTAAGGGTGTGGAAGGAGGAGACATGTCACACAGGTGGCATTCTTTGGCTATAAACCTTAATTGGCTCTGGAAATAAAGAGAAAACCCTAACTTTCCCTATCTTCTAAGAGGGGTTTTGCTGCCTCAACCAAAAACACTAAAAAGTCTGTGAGAATATCCAGGAAAATAAAAAGTCCACCGTCCTGTGCCAGAAACCTATTTCCTTCCCTTAACCTTACAACTAAACTAAAGGATTGGTGAGTCTTCAAGGTGCAGAATAATGGCCCCTTCTTCTGGAGAGCGGACCACAGTGCCATTGGTCTGGAGGGACTATTTCCTGAGGGAATGACTCCTTTCCCCAGGTGGCAATCCCCTTCAAAGGTGAAACACAAATTTCCAGATCTCAGTGCACTTATAAAACAATGTTCGAATTCCAAAACATCAGCATTCCTTATGGCTCTTTGTTGTTCTTCACCAGGGGTGTCCTGAAGAATGCCTCCCTTCTTCAGGTGCCTTGTTTCTAATACCAGGCGGAATGCCTTCCTTCGCCCGGTCTTCTTAAGTCCAGTTCACAACGTCAGGGAAAATGCTTTGTTTCTTGACATTTCAGGGGGAATGACTCCCTTTACCTGGTCTTTATCAGGCTTCTCACAATTCCAAGGGAATGACTCCCTTCCCCTGGCCTTTCTTAGACTTCTCACAATGCCAAGGGAATAACTCCCTTCAATTGACCTTTCTCAGGCTTCTCACAATGTTCACAACACCAATGGGAATGACTCCCTTCCCCTGGACTTTCTCAGGCTTCTCACAATGCCAAGGGAATGACTCCCTTCAATTGACCTTTCTCAGGCTTCTCACAATGTTCACAATGCCAGGGGGAATGACTCCCTTCCCCTGGACTTTCTCAGACTTCTCACCATGCCAAGGGAATGACTCCCTTCAATTGACCTTTCTCAGGCTTCTCACAATGTTCACAACACCAATGGGAATGACTCCCTTCCCCTGGACTTTCTCAGACGTCTCACAATGCCAAGGGAATGACTCCCTTCAATTGACCTTTCTCAGGCTTCTCACAATGTTCACAGTGCCAGGGGGAATGACTCCCTTCCCCTGGTCTTTATCAAACTTTTCACAATGTTCACAACGCCAGGGGGAATGACTCCCTTTCCCTGGTCTTTCTCAGACTTCTCCACTTATTATATAGCAGACTCGGTTCACTATCCTGCCAGGTACCGCTATCGTCCATATAATTGTTATATTTTCTTTTCTGTGATTGGGGGTCCCTGACCCTTACTTGAGGTATAATTATTTGTTCAAAGTTTCTTTCCCAGGCTCTCCTCTCAGTCCTGTTCTCTATGGCATTTCCACTTTTCTTTATAGGGCCCTAGGCCCTTCTTCTGTCCCCACCAGCTAGCCCTGGCAAGCCCATGCTCCAGGGAGCTTCAGTTCATGCTCTGGCCTGTGCCAGGACTCGCTCTCTTTCATCCCACGCTCTCTGAGTGGTCGCTCCAGCTATGGCATCTCCGTAGTTGCTGCTTCCCACTGGTCTGCCTTTCTGACATGGATCACGTGTTCCCTTCTCTTCTGTCGGTATCAGCAGCCTGCTTCCAGTCAGGAGAAGGGTCCTTTCTCTTCCAACCCTTTTTGGAGGCTTCACCTTCTTGTTTCTTGTCTCGGTTTCTCCGGGCTTCCCTTCGCCACACCGCCGACCTGCTTGCAGCTCCTCTACGGAGGTCTGAACAAGTTGGTAAGTCCCTCTTTAGTTTTTATGTTTGAACTATCAAAAGAACTAGAATGTTTATCCCAGTTTGTCCAAGTGCTTTTCAGGGCTCTGCCCTTCTTCCTTGTCTCAGTACTTTTAACCCTTGCTATCGTAGTAGTCTGTCTTCCTTTCTAGCTTTTCCTTTCAGTGATGTTAACAGAAAAGCTAGAATTACTTAACAGGTCTGGCTTAGATATCATATCAGCATCATGACCAACAAACTTAGAAGGACTGCCATATAGTAGCAGTACAGATTAGTATTGTCAGAGGAGCTCTTTAAGAGCTTGAGGTCTCCATGATGAAAAGGGGTAGAGCTCCCTTACTGGAAGACCATTCTTATCCCTACAGCAACCTAGTGCTATAAAGGTTTTGCGATATTGATGATTATCGGGTCCGTGCCCCAGAGTTCTGTTCTTATCCCCAAGTTGAGATGGTATGTCTGTCAGCTTGAGGTTTTGGAAGCTAAAGGGGGTCGCATAGCCGACTCACACCACTCTCCCTGGGATGGGATTCCCCCCCATGAGAGCCTCTGCGTTGCATCGCCCCAGGGGGATTATTGAGTAGCGATCGCACCTCCCTGGCCTCACGGGGAGTGGGATCCCTCTGTGGAGAAGTGATGCCAACCAAAGGTTCATCACACTATTCAAATATATATGTACATATACTAGCTGTACCTGGCATATGATATGTTGATCTAGTGCTATTTCGCTCTAGCTCTCTCTCTCTCCCTCTTTCTTTCTCTCTCTGTCTCTTTGTTCTTTCGATTTCTCTCTCTTTTTCGCTCTCTCTGTCTCGGTCCCACTCTATGCCGCTGTCTCCCTCTCTGAGGGCAAGAATTGTGTTGCCAGCTGTGTGTTTTCCAGAGCCATCTGAGCTGGTGCTGTAAGCAGTTCGACCGGTGAAAAAACACAGATATCTAGAAGGAGAATGGGGTGCTGTGTTCTTTATGGTTACAATTAGGATGAGAGGAGTAGTGGTAGAGGCATATCGCAAAGCGGGATTGGCCTGTTTTTTAAGACACACATTATCATTGGGTGTGCCCTGCAGGAAGGTCAGCATCACACTGAGGGTGCAAAGACGTGAGAGGGTAGGTGAGGAGGACATGGATAGGCTTTGCATGAGCATACCGGATGAAAGGACTAGGCTGTAGGATCTACTCCTACATTTCTTATTTGCTATTTTTTGTTCATTATTAGTGTTTGTCCATACTGTAACAAACCGTGTGGGATATCGGTTAGGTGTGGGTGACTTGATGAAACAGTCTTCGATGTGTGGGGCAAAGAAGAAGGTTTCGGTGGTCAGGATTATGTGGGAGGCCTTTCAAGGAGCTGTGATTCGACCAGTTGTACTTCGGTTCGAATCAAATAGATTCCTCTGGGTTCAACCCATATTTGGAGAAGATGGACTTGTCAAATCCATCTTTGCCGAATATGCGTAGCCAAATGAATAAAATGTCTGCACCTGGCACCACACTGCAGTCTCAAGTCTGACCTGCTTCTCGTTTCAGAGTTAAAATCGACTTTTCCATATAAGGGGAGCCTCACCGAATTTTAGAAGTGGAGGCACCGTGTCTCAGTCTAGGATGTCTGTGCACATAGGGCCTGTCTCTGTGAACTGTGCTCCCAGCAGCCACGTGGTTGCTGGGAGACAGCCAGGCCTTAGTGCAAGGAGTGCACTTCCAACACTAATGTATGCAAGGAGGCTGGACAGCAGCGCACAATGTGCAGGTCACCTTTGAGAATGTGCGCTCCACATTTCTGCAATGAGTGCAAATACAAAAGTGCATCCACTGTCCTCTTTAATTTTGGCTATTAGTAGGCTCTATATAACCACCTATAAACCAAAACTATTGTATTGGAGTACAGCTAAGAGGGATATTGTATATGTGGAGGGACACAAAGCTTGGAGGTGTTGTTTGGTTATTTAACCACCCATTGACTTCCATGGCCATGCTAATCTCCATGGCCATTCCCACCCATTTTCTGCTCATCCCTGCCAAAAACGCATGCTCTTGGGATGTTTTTGAGATTGCGTTATCAAGCAGTAACATCAAATGTGTGCTCGCACTTTCTGTCAGCATTGTTTCAAAGCAGTCTTCTGAGAGTTCATGGCTAAAGTGGAGCTGTAAATGTGCCATGGGTGTCATAAATATCTCTTCACCAACGGTGCCTTCAGCGATCAGATTTATTAACAGTATGTGAGTGCTTCACCGAGTTCTGTTAAAAAACAAGAATTGGCAAAGCTAACAGTGTTGTCTTGTATATAGTTATATGACAAGCATTTGCCAACACTGATATTATATGCCCAAGGACTTCCATTATTTTGAAGCTGCTACCATTAATACCCGTTCAGTAGTATTACAGAAGTACCTGCCAAATGCCATCTCATGACTACACAACATCCAAAACTGTTGGCATTGCCAATGCTTGTTTCTTTTGTGCTCATTTTGGAGAATCTGCCGCAGCATGTGCTATGTGTGGGAAAATCCGTGAAGCTGAGCGGAGTGGTGTCGAGTGGTGAAGCCATCAGTGCAGTCTCCAGGTCCATTCAGTTCTGCTGTTGGAGTCTCTCTACACTGTTTTTTGAAAAAAGGAGGAGCCTTTAAAAACTGGGAAAATCCGCGGAGTGGTGTCGAGTGCTGAAGCAATCAGTGTAGTCTCCAGCTCCATTCAGTTCTGCTGTTGGAGTCTCTCTACACTGTTTTTTGAAAAAAGGAGGAGCCTTTAAAAACTGGGAAAATCCGCGGAGTGGTGTCGAGTGCTGAAGCCATCAGTGCAGTCTCCAGCTCCATTCAGTTCTGCTGTTGGAGTCGCTCTACACTGTTTTTTGAAAAGGGAAAGCAGGATTAAAACATTGGTATTTTATCCCGTGCAAGCCAATAACTCCCGCTGCAGAATGGTCAGTACGCAAGTTCCCTATCTACACAGCCCGAACTGCTAACAGTGTTGCCCTCTGCTATCAAGAACCACAAGCCTGCCAGATCTCACTTCTGGGTAACATTCACTAAATATACAAAGGCCGCCTGGAGGGCACTTCTGGTTCACCTGTGTTGCAGCATTCCCTTGTTACGGGCTCGCCTGCTCCAAGGTTGCATGACCAATGCGTGCAATCGCCTGTATTGTATGTACACCGCCACTAGACTTTTTTCATATGCCTTAACTAATTTTCAAATATACAGAATAATACAAATACAAACTAGTGTGCATATTGCACATGGTATAATGCTGCAGCATTTCAGTAGAGAGCGTATTTGGACTACCTCCAAGGGCAGTGTCCTGAAGGCACCTACTTCATATGATAAGATAGGTTATTTATAATGCGCGGACCCGGGGATTGAACCTGTGTTGCTCCATGTAATCTTGTTTCCAAGGCGAGCACATTGCCCCTGAGCTATCCTCCCGAGACAATCATAACTCTGTTGGCAACCCTGTGGCGCAAACAACATCTGTGTATGCACTCCTTCTATTTGCACGTCCTCCAGGCACACTGGCAGATCTGGAAGAGAGTGGGTGGGTTTTGTTACTTGGTAGGAGAGTATAAGGCAAGATTCCAATGCTTTTTGTTGATGTTGCAGACCAGTAGTAACCTCCTGAGCTCTGCGTGCCTGCAAGCTTTTTAGGTGACAAGTCTAGGAGGCATGAAAGGAATTTTGTGCACAGAAGGGCAGTCTTCTGATTGTAGTGTGGGCGTGTGTTGGCAAGGGGCTGATTATGTTTTGTGCAGTTAGAGGTGTACGTTCGTAGGTCGGGGAGAGGGTGTTTTTTAAAAAGCCATCTACGATTGGCTGGTTTGTGTGTGGCGAGTAAGGTAGTGAGAAATTGAGATTAGTCACATGGTTGGGAGTGTACTTGGGGTTTCTGTAGTGCTTTCAAATGATTGGTCCTGCTGTTGGTTGTGTTTGAGATGTGTATGGCTTTAGTAGTTGATACGTGAAGGTGAAGATGTCCTGTGTCGAGGTTTAGATGTTCTGACAGACGGGGAAGGTGTTCTCGTATGCTTTTTGGCAGTGACTTTATGTGATGTCTTTTAGTCATTTCAGACTCCTGAGTGCTGTGCATTGTGTTCTTGACAGCTTTACTGGTATGGTCTGCAATATTTAACTTCTGCCATCATGTTTTCCTGCACTTCTGTGCGCTTATTGTTCATATGCCCATCAGGATCTGGGCGAATTCACAACGGCATGATACAAAACACAGACATATAAAACATTGCCCCTGGGGGTGGGCCCCTGAGCCAATCAGCTTGCTCAGAAGGCAGACTTTACCTACCGGTATAAGCCTGCATTCTGAGCAAGCAGACAGCGACTCCCGCCTTGGCCTGCCCACCCTGATGATTCCCAACCTTGCCTTGCCCTGCCTCGTTTCCTGAAATACAAAGCAACGCATGCTCCTATATGCCACCTCCTCTGCTTCCCAACATCTTGGTCTGATGCCATGGAAACGGGCGAAGGTCGCCAGCTGGGGCCTTTTTATGGCCGCCAAATTCACTGTAGTTGTTGGTATGAAAGCACTATTTGCACAGTCACCCGAGCCGTTTTGTCACACAAAAGGTCCATTTAGCACAATGGTGATTTTACATGGGCTGCTATTGGCAATAATGCCCCACTGGACCCCACAGGTTTTGATAACCCACTACTCTCTACTAACTTGGACGCCGGGCCGTTCCAACCCAGTATGGCCCAGAAAACGCACGATTATGTTGCTTGAATATAGGCTTGATCTGATGTTCGAGCTTGTTCTAAGGATTAGATGGGGTCCGGAGAATTTGAAGCTGCACGTTTTCTGTTCCTCCCTATGAGCGATCCATCGCGCACTCCTACCCCCATCCCTGAATTCTGCTTCTCAGGATCAGTTCAGTTCAGGACACACTCATCTGCACAGTTTCTCCCCGCAGCTGCCTCTCCTCCGCAGAACTATGCTTGGAGATAATTCAGACCGTGTCTCTTTATTAAATGATGGCTGTTTCCAGCCCACAGTGCAGGTGGATGAATCATGACAGCCCAGATGTGTTCTCTTGCGGTATCCGTAGAAATGACCGAAAGCAAAAAAAAGAGGTAGACATGACCACGTTTTTTAATCGAATTTGGTAGGGATTTTTGTATATTTTAAGTAAATAATAGGTGGGGTGGAGTAAGGGTATTAGTTAAGGTAAGGGGGGGTGAGGCCAAAGTGCTGACGGTCTCCTCCTGCTTTATCCCAAAAAAATGCAAAAAGCAAAAAGTAATTTTAGTTTTTCGACCAAAAGAATTCGTTCATTTCTCCTTCCGTTTTTTTTGTTTTGTTATTTCATGGACAACCTTCTGTTGCAGTTGATGTGCATGCTGTCTGTTCAGAAACACACAAGTGCCGTTTCAAGGCACTTCAAGAACAGACGTCATTGTGCAACATCACCCATCACATGTGAAATAGTACTTTGAATGTAAATAATATTTGTCATTGACCTACACAGACAGAAATGACAATGTTTAGCACTGCACGATAATACAAGACTCCATTTAGCGGACTCTGCTGTATAGAAGCACTATCCTATGGGAGATTTTCAAAGACCCCTATATGACAGGCTACCTCTGGCAGGGGCATCCACGATAGTGGCCGAGGGAAGTTGGTATAGCCGATGCACATACTGCTCAAGGGTAAGGTACAATGCAAATACAAAGGGGGCTTGAGATCTTCCTGCTAGTGGCCATTCACAAGTGGCCAAGATTCCAGAGTTGTGAATCCAGCGCAGAGAATGACTTGCTTCTATTGCACAGCTCGGAAACGTGGTGGCCCTCATCATTAACGAGCCGGTGTCTGTAACTGCGAAGAGAAAGAACAGACCAGAGAACATTGCAATGTGGGTTCTATGTCTTAAGCAAGGTTCTCAGAGTATGGTATTCACCTCAACACTTCTATTTGTGGCACGCCAGTCTTTTCTCGAAATGATGTTGCAAGGATGGTCCCTTGTTTGTTTCCATTGACTTTGACTTTATTCTTTCTTCATTTCCACCTGTGGAAGTATTTCTGGGAAGTCAGAATGTGGAAAGGCAAGAGCAAAGCTTGAAGCAACACTGCAGGAATGACTACGAAAAGATTTGGTCCAAAAAGGCTGTTTGACCTGGAAATGAAGATTTTACAATTATGTTTTCTTTTAATTGTCTTTGGCCTAAAACGCGCACTCTGAACTGAGGTTGTTCCTTCTACAGGTGATTGCGTATTTTGCTGATCCTGTGGACCGCAGAAGTAAGGAACCAATTATGCAGATGTGTGTGTGTGAGTGTGTGTGCGCGCGTGAGTGCGTGTGCGCAAGTGCGTGTGTGTGAGAAGCCTTTTGGGACAGATAGAGCATATGCTGGGGAACAAATCCCAGGGCATAGGTCCAGTATACTGGGGTGAATTAGTATTGAGAACATAACAACCTTACTACTTTGTCTCTACATATGATTCTTTATTTCTCTACACATAGTTTCTTACCCACAGATTCTCCTCCCTCTATCGGGATTACTAAGTCGCCCAGAGTCTGTTCTTCTGCCTCTTTTCTCAGTATCACCAGTGTCTCTAATTGGCAGGGGTCGAAGTGGGCGGGCGCGGTTGGGAGCGGTGCTCCTCTAATTGTTTTAATGAAGTGTTACTTATCCGATACTTTTATCGGAAACAGTTCCGGAATTGTTTCATTTTAAAATAAAAGTGTAGGAAGAAATAGAAACCTGCACTTCAGTGCACGGCATTGACCTTTCCCTTAAACAGCTGGCGCATGTGCTTGGGGGTTTGTATTGTATGTGGGAGGGGGGTGGTGAAGGGGTTTGTGGGGAGCGGGACCAGGCCAGTAGGGAACCTAGTTCCACTACTTTTTTCGTACACTTCGACCACTGCTAATGGGAATCTCAATGTCTTTCCAATGTCTCGGGAGGATAGCTCAGTGTCAACGCGCTCGCCTTGGAAGCAAGACGACACAAACTAACAGGTTCGATCCCCTGTCTGCTTAGAAACCTCAGGGTATTAAGCACGTTATAAATAACATATCATATCAAGTCTTTCACAATTCGCAGTCCTTCTCAGGTTCACGTACATCCAGATTTCTGAGAGCGTCTTCCAGGCTCCCCAGTGGCTCTCTCCACTCCAGCCCCTTCTTAGTTGCACTTTCAGAATCTAAGAATTGTTCAGGCTTCTCAGCCACACTCTCAGCCTGTAGGCAACTTCTGAGACCTCTCAAGATCCTTCTCACATTGTAGCCATTAATCAAACTTCTCAATTCACCTTTGAGGCTCTGAAAACCTTCTCATACGGTTGAATGCCCCGCTCATCTTTCACACTACTTGCTCCTCTCTCCCACCCTAAGCACTTTCAAAAACCTATCAGTACCTATCCCAGACTAAATAGCTTCCAAACAACTTACCCCATGCCCCTCCCAAGCTCTAGGCATTTTCTAGAACGTCTCAGGAGCCCCTATGATAAGGCGCCACAGTTCCGTTCCTGGTCTGAAGAGTGTCAACCTAGAATCCTGTGGCACAAAAGGCTGCGCATAGAAGCACAACATGTTCTGAGTTAAGCTTCCAGGTTCAGAGCCAGCAGACTCTGAACGGGGCACCCGGAGCCCGCAGCAGGTAAGTAGCGGTTGGCCATTATGATTGAGCTGGGTGGCAATGGAACGGGGTGACCCGGAAACAGATGATATGGATTCAGCCTGGAATCTACAAAGTCTGACTTTTGTTATCAGCCTTCAGACCTAGATCCGCCCCCAAATGTGCCAGCCAATTACAGAGAGTACTGTGCTGTCTCCATCAGCCTTTCATCAGTTTGATGGTTCCTCATCCTGTGCCAGATGACTTTCTTCCTTCAAAGAATCTTGCAATTCTGACACTTCTCATCTTGAGCCCTGATTGGTTGGAAGGTTCCCTCCCTTTCCCTTTCTTTAGAATTATATTGGGTCTGACAGTTTTAGATCTGCTTCTTTTCCTCTCACGCTCAGCATTCTGACCTTTGTCACATGACAGGGGTAGGTCAGGTGATATAAACCAGGCTGGCGATGAATTTTGGCATTTGCTCTTGGTATAAGGCACCATGTGGAGCTCATACTTCTTGGAGAGGACATGTGCAGGAAACAGTAGTTTAAAGGCAGCTCACCATTTTATTTTCTAGGCTTGTGGGCACTTTATCACAGTACCCCAGGGCCAGGAATACTATATAAATTCCCAATAATAAACCAAGAGCAGAAAGCCAAAGCTTCCTGGCCCCAAAAAAATAATAACGCTCCAGGATATAATACTTGATTTATACTTATTCTTCCGGATTAGGAATTCACACTGGTTGTCAAACACCGGTGTGCAGAAGCCCACATTGTAAACGCTGCAGGCACAGAAAATCTGACATGGTTCAGATGTTTAGCTGAGCGGGTGGTGGGGGAAAGTGTGGTTTGGGAGGGAAGCCTCCCCCAAAGAAAGTGTAGCAAGGAAAGGGAGTTTCAGCGGGGCCCGTTCAAGTCCACAGAGTGCTGATATGGGGAACAGAGCAGCAACATGTTGTCGGCATTAACTCGCCGGTATTTGTGACTGCTTTCATGAATAAAAGCAGGGTTGGAACATAGTTCCATATCCTTTCGAGAGGATAGCTCAGGGGCAACACGCTCACGATGGAAACAAGACGACACGGAGCAACACCTTACAAGTGTGAATTGGCTGGAGGGGGTTAGGTGCTGCTGATCATGTTTCTCTTTACTGATTCCTCCAGGGTGTTCAACTTGGGAATTTCAATAATGGGTGATCATGTTAATCATAAAATATCTGATGAATAGCTGTTACGTGCCTATTTAGTGAATGTTGAGTATTTGTCCATATTGTATTTTACTCTAAGTGCATTGTGTCACTAGGTGTTGCAATCCCTTCTCCATTTCTGTTTTAATCCTACCTTATTTATGTGATGACCTGGTTCCATCCCGGTTAAGACATTCAGTCAATGTGTCTGCTTCACACTCCTCTGGTGACCTTCCCAGTGCATTGAAGCTCAAATGTATGTTATTGAAGATTGGATCTGCAATATCCAATGTCCTCTCCATTCTTGATTTCATTTTACAACAAGACCTTGATCTTCACTGCATTACAGAGAGTTGATAAAAAAAGCTCCTATGATCCCATAATTGATTTTTAGTTCCTGATAATTCGTTTGTGCATGCCAATCATTTTGATGATGGCCATCTCATTATTTTGTACACCATCTTCAATCTCAGTATGTTGACTCTTTTTTCCTTTTTGTTTGAGTTTTTTTTCTCTGTCTCTTTATTCCTCTTCCACAAAGTTCTTTACATTTCCATTCCTTTTATGTTCCCCTTCCTTTCTCAAAATCAACTATTGGAACTATTTACAACATCATTATTTTTAATATTACTCAATATACAAGCAATACTTTATTGTGATTTTAATCTTCCCGGGAATTAGCTGGTTTATGCTCTTGATGCTGTGTTGTCCTCTGCATTTTCTTTTCTGGATCTTTGTTAACATATTGCTTTTACTTCTTGCTTGAAAACGAAAAATTGAGACATTGTCCAATCAAGCAACAATTCTGAAAAGAAGATTTGGTAACTTTATGTTACAACCAGTGATTGAATTGTATCAAGCCAAAGTGCTTCCTATCATAATCTTCGGTTCAGAAGCGATGCTCCAAACTCAAGACAAATTGTGGCCTCTGCTAGAAGGTAATGTTTCAAAGAGGGTTCTTGGGCTACCCAGATCCATCCCGATTTCAATAATAAAATGAAAACTTGGCCTCCTGTCCTTAAAGGCAGCTGTGAACTGGAAGAGACTATCTTTCTATCGGAAATATGAAAACCCTGAGGCTATGGCCATTTATGGCATAATCAAAACAGAAAAATCAAAAGGATAACGAAATGAAATGGGAAAAAGATGGGACCAATCATGCAAAACCCTCCTAAAAGATCTTAGGGTATCTCCTGATGATCTTATTTAAAATCCTGATCGTATCAAGGAAAAACTTTGGGAAAAAGATTGGATTGACACCTGGGAACTGGCAAATAAATACCAACTTTTTCATCAACTTGCTAAGGAAACTAGACTCTATGATAACGCAATACCTTACATATTGAAATTCCCTGACGCCGGGTATAGAGCACATTTTATGAGATTAAGGTTTAATTTATTTCCAGCAATAGAGATCCTAGCGGCAAGATCAAAGGAAAAATCTATACTGCCGACATGCAGGTTCTGCAGACCAAACGACCCTAGAGAGACCTTACAACATTTGTTCACCCTTTGCTCAGGTCTCACAGAAATGAGATCAAAATACTTTATCGAGTCAGTAAAATCTACTTCATCTCTCTGTGTAGATGAATGGTGGTCGATGGTGTTGAGAGGGGATTGTGTGGTCCTGACAATAGAGGCAGTACGTTTTCTAAATGAGTGTTTGAGTTTGGAGATTGCTAAGCAAATCTGTGCCGCAAATTCTAAACCCAGACTTTCTATTCTATGATGATCCCAAACCTTGACTTTCTTAAAGCCCTGCATTGGTAATATATATAGCAAGTCTGCAGAGCGGCTACTGGATCTGAAAGAAACTTGCTACATGAGGACTTACTTCTCTCTTCTTCTTTCATTAAAAAATGTTTGCTAAAAGTTTTGTTTTAAACTAAAGATGCAACAAAACAAATAGCACACACAATATTGCTTTTCCTACTTGTTCTGGGGAATACTCTGGATTTGGTTCTTTCTTCTAAATTCCTACCTTCCTGTGAGTTCTCCTTTCCAATTGGCTGGTCAGATCATTTATCCATTTCCTTTTGCTGTCTCCCTTCTTTCCAATTCCGTTACTGTTGTTCTTCCTAGCCCTACCTGTTCTGCTCTATTTTTTAATGTCTCATAATTGTCCCTAGATCAAAAAAACATTCTTACTTCTCTTAAGGATAATTTCGATCCATCAAATATTTATGTTTACATTCTTTTTCCACTTTTCTATCTGTTGCTTTGAAAGTAGCCAATCATCTTGATCCTCCTCAGGATTTACTATGCTATTAAAACACTGCGGCAAGGAAAACCACGAAGAGAGCTTTTTGGACTAAACCTAATGGTAAGCGGACAACACGCGACCTTTTCTAAGAGTTTATGCACAATGGAAATGCCACTAAGGTTTCGTCACAATGTTTAGAAATCTATATAAACGAGTACCTATCACTACTGAAAGGATACCACAACTCTTTTAACTAGATGACCCCTCAAAGGAACTACGACCACCAGAATGCATTGCGTTTTTTAACCTGAAGGCTGTAAGAAACTTTCTTGCAAATAAAACATTTATTTGTTTGCAGATTCTGTAGGAAGATCCTTCCTCATAAGAAAATAACGCCCAACCTATGTGGACAAATTTTCGCCTGCTAATCAAGAATGCCCGCACACTAAGAAGACCAGGTAACCAATAGGACCCTGTAGTCTTCTTTGACACTTTTAAAGATGTCGGAAGAAACATAAATTGATTCTTTTTTATCGTTTCTTTATCAACAGTTACTATCATCTCTAAGAGAAGGCCAGAGGATTCCTAACTTGGCCAAAGCCCACTTGTAACCCCTCACATTGACCACTCCTGAAGAAAGTCCCAAGACCCACATAGAGGACTGAAACATGTCGAGAACATTTTTTTGTCAGTCTAATTAATTAAACTGTCTGAGTGAATTGAATATTCCAGTGAAGGGATGTTCTAATTCTAATAATGGAATAGAATTAGAATAGAAGAATAGAAAAGATAACGATGAATCATAATCGTAACTCTGATCTAGAAGAACTACACAACAGGGATTTAATTAGAGATCAGTAACGTCAGTATCTCTAAGATTTTTTAGAATTGATTGTGCATGATGTTTGTCTTTGTTAGTACGATACATATGTATCTTTTTAGAGGGTCTAATCATGTATTTTAGACAATTTTGAAATTTCTATTAAAATTTGTACTTTTTGAACTAATTGATGGCATTCAGATGAATGGATAACTGTTGATAAAGGACCAAGTCCTATCTTTTCGAGTCTTGTGTAAACCCATATCCACCAAGGTCCATCGGGCACAGATTATTCACCTGCACTGCACACATTGCTTCCTGCATTCCCAATCCTTCTCCGCTTGTCAATACAACCCCTTCTATGACAAATGTTGACAACTTTTTCTGAACTAATTTGGCTTCCCCTATTTTTCTATTCTCATCTTTCTTTTTGTTTTTCTCTTGTAATAACCGACAATGGTGTACTATCGTCAGCTGTATCTCAGCCCATGGATTTGCTTCCATCCCTACTTGTTTCTTCATCTGCCTCTGTACTGGCTCAGTTGCCATTTCTACTGAATATCCTGAATGTAAGCAATAGGGTCTTCATCTTCCTTCATCTTACAAGTCATAATTACACCCAGATCTGAGGTTTAAGGATATTGTACCCTGAGTGCCCTCCAAACATCTGCTCTACAATTATTAAATGGCGCCCCATCATGCGCTATGTTTTGTGCAGTCACACTTGAATATCCCACTCCTCCATATATCATCATCCCTCTCTCCAAGAATGGCTGCCAGGAGACCTTTTATGTCCCCTATGGCAAACATATTTCCTCCTGTCATTTTCTCTAATTCGTGCTACGCAAAGAGAAACGCAGTGCTGAGTCACGCTGGAAAAATCACCCTTCTGATGTCCACAAAGACAGCCTCTTCTTAGCCACAATAAACTATCAAGAAGCTTATACTCCTGGCCAAAAAAGAATCCTACAATAACGGCATTGTGTCTGCACAATCAAATACTAAGGAATTATTCAAAATCCTCAAGGAACTGGAGACACCTGCTACCCACTCCCCCGACTCCTCCACCAAAGACAGCATTTGGTGCACCAATATACAGACAGCCCTCCTGGGCAAAATTGCCACCCTCCAAACCAAAATCAGAGACAAACAAAAGTCCCTACAGCCAGACCAACCCCTGACCGCCCCCACATCTAGTACCCGCCAAGCCAACTTGATTCCTAAACCGTTCGCCTTCTCCCCTCTCACTGCTCCTGAAGTAAAAGGAATTATAAACAACCTCAAGCCGTCCAACTGCCAAGGTGAACCCTGCCCGGCGCATATCATCAAGGAAGCCTCTCACGACTTAGCCCACTTTATCACAGCTTTCATAAATGCCTCCTTCAAAACAGGTATAGTCCCTGATAACCTCAAGGACGCCTGGGTGATCCCACTACTTAAAAAACCATCCCTTGACTCCAACATACCGACCAACTTTAGACCGATCACTACAGTCCCATTCCTGCTCAAGATCCTTGATCGTGCAGCATACCTGCAGATCTAAGATTAACTTGAACCCAACAATCTCTTGGGGCTAAGACAATCAGGTTTCCGTCCTAAACATGGCACGGAAACAGCCCTGATTGATTTGAAAACTCAGATGGAGACATTAAAGGACAACGGGAAATTAGCATTACTCCTTCTCCTGGACCTCTCCGCGGCATTCGATTTGGTCAACCACCAAATACTCTGCCAACATCTTAAATCAGCGGCCCACTTCTCAGAGTCTGCCAATGCCTCGATCCATTCCTTCCTCAGCAACAGATCCATGCAGGTCTTTTCACCCACAGCCTCGGCAGACCCTTTGCCTATTCAGTGCGGCATCCCACAAGGCTCTTGTGTATCGCCCATGCTATACAATGTGTTCACCAAACGCCTCTTCGACGTGCTTGACTATCTGGGTGTCTCCTACACCAATTACGCGGATGACACCCAGATACTCATTCCCATCTCTGGTGATTACACAGCCGACACCAAATCCTTGAATGATGTCTATCTGGTCATTCAGGCCTGGATGGCGTAACACGAATGATGCCTTAACGATGACAAGACTGAGCTCCTACTACTAGGATCTACTCAACGTCTTAACAAATTAGACCTAGCCTACAAGTCCTTCATCATTGACAGCAACGACATCAAGGTCTCTAAAGACACTAGGCGTCTATCTGGACTCCACCCTCTCCCTGAACAGACAAACAAATGCAGTAAGGTCCGCATCGGCCTATACTTGAAAACTTATCACCGCCTGCAGACCTTTTCTGAACCCTCAGAACTCTATTACCCTTGCAAGAACACTCATTATGTCCAAAATCTACTACTGTAGTGCCCTCTACTTGGGGACTAGCCAGTCTAACCTTAATAAACTGCAAACTATCCAAAATAACGCCATAAGGGCAGCTCTTAATATCCCCAGACAGTCCCATATCTCCAACGTTAGATCTGATCTACGTTGGCTCCCGGTAAAACAAAGAATTGCCCTAAAAACATTAGCCTTGACTCATAAATACTTGGACAATAATGCCCCACCTTACCTCTCCTCTCGCCTCACACTCCACACTTCCTCTCAACCTACCAGATCAGCTTAAACTCACAGCCTTATCCTGCCCAGATTTAAACTCCAAAAAGCAGGTGGTGTGAGCTTCCCTGTCCTAGCCTCAAAACTCTGGAACTCACTGCCTACTCCCATCAGAACTGAGCCTTCATTCCTAACTTTCAAGAAAAATACCAAATCTTGGCTGTTTACGCAGAACCTATGACGCTCCTTCATTTAAAACTTGCTACTGACCTGTAACATATCTCAACTGTGTATATATGTTTTAAATGTACTTGTATTATAATTTGTAAATTCTAAATTGCTTTATTGTATGCATGCAATTTGCTTACTTTGTTATATTGTATATATTGTAACCTTTATCCTAGAATATGCGCCCTGTTGCCAATAAGCCTGGCTGCGCTTTACAAATAAACTAAACTTCAAACTTCAAACTTCAAACTTGCATTTTAAGTTATCCCTGTCCATCTGTGGTCATAGAATATAGTGCGGTTTTGCTCCCCCTTTTTCTAACAAAGGTAACTGCATAAAACCCTGTCTCATAGTCGGATCCCACTATTAGTCTATTCATGGCAGGGATATTCATCCATGTCTGCCTCCTTGTGCGTAATGACCTTAAACTACTTACGTATGGTGGCCACTCTCCCTTCTCACTATGTGATTGTCCTCGGGATGCTCAGGATATGTTATGGGATCTGGTGTTCTTTCTTTAGGTTGTTCCAAATCCAACCATCTCACTTACTTATCCATTTGCAGACTTCCTTCAGTGGCACACGCACTTCCTCCTTCTGCCCCAAGACCAGACTCTGTTTCCTTGACTGGCATGTCCAGTCCCCAACTAATGTGACTATCATCCCCTTCACCCTTATCCAAGTTCAGTCTGCTCAAAGACAATGCTCGAGTTTCATCACTGAACAGTTTTTCCTCCACACTTAATGATTTAGGTACTTGGGATCAATCACTGTTCCTTCGAGTTCCATACTCGCTGCTTTGCCTTGACTGTTGATAAACCTTATCGATGCTTTCCGCATCATATCTTTCTTCTTCTAATGCCACTCTATATAGTGCTGGCATTACTTGCTTCATCAGAAGAATCTCTTCCACTCTGTCCCATCGTATTTCTGGGCTCAGCCTCATTTGTTCTTTAAGAATGAGACTGGCGTTGAGACCTTGCTGTGTCCTTTTCAGTTCTATTTCTTCATCTACTTCCCTTCTCTTTCTCGTATCACTTCCAATTCTTTCTTCCTCTTGCCTTTGTTCTTCTCCACTCCTTACTCCTTCCCTTCTTTCCTCTTCTTCCCTCCGTCTATGAAATCTTTTGTATCTTAATGTTTGTGCTTCTTCCTCCTCTCTCTTTCCTTGCTTTCCCTTTCTTCTATCGTTGTCTAGTGTTGTACTTTCTTTGTTCTTCTGCCCGTTCTTGTATTTTCTCTTGTGCCTCCTGATATGTCTGCTCTCGTCTCTCCCTGCTTTTCCTTTTCTGCTCATCTTCTTTCAATCTCTCCTCTCATTCCTTATCTGTTCTTTCTTGTTCATCCTTATCTTCTCTTTGCCTATATTCCTTGATACTTTTCCCATCTATCTTGAGTAATATCTGTCCTCCCTTCCATTCATTTTGTAAGAGCGCTATCCCGTCAGCCTTATCCTTCTCTCCTTTCCATCTTTCAATCTCCCTGTCTATTTCTGTGGACAGATTTGACCGCTCACGCTTTTCTTGTAAGATCTTATAAATCTCTTCTGTTCTCTTATTTTCCTTCAGACTATCATCTCTACTATAAGCGGGGGGTTCATATATCGGATTACTATAACCTGTCCCTGCACTCAGTTCCTTTAAAGGATATACCCCTGTTTCTTCCATAGCAACAGCCTTTGCTTCAGGTGAGGTAAGGGGAGCTGAAGACTCGACACCTTCCTCCTTCTGCTGATTAAGCATCCACTCCTCAGGTGGCAGGTCTTCTCTTTCCTCTTGATACATCTTCCAGAGCTCTAAGATCAGAAATCTTTTCTCTAATTTCTTCCCTGTGTATTCTGCCTGCAAATATGTGGTCATGTTTTGCAATACCACTTTTGACAACAATCCACTTGTGGCCACGGCATGAACATTTTATCTGCTGTGCCTTTTACCCATTCCGCACTATACTTTTTGAGCTTGGGCATATGCTTTGGCAGTGTCTTGCATAGGTGCATGAGAGGAGTATCCCCCATAAAGTCTCACTTGACTGTCGACACTTACCAGATTGTTAAATAAACTTTATACTTTGGCTTAAATCACCACTTTGCAAAGTTTTTTAAAACAACAAATATGAGCATATCACCATCAATCGCTGCTCAAGCCTCTTATTTCAAAAGTCTGTCTATTCTCTTGATTGTCATCAATCCCTGTTGCTCCTTAACCTTTTCAATTTTTTCACAATCTCTATCGCGCTTTGATATTTTATTCAACAAACAACATTTAGACTAGTCAGAAATTAAACATAAACACTGTGATCACCTTTTCTCTCGCCTTTACTTTATACCCTATACTGTGTTTGAGACATCACCTTACATAATCCTGATTACGTGTTTTATATTTCACTCTACCCCCACTGGGATATGAGATGTCCCCTTCTAACTCCCTTGAGTAAGGGTTTCTAGGCGCTACCTCTTCTCTTCACAATATTTCCCATTACTCAAAAATGTTCACAATCCCGTCCCCTTATTTGCCATTCCCCTTAACCTACTCACCATTCGTTAATTGACTCGAAGACTTCGGTTTCGACTCCTCCAATCCAAACACTTCACCTCAGTCCACAGTGTGCCCATCGAAACCATGCAGGGATTTTGTCAAAGGCTGACCTGCCTACGTCTCGGTTCTTCTTGCAAATTTATTTCTATCGGCCGCTATCCACAGGAAACTTTGCGATCTTCCAGGTAATGGCGCAGGATGCCCGGTCATCTATAACTCTGGAGACAAACTAGGTTGGATCTTTTTGAATCATCCGCACTGCTACCACGTTAGCTTATGGCCCATTAGGAACGTGCATGCCATGGATGGGTTCACAGAATAACTCTGAGTCCAAATAACCGAACCAACTCAGGAAGATGGCAAAGTACTGTTTTACAAACCATTATCTAAAACGGGAGTTACAACGAACATCAATGGACGTACGCTCAATTTCTCTCAATCATTTTTTCCCACAACATAGACTTTTTACTAAAAACACGTCAGAGGTGATGTCATTCTATGTAGCAAATAATAAAAAACCTACTGGGGATCGGGATAGGCTTAAGAGGAACATCTAAGTACACATTGGACCTCATTACAAGTTTGGAGGTAGCCATGCTGTTCTTAGTGGCATGGCTGCCTCCAAACTCGTGTCCGGGTCCTGAAAAAAGGGAATTATTGGGCCATTCCAACTTTTGCGGGCCCAGTAATTCCCTTTTTTTTTGGGACCCAGACCCGGTACATCCCTATTCCAATTCGGGCCCCCATGGGTCTCAATGGGAATGGGGAGGATTCTAACAACAGACCCGTTAATGACAGGTCCGTTGTTAGCATCCTGGTCTGCTCTCGGGTGGCGGTATGCACATCTGGTCTGGCCCAGACATGCATACCGCCAGCCGAGAGCAAACCCGTAATGTGGTGGCCCGGAATGAACGGTGCTAGAACCTTACCAGCACCGTTCATTCCACGGCTGCCAGCCTCGTAATGAGGCCCATTGTATAGGAACTAGGATTGTGATTGGCTGCCCACTGTCAGGTGGGCAATACATACCTACCTCTAAAACATGTCATATTTAAAACCATTAGATACATAGTTTCCCATTGGTCTTCAAAGTATAAGGTCCTTTGTTAGATGGACCACTTCAATTGGTTGGCACGCTTGTGCCTTGTCTGGAACATTCAGTTCATTAAGCATCATGTAAGCCCAGACCCAGGTGCAGGGAGATGGGCCTGACTCTACCTCCCCACCCATTTAGCCCAACATCTCTCATCACCCAAGCCTTCTGCCATGAAGATTGTCTTTGAACTTGGCCTGGCAAAGTATCCTTGTCTCTGAGAATACATGGGAGTGTGGGCACTCGCTATCGTCTTCTGGGTCTCCAGGTTGCACTCTATTTTCATCTTTGGCTCACATGACAGGAGACCACGATCTGGTCCATTTTACAGGTTTTAAATGTCTTATTTGAATAAAACCTGGCACTCCTGGTGTTCTTCCTTTGCACCTTAACAAGGGATGATTCATCCTTCACACGTTCACTCCTTTCCAGAATAGATAGCTGACCTTGGCTGCTCAGTCTTGACTCTAGGCCAGACAACCTCGCCATGCAGCTCCACTATTTCAGCTTATTCTTGCTGCGACACAATTTTCCCTTTCTTCTTCATGGGTCCTGGCTTACTAAATATCATGATACTGATGTCCAGCTTCTATAGAGTGGCAGCTTCGGCCTGCATTCTATTCACTACATATAGCCAGCTTCTATGATGACTTAGTCTATGTTGCGTTACAACGTATTTAAAAGTTCACTTGACTTTTTACTTCGTCATTAGCTTCTGTAGGATCCATACATCCTCCAGCCAATATCCTGAGACTTTGTTCATACTCTCTTATGATGTCACAGACTTCGTTCCTTTCTCATTTTCATATTCCTTCAGGGAGTTCCTCCCTTAGATTGTAGTCCCTTTGGGGATACATTAAATAGGGTTGTTTCAATAGGTACGTTCTTTCGAAAATACACTGCACTATTGTCACATCTGCTGGTGTCAAACACAGCACAATCTCAGGCTTCCAACATATTGGAGGTAGGGCAACAGGATTTCCTACAGAGGCATGCAGCTGATCACCTACAAGTATAACTAGGACATACCGGTTTTGCATCGATATCAGTCTTAGGGCAGGGAGTTCCACCTTTACGACGTTGAACCCTTGTTCGGTGTCATTTGCTAGATGTATTAGTTCCCAGAGGACAATCTGCAGCCATTTTGCATTGGCCGCTGCTTGAACCCGGACAGCATCGATGAGGCAAAAAAAGTTTTTGCTTTGCTAAAGAGCCAATATTCATCTGGTATTTCACTGAGCAGGGTTGCTGAGTCCTGGGACAGATAATTCGATCTCTTCTTCCATTTTAGATGTTCACGATTTTCTTTCTCTGGAAGGATGCAAAACTGCGATGTTGGGCAGAGGTTTCTTGTTTCTTCTTCAGGAGTTGGTGGGGATAGGAGAAAAGGTCTCTGCTGGCCCCCCTTGCAAATGTACATCTGGGATTACAAGTAGAGCTGAGTGCAGTGTAGCTAGCAAACAATAGCCCATCCATGAGGGTGGGAGGTGCAAGTATGCTTGTTGGCCACACACCCAGTGGTAATCCATCACTGCCACCATGCCTTTTTTGAGATCAAGAATTAGTAGAGTTCTGTTACAATGTTCATTGGACCGTACAGGTATCGTTCCAGCACTATAAAAGCAAAGTGCATACGTTTCTTCTCTGTGTACTTTCTCTGGTTTCTCCTTCACTTCAATCCATGTTAATTTTGTGATATGTTCAGTTCAGAATTGTGTACATGCAGCTTACACCCTTGCCACAATCCCTTCTTTGTATCCCATGGGGTCCTCTGTCATGCAGCTCATTGTGGTTTATTGCCATTTGTTATTTGAGTATTTTAGTCCTTCTATTACCAAATAAGGTTTCTTTTGTCATTTGTTGCTTTTTGAATTGTTGCCTTTCAGAAAATCTGCATCCACCACTTCGAGTCTTACATTGTGTGCCTGGAAAGTGCCTCTGAGCCTTCATAGCGCAAGATGTACTAGGCATTCTGCCTCTAGAATTGGTACTTCCTGTGGCACTAGGACCTTGGGTGCCCCTGGTGCATGCAGTATTAAGGAACACACATAACAACTTCCATTCACTCTAATTTTTCCCCACCACACTCAAATCAGTATACAAACTGTTAGATAGTTCAGGGTGACGTACATCTTCTATAGCAGCTAAGCCAAACCCACGATATGCATCATATTTCTGCCTTTGAGCTTGTCTCTTTGTAGGTATGCATACCCAGCTATATCCATTTATGATTGTGGTTGCATTATGTACATTGATTGACAGGGTTGGTAAATTTGGAAACAATAGGGATCTAGCAATATATTCTAATATTCCAGTTGGAGGGGGTGGGATGTTACCATATTGGGGCATGGCGTTGTACTTTAGGAGTGATACATTAGCTTGTGGGTTAGGCTCTGGGAACAATAGATACTTCTTTACCTTTGTGGAATGTTTGGTTTTGTCTGATTTTGCATGTAAAACACTATTTACAGTAAAGTAATAATCATCTCCTGCCCTCCCCCCTTTTATATTACCCTCTAATATAAACATGCTCACTAAATAAATTCCCAGGCTAACCATGGAAATGGCAAAAACAATAGCTACAAAATGCATAGCACACATATGTGAATACAGAAATCTAGACCTAACATCAAACTTGTAATGTTTTCTAACATGTATTGAGTGATTTGAAGGTGTTAGTGCCATTTGCTCAAAAATTGAGTTATCCGAGGGTGCTTGCTCCATGCTTTCAATGAATCTGATAGCTAAAATGTATGCACACAAAAAGAGAGGGAAAGGGAGAAACAGGGAGAGAGAAAGAGAGAAAGAGAGAGCGAGAAAGAGAGAGAGATGTATAAAGGCAAGGGTGGTAGCGCCTGGGTGTATAAACAAAGTGTTGTAGCAGCTTTGTGCCTGTGTACACCTTTGGGGAGGAAGTGAAACTGAACTTTGAGCTATGGCAGTAGGACATTTTTTAGAGTTTTTTGGGTGGATTAACCAGCAGAATCGATATTTACAGTTTACATGTACTTACAGCTCGGAAAAAATTGATTTTCAAGATATAACAATCTGGGTTGACAAAGATCAAAGGATACTACAAGTTAAACCTTTCCATAAAAAAACTGACAAGAATGCCTTGTTGAGTTTTAATAGTTTCCATCCGAGGCACACTCGTGAAAATTTACCATTCAGTCAGTTTATTAGGTTGAAGAGAAATAGTACGTTGAATTCCACTTTCTACACAGAAGCTGACCAACTGAAAGTGAAGTTGATTAACAGGCATGATCCTAAGAAAATCGTCAAAAGAGCGTTCAAAAGATCGATTCACAACCATCGTGAAGCACTGCTTGAATACCGTTCAAAAAATCAGGACAGTAATAACATTGTGTTTGTGAGCACTTTTAATGAAAAAACAAATGAGGTCATCAAAATTATTAAGAAAAACTGGCATGTTTTGGCAGGAGGTGAGAGCCCGTTAGACAGTCCAATGTGTGCCTATAAAAGAGCGTCTAATTTGAAAGAACTATTTACTAAAAATGATATTGCTTTAAAAAGGAAAGAACAGATCAGCATCACAAAAGCGTGGGGCTTACCCTCAGAAGTAGGGCACGGACCCTGCGGTAAGTGTGTTAATTGTAAATACACCAGTAGACCAAGAGAGTTGGACTTGGGACTTACAAAGTTGTGGCAACAAACTAGTCTCACAAATTGCAATTCATCGCATGTAGTATATGCAGTGTGGTGTCCGTGCCATAAAATTTATATTGGAATGACAGAGCGCAAAGTAACCATACGTATAGGGGAACACAGGAGTTGCATCTGCAACCAGAATGTGCAGGCTCTGATGGTGAGTCATTTTTTGGTAATGCACCATGATGCAGATCAATTGAAATGGACCATCTTGTGGCGATTGGACAGAACCAGTAATGCTGATGCTGACCTCAGTAAACTGCAGTACAAAGAACAGTGGTTGATTTTTTTAACTAGGTCAACAGTCAATGGACTTAATGAAGAAATTAATTGTAGACATTGATTTTGGTTGTCCCAGAGGTTCTCATACATAGGTTGTTGCATTGAGAACTGACTGGGATGGTCGTTTAGTGTCATCAAAGATATACACATTAGTTGTAGTCACGGTGGAGTGCCGACTTTAGGAGAGTGAGGTTACCAGCATAATTGAGACTGACACTATTGTGGTGGACGAGTACTCACAGATGTGGAGCGTGGTTGTTTTGCTGTGGTGTTGCTCTGATAGCTGTAGACAGTCAAACGTACGGAGATCGTGTCGCGTGAGGACATGCTTTGTTTTCACGTGAAACTTGAGACACGAAGAAACGTGAGGTCGGATGCAGTCACGTGTCATGTAAGGACATTCTTTGTTTTTACGTCTGAACTTGGGATACGCAGTACGTTAGGTTGAATCGAATCACGTGACGCGCTCATGTGACATTAGATTGGTTCACGTGACATAAATGTACGGACAAATAGAACGCTCGGATACCAATCAGTTACAGAGCGACTTCGCACCGAGTGGGGAATGTGAGACGGAGAGATCAAGCACTAGCCACAGGAGGGGTGAGTCCATCGTTCTGTACGATTCTGTATGCGTTGTGTAGTCAGTGACTATGTGGAAAACTGTTGACACAGTGATATTTGAAACCGGATACGTGACGGGTGGTTTCTTTTACACAGGTCCCCCTAATATATGGAATTCGTAGCGGCTGACTGATTAACGCTGCAACGCGTACAGAGAACCACTCCATAAGGTGATAGCAGCGTAGAAGTTGGGATCGTGGTTGCCATAATTTCTATTTTAAGAAGAATGGGACCCCCTAGGAACAGGTAATGATTGCACCTTTGAGGTGAACCTTGTAAATGACCAGACTCAACATAATGGCTTCTAGTTTGAATTTTTTTTTTTTAAATCAATATAGTGGAAGTGTCAGTAAACATCTGAGTGGAATGGATTCAGAGAGAAAGTAACCTAATCAGATGGTATTATCTTAGGATGACCTGTGTGAAAGGAGAGCTAGGAGGAGAGGAAGAGAAATGAATGTAATTAGATCTTCTTCATTAGCAGTATATGTTATACTGTTTAAAATTGAAAGTGTTTGGTATATTGTCCAGGTGTGATGTTACACAGTAGTTTGAGTTGTTTGGCATCTCTCATGTTTTTCAGGATTTGAGCGGTCAGACATATTTGTTTGGATACTCCCCTACAGATACCGTTGTTGAACTAATTATCACAAAGAATGATAGGGTAAGCCCTAGTTATAGTAAACTTACGTACTGGCTAGGAAGAATGACAGTGAATTTGTTGATACTGACTGTTGTTCCTTGTTGTCTTCCCTCTTTTTGTTTCCCCAGGTCATGAATTGTGTGGCACAGAGTTAGTGGTGCACAGCTAAGAGTTTTTTTAAGATTGGATCTACCTCATGCGAAGAGATATTGTTTAAGGGTACAGATGGTCCCCCTGATGAAGTTCTTTAACACTTTGGCAAAGCAAATGGTTTTGAACGAAACATGTTGGGAAAATGAAGTATATTGTGATTGAGTTACAATATAAATAGTATTCCGATATTTCGGATACCTATCCTCCCCAAGGTAGCATAAACGGGGTGAGGAGCACACTCAATAGATAGATTACTTGTAGAGTAGTATCCTTTATTAATAGGGAACTAATGAGCTACCGACCATTTGGTCTCTTTAGATTAAGTGGTCACCCTAACGTTGTACAGTATTAAGTTTTGTATAGGCAGGTGATGCATGGGTGAACACGACAGAGGTGATTTACATATGGGAATTGTTTTAGTGGAATTTTTGTAATAAGGTTTTTATGTATTTTTGCAAATTTTAATCAATGATGTTTTACAAAGTTGAGTCAATTTTTGTGATGTTCATGAAATTAAAAAATGTGATTTATAAATTTTGATTTTGACTGAGTGCCTATTTGTTAAAAGCACTTGGTTGTTGGTTGACTTGGGGGATACAAGAGGGAGCAACAGGGTGACGTGGTTTGACCTTTGGTGTTAGGATTGTCCCGAATTTGTATTTAGGAGCCTGGTCATTACGTCATTAAATTGGCTCCGTGTCTCTAGATGGTGTTTGTATAGTAGGAAAAGGAAATCAGGTAGATGCCCACTGCCAATTATTAAAGTGCTGGTGTAGCATCTGAAGGGGCCTTCCAAATGTCGGACAAGTCATCCAGTACCAGAGGCCCTTCACTTTGACTGCAAGCGGACTGGAATAGACCACTTTGAATGTCTGTTGAACCTGGGGCTGTTCCACCTACAGACAAAGGAACAAACATAGACAGGTTCTCTTGGCAGCAGAGGTTGAGTGACTGGATGTTCAGTTGTGCAGTCAGCAGTGGTGTTTGGCATGTCTTCTGATCTGGTGGTGCAATCTCTCAGGAAATTCATCTAATAGCATATGTTAGGGTTGTTAAATAGTCTTTTTTATTTATGTATTCATTTATTTATTTGCATTTGTTAAGCGCACTTGCAGCCATAAGGCATCGAGGCGCTGTTACAGAAGGTGAGAGGACTTGTGATTAACAAAGCGGGTGACCAGAGGTCTCATAGTTACACATATATATACAATGGCATGCAGGTACAGGAATACTGCTTAAGGAGATTCACATTGGGAGGTATTTTAGGCAAAGAGCCTAGTTTTGATAGCCTTGCGAAAGGCTAGGTGTGGCTCAATCAGTCTGAGATGAGGTGGCAGTGCATTCCAGTGTGTGGCTGCTTGGGTGGGGAAGCTGGAGCCACCAGCGCACACCTTTCGCGTTGTGGGCGTGACAATTGTGTTGACATAGCACGACCGTAATGGTCTTGTGGCCGTGTGTTTAATGATTCTGTGTGTTAGGTATGGGGGGGCAAGTTCATGCAGGCATTTGTGGCTGATGGCAAGGGTTTTAAAGACAATTCTCTGTTTCACTGGGAGCCAGTGAGCCTGCCTTCTGATTTCGGAGATATGGTCTCTTCTGACAGTACCTGTGGCTGCCCTCAGTGCATTCTTTTGGAATAGCTGCAATTTGGCAATGTTTTTGTTGGAGGTCCCAACGAGGAGGGCATTACAGTAGTCTAGCCTTGACCCGCTAATTGCCCTGGCAATGGTGAGGCAGTTATGACGGGCCAGGAACAGCCTGGCAGCGTTGAGGACTTTAGAATAGTACTCTGAGGAGGCGGCAATGGCATTTACCTGTCTGTCCATTGATAGGTTGGAATCCAGGTAGACTTCCAAGCGTCTTCACGTAGTTGGAGACCTTAATGGGAATGTTGTCGATGGTGAAGGAGGCGTATTGATCTCCGAGGTTGCCGAGAGTGAATGGTGACCCTATGAGGAGGAGTTCAGTTTTATCACTGTTGAGCCAGTTCTCTGCCATCCAGGATTGGATGGTGGAGTAGATAGAGGTGAGGGTTTTAGTGTCTGCTTGGTAATCGCCGGTAAGTGGGATAAGGACCTGTGTGTCATCCACGTAGTTGGTATATGCGATGCCAAGTGAGTCGAGGATGTTGAATAGGGGCCTGATGAAGAGGTTATAAAGCGTGGGCACGATACAAGAGCCCTGAGGGACACCGCAGGTGATAAGGCTAGGAGAGGCGGATGCTGAGTCAGAAAAGACCTTCATGGTTCTTTCTTGGAGAAAGGAGGTGATCGATTGACAGGCTTTAGTGGAGAAGTGGGCTTGAATGGCTAGATGGTCGCACAGGGTGTTGTGGTCCACCAAGTCAAAGGCGGCGGAGAGATCCAGGAGCAATAAGAGAGCAGGTTTGCCTTTGTCTCTGAGATCGTCCATTTGGTTCTTTAGGTCAAGGAGGGCCGTCTCGGTGCCATGCCGTGGGCGGAACCCAGATTGCTCCAGGCCGAGGAGACGGTTGTCTTCCAGGACAGAGAGGCTGTACTGCCTTTGGAGCAGGTGGCAGGTAGGCTGCTCTGTCCAGAATTTTGAGCAGGAACGGAACAGTGGTGATGGGCCTGTAGTTCCCGGGGACTGTAGGGTCGAGTGAGGGTTTTTTAAGGAGTGGGTGTACCCAGGCTTCCTTAAGTCCAGACGGGATATGGCCTGACTGGAAGGAGTTGATAAATGCAGTAAGGAATGGGGCTAGGGTGCGTGCCGAATCTTTGATGAGACTAGCTGAGCAGGCATCACCCTTACAGTTGGAAGGTTTGATGGAACTGAGCAGGGTAATGACCTCTAGCTCAGAAACATCTTTGAAGTCAAATAGAGGGGAGGGGGTGGTCTTGCTGGGTGGTTTAGCATGCATATTGGCTATAAGGTTGGATAGGGCTTTTTGTTGTCCGCAAATTTTAGTTTGGAGAGTGTTAAGCTTCTCTAGCATAGCAGATTGAATGCTATTACACCACTTGTTGTCTTTGATGACTGATGGGGGGGAGAAGGTGGTTTTTCCAATTCCCTAAAGATGGTGAGTAGCTCCTTAGACCCCGACTTGGCATCAGTGATCCTGGCGTTGAAGGAGGCAGCTTTGGCTCTGGTAATGTTTGTTTTATAGGATATGGAGATAGCTTTTAACTTTTGTTTGGGGGGCTTCAGAAGGGTTGGCTTTCCATGTGGAGAGGGCAGTCCTCTTTAGCGCACGTTAATCAAGGAGTTCTTTAGTGAACCATGAGTTGCAATGTTTGGCCTTTTTTGCTTTTTTAAGGGTCAGTGGAGCGATGGCGTCCATGGCTGACGTGATGACTTCCTTGAAAGTGTTGGCTAAGGTTTCAGAGATATTGGAGGACGGGGCCTGTAGGACAGGGTGGAGAAGGCAGGGTCCTAGGTTCTCTACTGTGAGTAGACGTGAGCAACTTGTGTAGGTGGTCGGGCACGGTGGGGGGGGTGAGAGGGCAACTTTCTTGGTTCCAAGGTTGAATTGGATGTAGTGGTGGTCAGACCAAGGGATGGGGGTGTTGGCGGTGATGAGTAGGGAGAAAAACTGACTGCATTTCCTACCCTTGACCCTGTTCAGTTTGTGCACACAACACATCAGATGCGCATAGGGCAGCAGCGGGTCTAGGTGACCGTTGTCAGGTGACAACTGTCACCTAGAACCGCTGCTGCCCTATGCGCATCTGATGCTCTTCTGATGTGAGATATTGGTATGTGTATGCAATGACCAGTTACCACCACATGGGGCGATAGATGGTGGTCCTTGCTGGGTTGTGTGCACAAACTGAACAGGGTCAAGGGTAGGCAATGCAGCCAGTTTTCCTTTAACGTAGTGCGCATCTGATGCTCTTCTGATGTGAGATATTGGTATGTGTATGCAATGACCAGTTACCACCACATGGGGCGATAGATGGTGGTCCTTGCTGGGTTGTGTGCACAAACTGAACAGGGTCAAGGGTAGGCAATGCAGCCAGTTTTTCTTTAACGTAGTGCAAAGCTTAGATAGTTTAATTTTTAGCAGTCCATTGATTCTCTCCACAACTCTGTTAGTCTGGTAGTGATAAATAGTACACATCCAGTGTTCGATATGATATGATATGATATGATATGATGTGGCATTTATAATGCGCTGTACACTCCTGTTTCTAGGTGCAACAAGACAAGGGCAGGACAAAAGAAGGATCTTACTAGGCCTTTTGTCATTCATATCGCACAACTGTGGGAAAGAGGGAAGGGGAGAAGTGCGAGGGGGAGGGAAAGTGGAAAGTGCAGTTAACTCAAAAGTGCAGCCAGCGGGTGGCTCATAAGTGCAGAGAGAAGGGACTGTAGGGTTTCAGATACAGACCCTTAAGTGCTGTGGAGCCCGGAGGCAGTGCAATGGCAACTGGATATGCAGGAGCCTGGGCCCGAATTCAGAGGGTGACCAGGTGATCAGTGCTCGGAGCAATCAGGTGCACATGCAGGGGAGAGGAAGAGAGAAAGCAGAGCAAAAAGGAAGGTCTTGAGTTGCTTTTGGAACCAGAGATGGTTCTGCTTAATTTTGAGAGAGGCGGGGAGGCTGTACCAGAGGGAGGCCCCAGCCGAGGAGCTAGATCTGCCCCCAGCTCTCTGCTTGGAGAAGCGTCTGATCCTCAGAGACTTGGAGGTGGATGAGAGCTCGAGAAGGAATATGGTTTGGAAGAGAAAGGTGGAGGTAGAGCAGTCCCAGGCCCCAGAAGCCTCGTGGATGATGATGCGGGTCTTGAACCTGCTCTATGCAGCCACACGGAGCCAGCAAAGAGATTTCAGAGCTGGAGAGATACAAACCCTGGACTTGAGGCCAAGGACAAAGCTCATTGTCTTGTTCTGGATAAGTTGTAAAGGTCAATGAGCAGAGGCAGGAAGATTTAGAAAGAAGTTGGTGCAATAGCCCAGCACAGAGAAGGCCAGAGCTCTGGAAACAGTGAGCTTCTGTTGGAAAGTGAGAAAAGTCAGAATACCTCTGAGGAGGTGCGGCTGATAGTATGACTTCTTAGAGATGTCAGAGATGTGAGGAGAGAAGGAAAGAGTGGAGTTGAAGATGACACCAAAGTTCTCAGCCTCACAGGAAGGCGCAGGAAGAGCGCCCAGAGTGGGTGGCCAGAGAGTGAGAGGAAAGGAGGGAGCAGGTGTCCAAATGAGCAGGATCTCAGTCTTACTGGCATCAAGGCAGAGATCATTGATGGCACACCATTCTTGAATTGCGACCAAACAGTCTGGTATGAGTGAAGAAGCAGAGGTGGCTGAGGTGAGCCTGAAAGAGAGCCAAGTGTCATCCACATAACATTGAAAATTGGAGCAGAAAGTAGCGATGCAGTGGGGAAGAGGTGCCAGGTAGTGGTTGAAGAGCCAGGGAGAGAGGTTAGACCCTTGGGGAACACCACAAGTAGAGAGAGAGCGATAGAAGAGAGGAAAGACCCCAGTTGGACATGAGAGGGTCGGTAGGTGAGAAAGGAGGTCAACCAGGCCAGGGCCTGATCAGTAATACCAAGTTGTCATGAAGGTGATTGTGCAGGATGTCATGGTTGACCGCGTCAAAGTAGAGGATAGATCGAGGAGAATGAGGACAGAAGGGAGATTAGAGTCAAGATTGGATAGCAAGTCTTCACAGGTGTTCAGGAGAGCAATTTCCGTGCTTCTGGCATCTCTGAAGTAAGACTGGTGGTCATGGAGGCAACTAACAGATTCAGTATGTAGATTAACCTGGGAGATGGCCATCTCTTCCAAACGTTTGCCCAGAAAAGGAGTGATGGAGATTGGGGGATAGTTAGCCAGAGAGGAAGGATCGGCCGAGGGCTTCTTTAGAAAGGGGTGCACAAGAGAGTGCTTAAGAGGGAGCTGAAAGTTCAAGTGGCAAAGGAGTGATTGCACAAATCAGCCAAGGCTGGAGGAAGGGTGACGATTTGGTCCATTATGTTTCTTGATGGTTCAGGATAAGCAGGGGAGAACCTGCTTTGACAAGGCTTTCATGGATTGGACTTGTCTAGAAACATCGTCAGGGGTAAACAGGCGAAAGGAGGAGAAATGAGGAGAAAGGAGGAGGAGAGACTGCCTCTGGTGGGCCAGTAGTGGTAGAGGAAGAGGAAGAGGATGTAGAGGAAGAGAGGGTGGACAGGATTTCCTGATTTTTAGTAGTAATATGATAGGACAAGGCTGTGCAGAGGACCTTGGAAGGAACAGGAGAGGTATAGACTGCAGCAGGATTGGCCAGCTCCTTGTAGATTTTGAAAAGTTCAGCTGAGTTTTTAGATGCCGCAGAGATGCGGACTTGGATGTAGACTCTCTTCTTAGAGAGGACAGAGAGGCTGTACTGCCTTTGGAGCAGGTGGCAGGACAGTTTGTCAGGGCATGCGCCCAATCCCCTCCACTTCCTCTCTGCCGCCCTGCACTTGTGTTAAAGGGTGGCGTGTTCAGAATCGTACCAAGAGTTACAGTTGGATTTGGACTTCAAGTGGATCCTCATGACAGGGGCAAGGACAGTGTTAGAGATAGAGAGATGAGGGTTAGAGAGGGCTGTGTCAGGGTGTGACACACGATTCATGGGTCAGATGACTGAGAAGGTAGGTGGCAGTGCTGGAGTCGGTTTGACCTGCGGTGAAAGGGGAAGAAAGAAGAAATTGATCCCTTCAAGAGTGCCAAGCAGTGCAGTAATCTCCTTGAACAATTAATTGAAAAAGTGTGTGCCATTATCTGACATTAACACATCGCACACGCCCCATCGAGGGAACACTTCGCAGACCAGGAATTTCACTGTGCATTTGGCATCCGGATGTGCACAAGGACCTGCCTCCACCCAATGAGAGAAGGGGCAGAGAACAATAGTCAAATATACGGACCTGCTGAACCTTTACCCCAAGTCTGCATAGTCGATATGCAACTCGCGTAACGGCCCAATAGGGTGGGGCAGGGTGCCTCTCCATGTTCGTACGGTCATGCCGGTGCTGAAACTTTGACATGTGGTGCATTTAATGATCATGTTTGTTAGGTGTTCCTGAAGATTTGCTTGTTTGCAGCAATATAGTGCTTGTGAGAGGGGTGATGGAGCTGATCAAATGCTGTTACGAGCATGTTGTGTGGCATTACTATTTTCCCTGTGCATTCTGGCCTCCACAATAGATCTGTAGGGGATTGTGTACAACCTATTTTTCCCCACAATTGTTTCTCCTCGTCTGGGGCACTCTTCTGTACTTTACACAATAGGCAGGGCATTGTAGCCACCAGGGGGCTGATCAGTGGAAGATGTCGTGAGGACATATTCAGTTACATTGGGAACTGGAAGATATGCTACATGGTTGGCTGCAGTGTCTGTGGAGGCCTTTCCGAGAGACACTTCATCAGTGCTATTAGTGTGGGCGGCTCATTTGACAACTGTCATGACAGAAGGTTGGGACAGTGCAAAGATCAGTTTGCCTAGCAGCACGGCGTGCTGTACCAGGGAGTTGTCTGCCATCCTGAAGCCCCTCCTCTTCCATCGTGACAGACCAGCGTGCACAGTGGAAGTTAAGTATGCTGAGTCTGAGTTGATGGTCACTTGGCACCCCTGGGATGCTTGTAATGCTTTGGTCAGTGCACCAAGTTCTGCTGCCTGGGCAGAGTAATGTATTGGTAGCCTTTTAAAAAGCAATGTTTCATATTCCCTGTCCGCTAGGCACACTACCCTCCACCCCAGTGTGTCTGAGACCGGTGTCCTGGTCAATTGTCACTGACCCATCAACTAAAAGGACCTCCCCCCTCGAGTGGCCTGTCCTTTGCCTTGGGTATGTCATCCTCCTCCCCCTTATATTTCACACAGTCATGCTCTGCTATATCCTCATCAGTGCATGCTTCTGTAATGAAGGTTGCAGGGTTCACTGTTTTACACCACAAAATGTAAATATTTCGGCTGGAGAGAATGATTTCATATGTTGGTACTCTTTGGGTCGTTCAGGTAGGTGGTCAAGGTGGATTGGATCTTTCTTTGATTGCAAAGACGGCATGTTCCATATAGAGGATGACATAACAGCCCATCGCAATTGTGGAACTCTTCTATATGGCGAATTACGCTGCCACAAGAGCCTGTTTGCATGCAACCTGGCCCTGCATCACTGAGTCAAACACGCCACTATAATAGGCCAGTGGCTTGTGTCCCATTGTGCTCTTTTGGGTCAGTACTGCAGTCATGAGCTGGCCATCGCAGTAGGAGAATAGGTAGAATTCCTGTGTGTAATCTGGTGTTGCTAACACTGGGGCAGTTGATATTACTTCATTGAGATCATCACGAGAGGTGAGGTGTCCCCTTGGGAGCCATTCTTGTAGCCATATGCTCTAACCTAAACTCCACCAGTTAGATTAATTGGGGATTTCAACGCTCCGTGCTCCAAGGCTGCTGTGATTAGTTTTATTGGAATTTTACTGTCAGTCTGATGACAATTGCTATGTGTTTTTAAATTTACTACTGCCTGTCTCTCACTCCTCTTTCTTTGTCTGTGGGGCTGAGCTTCCTCAACTCCCACATGTCGCTCTACCAGGGATTTAGTGCCAGAGCACACGCCTGTGGCTTGCGAGAGGTGAGGTGTCCCCTCGGCATCCATTTTAAAGCCTCTTGCAGCTGTATGCTCTAACCTAAACTCCACCAGTTAGATTAATTGGGGATTTCAGCGCTCCGTGCTCCTAGGCTGCTGTGATTAGTTTTATTGAAATTTTACTGTTAGTGTGATGATAATTGCTATGTGTTTTTAAATGTACTACTCCCTCTCTCGCAGTCTTCTTTCTTTGTCTTTGGGGCTGAGCTTCCTCGACTCCCATGTGACGCTCTACCAGGCATTTATGTGCCGGAGCACACGCTCATGCAGCGGGCGGGTGCAGCGGGCACATCGAAGGCATGCTTAAGGCACGCTTAAGGCACGCCCATCTGTGCCCGTCCGCACACGGCTCGGGCATGTTGGGCATAACGATAAACTTACCACAACAGGTATGCCATACGAAATAAGCGCTCCTACTCGCTCTCTGCTGCTTTCCATGGCACCTTCTGGTACTCTCTGGCCACCAGGGTTCTCAATTTACTCTAAGACTACTGGCAGCAGTTAAGTATTTCAATCCGGCGATACACCCTGGTCTCAGCCTAGTATGCAGCACACAACTGAAATGCTTATTTTGTTATATATGTAGGTTCAATATTTGAGAGATACACTACTCATATCACACCACTTTTTCAAATACCCCAGGCCACGGTGGACCAGGAACCAAGCTAGTTGGTAAAAGTAATATGTATTTATTTATTTAAAATTCAAGAAAATCATACACTTTTGAATATATGGGGCAGCAATCACCAATGTGGTGACAATAACAATAGGAATGTAGGCAATTTACTTAAATGGACCCTTTAGTAACACAAATATAAAACACCAGAGAATAGAGACACTTTTGAATTTTTAGAATGATAGCACTCAAGTTAGGATTTCCCCCTGCATTATTCCTCAACCGACAAATAATCAATTCTAAATAGATATAAAGAAGTGGCAGGTCATCAGGAATGAGGAATAAGAAATAAAATTCAAATCCAACTTCCCTCCCCAAACAAGAGAGAAAAACGGATTTGAAACCTTTCTAATGTTAAAATGACACTCAGAAATGGCCAAATAAAACAATGAATGTGTGCAAAAATCCTTAAATAAGTACAATTGTCTACGGGAGCAACACTGGAAAGTGCAAGAAATCATATGCAATTGATTGAGCAAACACATACAATTCAAAAATTAATGGAAGTTTTAAAACAATTGATAGTAAAAATAACATGTGTAAAACTTTGCAAAAATGCTCATTCCCACCTGAAATTAACCAAGCGGTTTTTGAAATAAATGAGTGAAATCTACTGATTTGGAGTGCAGGTATTTGGTTGGGGTTTAGCTATAGATGTTAGGTACAATCAAGAGGTGAAATGAAGTCTCTAGCTATTAAACTGAGGGAGATATGTAATGTAGAATAAGGTGCGTTTTTAGAAAAATTGGGTAGTGAAAACATAAAAGAAAATCAATTTGGACAAGAATAGTTTTACTCTATACTAGAGCATTCACGCTAGAATTCCAAACAGGGACACAGTAAACTCCAGGGTTGATTCATGAGTTCAACCCTAGTTCCCCAGCACCCTCTCTAGCGGAACCAGTCCAATCACTTGAAATAGGATTGATTGCTTAGGATTCACACAAGATAGAATTATTACAGAGGTGGCACAAGCAATTTAAATCAATGATAGGTTTGCAATAATGATTCGGACAATTTTACAAGTTATTAAGGTAAGGATAGGATGGTTTAGATATTGGGATAGGACAAGGCAAGGCAAGGTATGCTATGGTTTTCTATGGTTCCTATTGATACTCACAGCCCACTTTTAGTTTGGATTTTGGACAGTCAGCTCTCTGGATCACCACACAGATTTGGTCTAGCACAGGACAGCCAGACAAAATCAGCAGGCATGTACTGGATACCGGGTAGCACTTCTGGTTACTGGATACTACGGATCAGCTGGATGGCAGGTTTGCATTTAGTGAACAGCAAGCCAGGTTAAATTCAGGATGCTTTCCCAAAACACCACAGCTTCCCTTTGGTTATTGGGATAATTAAAAATTGAGGCCTAGCTGAAGCAGGATCAGCAAGGTTTGGCCTTGTGGTTGGGATCTGGATTCTAGATGGATAATTGCAAGAAGACAGGAACAGACAGGTGCCAGGCAGGAAATCAGGAATCAGTCAGGAAACAGTGTCCTGAGTTTGTTGTCAGGGACCCTTTATATAGAGCATAGTGACATCATTGACTATATTGCTGGGCTGGCTTAGCTAAGCACACCTTTAAACTGGGCAATCAATGTTAGCGGCCTCCCATGGGCGGTACCCAGTTTAGGAGGTTGTATTTTTATGAGGTAAAAAGACTTCCCACAGACCTTTTTTTCAAAAATCTGTCATATCAGTATTTAAGCTTTTGTACAATGGTAGCACCTTAATAAATTGCATAATCAGGTCACATATTGTATGTAAAGTACAGCCGTCCAATCCTGCAATCTGTGAGACCTTATTTTGGGCGGTTACTACTTTTTCATCATTTTAGGCAATACAAGTTTGGCCTATAATTCCATAATTTTATACATATGTGGGTACTGTCATGAGGGATGTATGTACAAAAATGTATGTTTGCAACATTTATACTTTTCTTTAAATCCTCAATATTTCATCATTTCTGTCCATAGTGTGTCAAGACATTCTACTAAGATTCAAAATAAAGCACAAACGATGAATTGCTGCAGAGATAGAAGGCTTTAAAGTTTCTTCATGAAATAATCTTTAAAAGCAAATGGCAGGGGCTGAACCATTTTTTTTCTTGTCAGCTGACACCAACTGGCATTTCCTTCGAAGCAGTATAGGGGGTTTCAGCTTGATGGTAGATTTTATTGTCCTTTTACACATCCAACTTCCTTGCCCTGGGAGCTTCATTGTCTGTGGGCTCAATAGAGACGAAAGTCTGTCCAACCCTGTAATTATCAGGGAGTTGCCAGGAGCTTCTGCGAGAGAGAGCCCTCCTCCAAGCAGAAAACCTGTTTTTCAACTTGCAACTCCAGAACCCTGGTTTTAAAAATCCTTAATTTATGCTCTTAAATCCAGAATTAAAACAAGCCTATTGCATTAATTAATGCATGTTATATAGTCTCAACAGCAACAAACCTTTCCAATTGCTAGGTAATGCAAGCTTTCATTCAGTAATTTACATTTTAAAAAGATAATTTGTTTTTCTGTAGTTTTGTAAAGGCCCGTTTTTTTACACGTGGTGCAGCCAATATTTCGTTCTTTAATTCAACTTTTCATCTCCAGCAGATTCACACACTGCCATGCAGCTATTGTTGTTCTCTTGAATGCTGGAGTTGTTTTGCAGCATGGATACATTGAAACAGGCATTGCTCAGCTATTTAGAGTCTTTCTCTGAACAGCTGAGTTTTAAATACTTTTGCAAAAGAAATGAACTTGTTTCCCGTGTAAAATGAAAACAAAGCCCCTGATTGATTTTTTCAGAGTTGGTTTGACAGGGCTTGTCATTTCAGAATTAGGCCAGGTTTGGCTGAGCAAAAGGACTTCTCCTGGGCCTGGTAGGGTTTATTAATCACAGTGGCTTTCTGGAATGGATGAATTTAGCGTCAGGCAACATTTTTAAAGGGTGAAAAGCTTCATTTTAAAAGGTATCTTTGGGGTTTTCAAAAGGCAATGGTGCCTATTTCACTTAATTCCATGTTAAATGTTGCAGAGCACATTGGCACACTCCTGTGGTGTGTACTCTGTTCCACCCCACCTGAAATGTGTGTGGCAGGGTGGTACAGCCATTATTTTGGTGGTTGTAAAAACGCAATTTTGAGATCCTGGCGCGCACAGGAGTCAGCACAGCCATTTTGCTGTTTCTTGCACCAATGCAGCACAGTGATGTGGGGCAATGCATTGAGTGGGTCAATATATCCCACACAGCACTACTCCTGACAGTCTCAAGTGTGGAATGCTGAACGCACGTTCGCTGGTATTACATGCCGCGCATTGTCATGTACTTGTGTATACCCATCAATTTTACTTTTTTATACTCACTGAAACTTGGCTTCAGGATTCTTCAGGCCCTTCTATTGCACAAGCCTTGCCTCCTGACTACAGTTTGGTTCATGTTCACCACACTTCCTCCCATCCTGGTGGCGGGGTTGCAATTCTGTATAAAGACACCTACACAACTCGGTGTAGTACACCCGCCCACTCCCTTAGGATGGAATGCCTTCTTGCACATATTGCCATCTCACCTAGGTCTACACATACTATCCTAGTGGTCTACTGCCCCACAGGAGCCGATGACACCTTTTGTACTGCTTTTCCTGAACTTATATCAGAGCTCATAATTAAATACCCTAATCTTTGGGTCGCCAGTGATTTTAATCTATCACCCAACACTTTTAACTCTAATCATGTAATGACTTTCCTGTCATTAATGGATGATCTGGGGCTTGCACAGTTGATTACTGAACCCACCCACCAATTAGGCAACATACTTGACTCCATTTGTGCTCCTAAACCTTCTATTCTAATTTCTCCCCCCTGTCCTCTCTTATGGTCTGATCACTTTTTGATTCTGTTTTCTTTATCTCAACACCTTCCTATTTCTCCAGTTCATAGACCGCCCTTTCTCATATGTGATTGGAAGAAAGTACCTAAATCTGAGCTTGTGACCGTTCTTCTGAAACAACTTACATCTGACAGTCCTTCTACTCTCACCTCAGTGGAGAATGCATTCTCTGAGTTGGCTGATAAAATGGCACCTTGTAGACTGTCTAAAGGAACTAAGCATAGATCAGAGTCATGGTTCTCTGAAGAACTTAAGCTATAAAAAAACTGGGCTGCAGACAAGCTGAAAGGAATTGGAGAACACCTTACTTGCCGTCTGCAAAGTTCACTTTTCACAACTTTCTGTCTGACTACCAAAAGACTATTGTATTAGCAAAAAAGGTTTTTTTTTGGGTCCAAGGTAGCGGCTGCTATTAATAAGCCTAAGGCCCTCTTTGAAATGGTCAGCTCTCTTTCCACCCCGACTAAAGCAGGCTTGTCGGTTACTCCATCTCAAGCCCTATGTAACTCTTTATCATCTTTCTTTTCTTCAAAATTGAAACTATATGCACTGTAATTGAGAAAACAGCCCCCACCCCTGCCAACTGCCCATGCTTTCCTGCGCTGCCTGCTCCCATGGCACAATGGTCAACTTTCCCCATGTTCTCTGATCTTAAGATATTGAAGGCCATTCATGGCTTCAAATCTGCTTCCCCGGCAGACTCAATTCTGCTAACTTTGATCAAAAATATATCCAGAGAGATAATCCCACAAATTACCACTGCAATTAATGACTCCTATCAAACTGGTATGATTCCTAGCCCATTGAAACATGCGCTAGTGCTTCCACTATTAAAGGAGCGATCTCTTGACCCTGAGGTACTTGCCAACTTTTGCCCCATTTCTCTTCTTCCCTTCTCTATGAAGATCCTCGAGGCTTTGGTCTCCCCTATTCTTTCATCTTTTATTGAATCTTCTGGCTTTTTCGATCCCTTCCAATCTGGCTTCCATCCCGGAAGGGGAATGGAATCTGTCCTGAACTCTGTAATGGACGATCTCTCTCAGCTAGTTGATCTGGGCAGGATGGGAGCGGTATTGCTGTTAGATCTGTCTGCCGCATTCGACACAGTGGACCACTCCACCCTCCTGGCCCGGCTTTCTGATGCTGGCATTTCTGGTCAAGTCTTTGACTGGTTCCACGCGTTTCTGTCCAATTGGACCCAGTCAGTATCTTTGCCCCCTTTGTGTTCTCTTCCTGGGCTGCTCTCTTGCGGGGTCCCTTAGGGATCGGCTCTTTCTCCAATTCTATTCAATATGTATATCCACCCTCTTCTGCTTCATATTTTGTCACATGGGTTCAGATATTACTCTTACGCCAACTCTTACAGATTTTGGTCCGGCTGGACCTCACCAGGGCAAATACTGCTATTCAGCTAAGGAGCTGTCTAGAAGATCTTGGCGCATGGATGGCGGCCAACTGGCTGAAACTCAATGGCTCCAAAACTGAGGTGCTAGTGGTAGGCACCTCTCTCTTTTGGACCCTTGAGTTCTGGCGAGTCTCACTAGTCACCTGCCCCACACTGGCTGTATCATTCAAAAATCTTGGCATGCTATTATCATCCTCTCTATCCATGACACCCCAAGAGGGTGCCGTATGAAAGTCTGGACACTTTAAATTGTGTATATTATTTAAGGTGCTTCCTTTTGTTCCAACTAAATATCATGCTCCTGTGGTGGCTGCTTTAGTGCTGAGCACCACAGATTACTGTAACTCCCTATACTCCCTATACTTGGGTCAGCGAGACTACCTCACCAACCACCTGCAGCTGCTGCAAAATGCTGCTGTTTGTGCAGTGATTCGTCTCCTTTTTTAGCCCACATGAGCTAAAATGCGCAGCAGGAAGTGCCTCTGAAGAGAGCTACACCATGTAGGAGATGGGCTTCCAACACGCTGTGAACTGCTCCAGTACAGAAGTCACACCAGAGATCACCAGAGCTGTCAGAGCTCCTCTGAAGGACTGCACAGACCGCAACAATCAAACCGGAACTTGCAGAAGTGTTGGAAGCCCCAAAGAGACCCACAGCAACACCAGAGAGTCGGAAGGCATACCAGTGAGTTGGCCTGAAGCAGGTGACCCTGAGGCACTCAGAAAGAGACAGATAGGTGAAATTGATCATTGTAAATACCAAACAAATGAACTAAGGCAAACAGGCCACAACTCTTCTAATAAGGGATACCAATTAGAGGACAATTGTAACCTGCGTTGAGAAAGTTGCAGAAGATTGATCTGAAGGCTAACCGAGTGCAACTCTCCTAACAAGGGATACCAATTAGGGGACAATTGTAACCCACATTGCAAAAGCCACAGAATAGTGATATTAAGGAAAACTGGGTGCAACCCCTCTTGATAAGGGACAACCCTTGGGGGTGATTGTAAACCACATTGCCAAAGCCGCAGAAGAATGATATTAAGGACAACTGGGCACAACTCTCCTAACAAGGGATAGCAATTAGGGGGAAAGTGTCACCTGTATTGCCAGCAGCCAAGAGGATGCATAAGAATAAAACAAAGGCAGCAGGAGCAAAGCCTTTCTTCTATGAGAGAACAAGGGGCTGGGGGGAGAAGTGTAACCCACATTGCAAAAGCCACAGAATAGTGATATTAAGGAAAACTGGGTGCAACCCCTCTTGATAAGGGACAACCCTTGGGGGTGATTGTAAACCAAATTGCCAAAGCCGCAGAAGAATGATATTAAGGACAACTGGGCACAACTCTCCTAACAAGGAATAGCAATTAGGGGGAAATTATAACCTGTATTGCCAGCAGCCAAGAGGTTGCATAAGAATAAAACAAAGTTAACAGGAGCAAAGCCCTTCTTATATGAGAGAACAAGGGGGCGGGGGGAGAAGTGTAACCTGCATTTCCTGCAGCCAAAAGGCAATAAACGAATAATACAGAGACAACAAGAGAGCAATTATCCTTTTATGGAATACCAATTTGAGAAGAGGTGTAACTAACTTTGTTAAGAGCCAAGAGACTATAAAGAGAAGCCGTTGTTGTTCAAACCTCATCATTTAGGTTCCTGGCGTGGAGAGTTTTGGAACAAGCATTACCACAGAATATAGTTGTAGTAGTATTCGTTGTTATTCTGGCAGGCAGGTAAACCAGGAAAGGGACAAATTGTAGTTAGTCCTGGCAGGCGTGCATACCAGGAAAGAAAAAGATATGTTTAAAGTACTGTGGTTGTGATAAAAAGGTGTGGCAGAAAAGAAGTGTTCATTCCATCACCTTCTCTTGATGGATTGTTGCATTTCAGAAAATGATTAATAAGCTATCCTGACTAAAGTGTTTCTCTTGCAGAAGAAGTATGATGTGCTAGCAATTGCTTGACCTCTGAGAAAAGAACATTTGTTCTGATTTATGAACTTGTGTTTTGAGCAAAAGATGTTTTGCCAAGCAAGAGATGGTGAAATATTAACAGTTGCTTTGATTTATGAACAAGCATTTGGAGAAGAGATATTTACTTTGCCAAGAGGAAGTATATATTAGATGGAAAAGACTATCAGGCCGATTCATGGAATAATTAGCGCGGCGCAAGTGGGCAAAAACGTGCGAATCGCAGTGGAATAGCGAAAATCGCAGTGCAAGTGCGAAAATCGCACGAAAAGCAGCGCACATCGATTCATGGAAGGCCGTGCGCGAGAAAACCAGCGGATGTGCGATAATAAAGTGCGCGGCGCACGTTGGCGCACAGGCCATCTAACAGCGTGCGCCAGGTCACAGCGAAAATCGCACAGGCCACAGCGAAAATCGCACATAGCGCGGCGCACGCAACAAAAGTAGGCGGAACACAGGCGTAACACTCGGAATGGGGAACAACTTGCCAAAACGTGGGCGTCACGGGGGAAGTACAGGGCACAAGTGCACGGAACGCCCACACGCTCGCCTACAACACGTATTCATGGAATAGAATAGGGCAAAAAAGCGCACGGTCAAACCAGCGCACAGGCACAAACACGACCGCCACAAGAAAGCAGGCGGTAGCGTCTCTGCGGCTGTAAGAAATGTGCGCCAAAAGGTGCGCCAACAAATAGCACCTATATATTCTGCCATGATGAATGTCCTATACTGTGGCCCTCCAGGACAAATGACATGCAAAGGGGTACCCACAAACACGGACACCCGCTGACAAAAATATACGTGTGCGTGTATACCGGGGTGCGCGGGAAGTCTCACACGCGATTTGGCCGGGTACGTGTATTTCAGGGGTGCGCGGGAAGTTCCACACGCGATTTCAGCAGGGTACGTGTATTTCAGGGGTGCGCGGGAAGTTCCACACGCGATTTCATCAGGGTACGTGTATTTCAGGGGTGCGCGGGAATTTCCACACGCGATTTCAGCAGGGTATGTGTATCTCAGGGGTGCGCGGGAAGTTCCACACGCGATTGGCCCAGTACGAGCAGGGTACGTGTATTTCAGGGGTGCGCGGGAAGTTCCACACGCGATTTCAGCAAGGTATGTGTATTTCAGGGGTGCGCGGGAAGTTCCACACACGATTGGCCCAGTGCGAGCAGGGTACGTGTATTTCAGGGGTGCGCGGGAATTTCCACACGCGATTTCAGCAAGGTATGTGTATTTCAGGGGTGCGCGGGAAGTTCCACACGCGATTGGCCCAGTGCGAGCAGGGTACGTGTATTTCAGGGGTGCGCGGGAATTTCCACACGCAATTTCAGCAGGGTACGTGTATTTCAGGGGTGCGCGGGAAGTTCCACACGCAATTTCATCAGGGTACGTGTATTTCAGGGGTGCGCGGGAATTTCCACACGCGATTTCAGCAGGGTATGTGTATTTCAGGGGTGCGCGGGAAGTTCCACACGCGATTTCATCAGGGTACGTGTATTTCAGGGGTGCGCGGGAAGTTCCACACGCGATTGGCCCAGTGCGAGCAGGGTACGTGTATTTCAGGGGTGCGCGGGAAGTTCCACACGCGATTTCAGCAAGGTATGTGTATTTCAGGGGTGCGCGGGAAGTTCCACACGCGATTGGCCCAGTGCGAGCAGGGTACGTGTATTTCAGGGGTGCGCGGGAATTTCCACACGCGATTTCAGCAAGGTATGTGTATTTCAGGGGTGCGCGGGAAGTTCCACACGCGATTGGCCCAGTGCGAGCAGGGTACGTGTATTTCAGGGGTGCGCGGGAATTTCCACACGCGATTTCAGCAAGGTATGTGTATTTCAGGGGTGCGCGGGAAGTTCCACACGCGATTTCATCGGGGTACGTGTATTGCAGGGGTGCGCGGGAATTTCAACACGCGATTGGCCCAGTGCGAGCAGGGTACGTGTATTTCAGGGGTGCGCGGGAAGTTCCACACGCGATTTCATCAGGGTACGTGTATTTCAGGGGTGCGCGGGAAGTTCCACACGCGATTGGGCCAGTGCGAGCAGGGTACGTGTATTTCAGGGGTGCGCGGTAAGTTGCACACGCGATACCAGCAGGGAATGTGTATTTCAGGGGTTCTGGGGAGTACTACACGTGAATTGGCTGTGTGGGTCCTCCCAGGTGTACGCTTCACAACCTCCACGGACCCTGCAGGCAGCCCACACCACGGGGGACTACCCTGCACCCATGCTCATGTCCCGCAGGCAGCCCATCCACCATGGGCATGCCCCCCAGCCAACCCACATGTCACCTTGCACTACTGATCAACAATGCATGTCTCCCACCACCCCCACCCCCCAGCAGTGCAGGGGCAGCCTCCACCAGGCCCCCACTCATGTCTCCCACCACCCCCAGCCACCAGGGTTACCCTCCACCAGGCCCCCACTCATGTCTCCCACCCCCCCACCCCCCAGCAGTGCAGGGGCAGCCTCCACCAGGCCCCCACTCATGTCTACCACCACCCCCACCCCCCTGCCACCAGGGCCACCCTCCACCAGGCCCCCACGCATGTCCCCCTGCACCCCCACCCCCCAGCATCCAGGGTCACCCTCCACCAGGCCCCCACTCATGTCTCCCACCACCCCCACCCCCCTGCCACCATGGGCAGCCTCCACCAGGCCCCCACCCATGTCTCCCACCACCCCCAGCCACCAGGGTCACCCTCCACCAGGCCCCCACTCATGTCTCCCACCACCCCCACCCCCCAGCAGTGCAGGGGCAGCCTCCACCAGGCCCCCACTCATGTCTACCACCACCCCCACCCCCCTGCCACCAGGGCCACCCTCCACCAGGCCCCCACTCATGTCCCCCTGCACCCCCACCCCCCAGCATCCAGGGTCACCCTCCACCAGGCCCCCACTCATGTCTCCCACCACCCCCACCCCCCTGCCACCATGGGCAGCCTCCACCAGGCCCCCACTCATGTCTCCCACCACCCCCACCCCCCAGCCACCATGGGCAGCTCCCACCAGGCCCCCACCCATGTCTCCCACCAGCCCCACCCCCCTGCCACCATGGGCAGCCTCCACCAGGCCCCCACTCATGTCTCCCACCACCCCCAGCCACCAGGGTCACCCTCCACCAGGCCCCCACTCATGTCTCCCACCACCCCCACCCCCCTGCCACCATGGGCAGCCCCCACCAGGCCCCCACCCATGTCTCCCACCACCCCCACCCTCCAGCCACCAGGGGCAGCCTCCACCACGCCCCCACCCATGTCTCCCACCACCCCCACCCCCCAGCAGTGCAGGGGCAGCCTCCACCAGGCCCCCACCCATGTCTCCCACCACCCCCACCCCCCTGCCACCATGGGCAGCCTCCACCAGGCCCCCACTCATGTCTCCCATCACCCCCACCCCCCGGCCACCATGGGCAGCCCCCACCAGGCCCCCACCCATGTCCCCCTGCACCCCCACCCCCCAGCATCCAGGGTCACCCTCCACCAGGCCCCCACTCATGTCTCCCACCACCCCCACCCCCCTGCCACCATGGGCAGCCTCCACCAGGCCCCCACTCATGTCTCCCACCACCCCCACCCCCCAGCCACCATGGGCAGCCCCCACCAGGCCCCCACCCATGTCTCCCACCACCCCCACCCCCCTGCCACCATGGGCAGCCTCCACCAGGCCCCCACTCATGTCTCCCACCACCCCCAGCCACCAGGGTCACCCTCCACCAGGCCCCCACTCATGTCTCCCACCACCCCCACCCCCCCAGCAGTGCAGGGGCAGCCTCCACCAGGCCCCCACTCATGTCTACCACCACCCCCACCCCCTGCCACCAGGGCCACCCTCCACCAGGCCCCCACTCATGTCCCCCTGCACCCCCACCCCCCAGCATCCAGGGTCACCCTCCACCAGGCCCCCACTCATGTCTCCCACCACCCCCACCCCCCTGCCACCATGGGCAGCCTCCACCAGGCCCCCACCCATGTCTCCCACCACCCCCACCCCCCAGCCACCAGGGCCACCCTCCACCAGGCCCCCACTCATGTCTCCCACCACCCCCACCCCCCAGCCACCAGGGGCAGCCTCCACCAGGCCCCCACTCATGTCTCCCACCACCCCCACCCCCCAGCCACCATGGGCAGCCCCCACCAGGCCCCCACCCATGTCTCCCACCACCCCCACCCCCTGCCACCATGGGCAGCCTCCACCAGGCCCCCACTCATGTCTCCCACCACCCCCACCCCCCAGCCACCATGGGCAGCCCCCACCAGGCCCCCACCCATGTCCCCCTGCACCCCCACCCCCCAGCATCCAGGGTCACCCTCCACCAGGCCCCCACTCATGTCTCCCACCACCCCCAGCCACCAGGGCCACCCTCCACCAGGCCCCCACTCATGTCCCCCTGCACCCCCACCCCCCAGCATCCAGGGTCACCCTCCACCAGGCCCCCACTCATGTCTCCCACCACCCCCACCCCCCTGCCACCATGGGCAGCCTCCACCAGGCCCCCACCCATGTCTCCCACCACCCCCACCCCCCAGCCACCAGGGGCAGCCTCCACCAGGCCCCCACTCATGTCTCCCACCACCCCCACCCCCCAGCCACCAGGGGCAGCCTCCACCAGGCCCCCACTCATGTCTCCCACCACCCCCACCCCCCTGCCACCATGGGCAGCCCCCACCAGGTCCTCACAATTCCCAATCATGTGCGTAATGGTCAGCCTCCACAGCCAAAAAGCCCTACCAAGTAACCCATTCACCCACATGGAAATGGAAATCACATGTTACACCCCCAATGTTAATGAAGCTAATGAACCCATGTCCGTCACACACAATGGTTACAATTGAATGGGAAAACACCCAACATGACATGCATGAAACCAATGAGATGATACCACACAGTGAAGTATGGAAACCAAAATTGTATTTAAACAAATAAAGAATGCTAAAGAAAGGAAACAAACTACAATGGTGATTAGAAAAAAATAAGCTGCATGTCCGTATAAAAAAAAAAACAAAATGCAAATCAGAATCCAAAAAAATGTCGTCCAAAGTCAAATGTAAAAACATCTCTATGCAACAAAGAACTATGTAAAAAACTACCAAGGGTCCATGAGCCCAACTGAACAAAGGAAACCTACTAAAAAACCTACCTAAAAATCAACTATATACAAAAAGTGGAGCAGTGTCCGTGGACTCCAAATCATAATAAGAAAGAAAGGAAACCTAAAACTAAAGAACTAAATACAAAGGCGGCGGGCAAGTCCAGTGGCTCACTCCGTGGTGTCCCGGGCCAGGGCATCATCGAACTCCTGTTCGATGTCCCGGAGGCGGTCCAGTTCCATTGCCCCGAGGGTCCGCAGGGACGACGCCGTGTCCTCCTCCAACCCCCTGTGGATTGCCTCGAGGCACTCGGCCCGCCTCAGGGCCCTCCGCATGGAGTTCTCCGCCCTGACCATTGTGAGCCGCGCCTCTTCCGCCCGCCGCCGCTCCGCACCTATGGCGTGGCCCAACCGCTGCCACACGGAAGACACTCTCTGTCCTGGGTCCCCCTGCCCTCCGGCCGATGCCTGCCCCTCCGATGTCGAAAGCCCCGAGCCTTCATGTCTCCCACCATGTTGCTGCTGCTGCTGCTCTGCCTCTGCCCGTGCACTGCCTCCTGCTGCCTGCAATCCTCCGCCGGCTGGGGTGCACTTGTTGATGTGGCCACCCCTGCTGGACCTCCGACTCCCGACTGTGGTAGGGATGCCTCCTCCACCAGCCTGGCCGCACCGTCAGAGGCAGCTCCACAGGGCACCCAGGTGACTGATGGGTGGGAAGATGGCACAGAGGACGACTGGAGCGTAGGGGGTCCAGTTGAGGAGGGGGTCAGAGCAAGCCCCATCAGACGGAGGAATCCGGCCTGGGTGACCTGTCCCAGCAGGCTGACGTGGTCAACGAGCCATTCGAGATGACGTGCAGTCTCTCCATGAAAAGACTGCAGGTCACCTCGCATGGCCCGTTGACGCAACGCCACACCAGCCAGGACAGGCTCAACCCGGACCTGGATGGCCACGTCCGCAGGCAGAGGAAGGCCAGTTGACGTCAGCTCATCCCCTGCCTGAAAACGGGTCTGGACGTAGGCATCCCTGCTGGTGCAAGATGATGCAGGGACAGGATCGGGGACAGGATTGCACACAGGCACCTCCGCGGCCGCCTGTGCTGCCTCCTGTCCCTGGTCCTGCACTGCACCACTAGCACCAGTGGGATCCCCACCTCCAGACCCCGTCTCTGGTGCTTGCGCGGCCTCCTCCTCCACCAAACCCCCCACCAACCTGGATGACTCCGTGCCATCTTCCCCTGTTGGGCCCTGTGGGGTCCCAGCTGCCCCTTCTGCTGCCGAGGAGTCCAACTGCAACCTCCGCCTCTTGGACCTCCCCCCGGCAGCTGCGGCCTGGGACGCGGCACCGGACTCCTCACTCCCCGACGAGATGACAACACAGGAGGGGAGCTGGGCCTTGCGTCTCCGGCTGGCGGTCGGATCCCCGCCGCTGTGCTCCACAGCACCTTCTCCGCCCTATTCATCAGTTGACGCTGCAGACAGGGAGAAACAAAACACAGGCATCAGGGCACTGTACAATGGACACATACACGCATGACAGTTGCACATGAGTGGCATTGGCAAACCTCAGACATGTCATCACAATCCCCAACACACATGTCATTGCAACTCGCACACATGAGCCATACCACAGCCATATCGCAACTGCCACCACCATCCATTCACATACAACAGCATCAGCAGCCAAAGTGGAGCCAGACATCACATGCAACACAGGAAGTGCACCACACATGTACACACACCACCACACTTGCATGCATGTCTACACCTCTGCCAAGTGTCGCACTGTTCAGACGGGCATCCATGTCACATCTGCCAATCAGGCTTCCACATACCGCTGTCACATGCATCCATGTTGCATCACTGTTGCACCCTTGTCAAATACACACACATGCACATGTACACAGTGCTCATACATGCAGCCGAAAACAACATACATGCCTGACATCACGGACATGTCTACTTACATACACATTCATCCAAACATGTGTGCACGCACAACTGCATTTGCCATGCAAGCCCACACACACAAGCACCATCCATGTCTCACACATTACAGCCCTCGCATGTGTCAGCCCCACGGCCCTGTACACCCCCACCCATACTCGACCCCATACAAACAGATGTGCAACCGGCACAATGCCGAATAATCACCACACGCACTGCTCACAATCAGGATGCATGTACACTCACCGCTCGACTCCAGACGGGTCTGCTTCTCTAGGACCTGGACGTGGAGCGCTGGGGATATGCGTTCCAGGACCCCCATCTGTTCTTCCGACAAGTGGCCCCGGCGCCCCTTGGCATCCGCTGCCTTCAAGAGGCGCAGGGCCTTGTTCAGGGTCCTGGACCTGAAGTCCTCCCAGCGCTTCCTGACATGTTGTAAGTCCCGGACTGCCACCCCCTCCGCGTTGATGGCAGTCACGATGTCAGTCCAGATCCGAGTCCGTCCTTCCTTGTCGGCGCGGGAACTTCCGAAGAGGGCATCATACTGCCCCAGGACTTGCTCCACCAGGACACCAACTTCGGTGGCACTGAAGCTGGTGCCCCTCTGCCTCTCTGGCCGGGGGTTGTCAGTGGTCACAGATGGTGCTTGCCCCGACATGACAACCCCAGAGGCAGGAGTGGGTGGGCAACTGGGCCCTGGGGCTGGGCTGTGGAGCGATGGAATTCCAGTCGGGAGTCTTCGGTTCCAGCAGGGGTGGTCACAGCAACAGCACCCCTGGCTGATGTGCAGGCAGCAAATGGCAGTGCACGTGGGCAGCAGGCAGTCAGGCAGCAGCAGATGGCAGGTGGGAGCGTGCTCGGGGCTCTGGGGGGCAGTAGCTCGGCCTTCTGGGCAGGAGCGTGGTCTTCCGTGTGCTTACGCGTGGCCAGCTTGGTACGGAGTGATTTGGCACGTGAAAATCCTGCACGTCAGCGTGAAAACCGAGGAAAGGCACTTAGCGCGTAAGCGCGTCAGCACGCATACGCGATTCTATTGGACCAAAGGCCCTCAGCGCGTAAGCGCGTCTGTGACGTGACCCGCACGGGTGTTTCCCACACAGCACGTGATGACAGAGCACACGTGGAAAGACTGCACGTCAGAGTCTCATCGCGTGTAATTGGACAGCACGTCAGAGTCTCATCGCGTGTAATTGGACAAAAGTGCGCGTACACGCGATTGGCCTATGTACGTGTATATCAGGTGTGCGCGGACACTTACACACGCAAGTACGTCAGCGCACCTGTATCCCGGTGTGCGTGGCAATTTCCACACGCTATTGGACTGGGTACTGGATTTCAGGGGTGCGCGGGTCACACGCTCGCCTACAACACGCACAACGCATTAATTTGCGCGCTATCAAAATAACAAGCTCAGACCCAGGATGAACATACCGTTCCTAGCAGCAGTGGGCGTGGCCTACCAAAGGAGGAGGAGGAGGATAGTCAGGGCCAGAATATTCACACCCAGAACCAGCCTTTTCGGGATGCCTGATGACCAGGTGCATGGGAGGTACAGGTTTCCACCACACATCATACTGGACCTGGTGAGTGAGTGGGAGGATGACCTCACATCACCCACCCTGTGCTCCCAAGCACTCAGCCCCCTGGAGAAGGTCCTCAATGTACTGCACTTCTTAGCCACTGGATCATTTCAGCGGACAAGTGCCATTGTGGGTGGTGTATCACAGGCCACCCAGTCACGCTGCCTACACCAGGTCTTGAACATCATCACTGCACGCCCATCAGTCCGCAGGCACATATACCTGCCCAGAACCCCTGCAGAAAGGCATGCTGCCGCCCTGGATTTTTACGCTGTGGCACGATTCCCCAAAGTGCTAGGTGCCATCGACTGCACCCATGTGGCTCTACGTCCCCCCAGGGCATCTGAACACATCTATAGGAACCGCAAGCACTGGCATTCCATCAACGTGCAGGTAGTATGTAATGCCAAGGGAATCATCACCTCAGTATATGCCAACTATCCCGGGTCAACCCACGACAGCTTCATTTACCGAATGTCCACCCTAAGCCGGGACCTAGAAGCTGGCCGGCATGGCGATACGTGGCTGCTCGGTGAGTATGAATGCCACTGCACATGCATGCATGTCAGATACTGAGCAAGGTCACAACCCCACCAATGATACCAATCACCACCTCCACAGGGGACAGTGCCTACCCTCTCAGCCCCCACATGATGACGCCAATTCGGAACCCCACCACGCCACCCCAGGTAAGATATAACGCAGCCCACATTACAACCCGGGGCATAGTGGAGCGCACATTCGGAGTGCTGAAGTCACGCTTTCGCTCCCTTGACCGTTCTGGCGGGCAGCTATTGTACGCTCCCCCAGTAGTGTGCAGGATCATAGTGGCAGCATGTGTCCTGCACAACTTTGCAACACGCCGGGGCCTGGCCGTGGACATGGTGGTGCCCCCCCATCCCCAACCATATGCACAGCCGCTGCGCATGGGAGGGGAAAGGGCACGGGGGAGGCAGCCCGTACACAGCTAGTGGCTAATTACTTCACATAGAAATCACACCCCTGTGGAGTGCACACTGCCCTGGCACATTCCATCTGACAATCAATGATGACACAACCTGACACTGATCCTGAATGTCTGGAGAAAGAACCGTGAAAACCATATCAGCCTGAGATTGTTCACCTGGAAGTGTCACAATGTGTGCATCCCTATCCACACTGACACCACCAATGCAGTTTTGTGAAGTTACACATTCAAGCAGCTAAAATGAATACCCACTTGCAAAATGCAACAAGAGGACAGTGCCATGTCAGCCAACCCAACCCCAGCACCGCCACACGACACACCGTGCCATGTCATGCTATTTGCAGGTAAACAAAGTAATCCCCACAACATGACACTAGTGTCACAATGTACAGTGTCCCTATTAGAAACTTGCAACACCTGAAATGCTCACAGTAATGCCGGACCAACAACAAACTTGAGCACGTACTACCATTAACATGACATCACTAATGTTTAATATTAGTAGTCTCACCACCTGGAAATGCCTGCACTCCCACCACTACCAACTGTGCAGTGTTGGCGCCATGTAGAGTTGTAGGTGCACTGCTGCCAACATGGACCACATCTCCAGACTAGAGGTCCTTGTGTAGACATGAGGAAGGGACCTGCAAATTGGGAGGTAGACACAGAAGATGAGTTACACATCAATGCAACATGAAGTGTACAACACAACAGCAATATGCACTAGGAATGTATACACAGTATTGACTACAGACTGCCCACACAGCTCATGGGAGTCCAACGTCACTGTGTAATTCACTGTCACTTGGGCACACCCTTTGCAAGCCCATGGAAACGGGAAGCAGGAGGGGTGTGTGTGACTCAAACCCAAGCATCTGAACCAAATACATTACAAGCCTGCATGTGCCCAGCCACAATGCAGCGTATGCCCACAGGAACCACGGAAGCCAACAAATCGTCCCAAAAAAATTGGGAATAAAAGAAATAAAAATAAAAATAAAAATAAAAAAAAATCAAAAATGGCCATTGAAGGGCCCGGGGGGGTTGGGGAGGCCACCCAGGAGGTCCGAGGACAGGATGCACACCAGAACCCACCTGCGTGGATCCTGGGAAAAAAAAACACCTCCATGGGCTCATGGCCCACACGGCTACCCTATTGTGGGAGTATCACTGCTGTCGCTATTATCACCCTGTGCAGCTGCATCCAGAGGTGGTTGCACTATGGAAGGCAGCCCACGCAAGGCCCTAGTCTGCTCCTCCATAGCTGCAAGCATGCGGGTGTGGTAGGTCTGGTTCTGGAGGATGAGTGTGCGGAGGTCCCCATGCAACAACTCACGGGATGCCCGGACCTCCGCCCTCGTTGCCTGCATCTCAGCTGAGAGCGTATGGGTGAGACGCTCCAGCTGCTGTTCTGTCCTTTGGTGTGTTGAAGCCTCAAGCTCAACAAGAGTCGTCCTGAGGTGAAGGAGCTCCTGCCTCAGGGCTTCCCTGTGGCCCTGGGACTCAATGGAGATGGCCTCCTGCAGAGTCGCCAGTGCCGCCCGCCTGTCCCTGTTGGACCCCAACATGTCCTCCCTGTGTGACTGGCAGATGGAGTCGGTTGCCTGCTCTAGTCGCTCCATCAGCCTTTCAGGGGGGACAATGGAAGTGGCCACCCTATCCATGGCCTGAGCCATCATCTCGGATGATGCTGCCTGTTGGGTTGCCATACCGTAAATGGATTGCTCCCATGCAGTATTGCCAGGTGGCGTACGGCCACCACGTCGGCGGGCACCACACCTGTCTGGGGCAAGGCGAACTGCGCCTTGCTGTGCCGGCACTGCCTGAGGCTGCAGGACTGCATTCCCCCTCTGATCTGCTGGCCCAGGAACAGGATCAGATGTCGCGGAGTGTGACCCTGCATCCGTAACCACCAAAGGCGTAGCTGCCAACACTGACATCCCCATTGAGGGTTCTGACCCTGGTGCAGGTGGGTGAGACAGAACAGAATCCCTCCCTGGAACACTCACCTGCGACGGCACGTAGGTCTCATCCGAATCAACACCTGAGTACAGCTCGGGGGAGGTGCAACCAGAGACACCCCTTGAGAGCAGGACCTGCAGCACTTGTGGGTTCTCACCCACCACCACACCACGTCCCTCACTGGTGGTTGGTCGGCCCTCGGACCCCTCCTGGGTCTGCACCATCTCCACAACCCAAGCAGTATCAGGTGCGTCTTCCCCTGCAAAGACATAAAAACAAAGAAATGGAAACAGGCATTAGCACCATGGCACACAATGAGGGCTGAGAAGCAAGAGAACCAGTACTTGTTTGACACATGTCCCACATGACTTAAACCCTCCCATGCATGCACCCTCACTGCGTATGAAGGGCAGGCAAATGGCACACACTGATGACACCAAGATGGAAGATGAACACATTTTCTGCATGCTGCCTGGCAGTGGCATCACACATTGGCCTGTGATTGGCAGGTGAAACACACATGCCATCACACAGATGGCATGTACCATTGCTATTGAGTGAAGATGGAGAGGAGGGCAGCACCTATTCATTCAGTCCAGTTCCCGCATGTAATAGCTTTTCTAATTCAAACAGGTCAGATTCTTCACCTGGAGCTGCCAGTCCGAAATGGTGCAATTGCACAGGGACATGTTTGAACAAATGATATCCAGGTAACAAAGTCACTCCACTTTACCATAGCCATGTCAGACATGTGACTAGAGGACTGCGACATGCCTAGTAAAAGTGGTGGAATGCAAACAATCTGACTAAATGAACAGTGGAAAATTAAGCAACAATGTTGTGGCAAGGTGACACTTCAAGGGCAACTGGCGTGCAGTTGGGCTAGATGTCTACTGTTGGCAGAAGGGATACTGCTATGGGCAAATGCAGCTGCGCAGGATGTATTGCATGAAGCACATGGCTGATCCATACGACTCAGGCGCACACACTCTCACCTGGCACACAAACAGAAGCCCTCACACACACACCATGCACATGGATGACACACACATGCATGTGCACTCACCGGACAATGCCTCGTAATCGGGCAGATCTCCCACGCCTTGGATCTGTTCCTCCGTGACGTAGGTCCCAGCGACTGACTCATGTGGAGTGAGTTCCATGTCTACTACTGGAGACCCACCTCCAGTCACTAGAGTTGCGGCATGACTTGAGGCCAGCTTACTCTTTGCCCTGCGCTTTAGGTCATTCCAGCGCTTATAGCAATCATTGGCTGTGCGCCTCACGATTCCAAGGGCACTTACGATGTCCGCAACGGTCTGCCAGTGTGCCTGGCGTTGTGCAGGTGTGGTCTTGGATCCTGCAACAATGACCATCTCCTTGTCATGTGCGGACACATACTCGACAAGTGCATTCAGTTCGTCATCCGTGAAGCTGGGCTTCCTGGACGGGCCGGACTGTGTAGCTGTGTCTGGGGCATCAGCCTGTGCCGGACGAGCACTCTTCCTCTTCCGCTTGGAAGGTGGTGGTGATCCTGAGTGTCCTGCGCCGCTCTGGACACTAGGGGCAGGAGCCCTGGTGGACTCTGTATCAGGAGTGTGGGATTGCACACTCAGCATGGGAGTTGGTGCAGGCATTGGCTCTAGTGTGATGGTGTCAGGGGGAATGTCAGCAGCATGGACTAGGACCGACACTGTCCGGGCTGGGTGTGTGAGGGCTGGGGTGGATGGAGCCGCAGCTGCCCCTGCAGCCTCTCCGCCCTGCCTACTTGGTGCAGCAGATGACCTTGCTGCCCCAGATGCACGTGGCATGGTGACATCAACGTGCACCAGCGCACGTGTCATAGGCCTGCTGACCTGGAAGTCAGCCATGGAGTCAGCCAGGTCTGGTGCCACAATGGGCTGGTCCAACAAGGGCTGAGCATGGATGGTGTCAGCCACATCATCCTCAACGGGAGGGGGAGGGGATTATGGGTGCCCTTGACTGGTCCTCCACACATGGGGGGACAGGCTCACCCTGCAAGTAACGACCACGTCCCCTACCGGATCCGCCACGGCCACCACTTGTGGCTCTTCCACCTTTGCCACCCTTACGGAATCCTCGCCTCCCAGCCATGGCACTGATGTTAATGTGCGTATGGGAGTGGCTGTAAACTATTGTCCTGGGCAATTGGGGGTCAAAGGGGTTGGGTACCAGATGGTAATTGTACCCTAGTGCTCTTGCAAGGCTGATTGTAACCCCTGGGGAAAGATGACGGGTCACGCTACGCACAGGAGCCCCAAAAAAGGGAGATGACGTGCACGCAACCCCTCCTAGACCACGTGTGCAGAAAGAAAAACCTGCACTACGCTGTGGCACCCAGTAACACAAAAATGAACGTGTCACACGCAGCCTAGAATGACCTCTGAAGGGGTAGGCTACACACGGGGCAAGCACAGATGTTAGATACGTGCGTGACTCACCGTCTGCCAGGTAAAAGAGCGTGAAAAAGGAGCGCGTTTGGTTGGCAACACCCCCGCCAAAAGAAGATTTGTACGCTGTCTGAGGAGACAGGACAACAGTAGAAGGGAACACTGTTTGAGGGAACAGGCCCAGGTAAACCAGTAAAAGAGAAAAAAGAGAAAAATCTGTCAGAGGTAACAGGGAATACGAACTTGAAACGCCGTGAATTAAATCGCGTGTGAACCGACAAGAAGTACAGAATTCACCCACTCGCTCTCCACGAAAAGCACGTACAAGGAAATGGTGTTCTATGCGTACCTTTTATACAGGCCCACACGTCCAGCGTCACTTACGCGGCGTGTACACGCTAGGGCCATTTCCACCAATTACACGCTTTGTCACTTATGCGTGTAGGGCCATTTCCACCAATTACACGCTTTGTGACTTATGCGGGTAGGGCCATTTCCACCAATTACACGCTTTGTGACTTATGCGTGTAGGGCCATTTCCACCAATCACACGCGATGAGACTCTGACGTGCAGTCTTTCCACGTGTGCTCTGTCATCACGTGCTGTGTGGGAAACACCCGTGCGGGTCACGTCACAGACGCGCTTACGCACTGAGGGCCTTTGGTCCAATAGAATCGCGTATGCGTGCTGACGCGCTTACGCGCTAAGGGCCTTTCCTCGGTTTTCACGCTGACGTGCAGGATTTTCACGTGCCAAATCACTCCGTACCAAGCTGGCCACGCGTAAGCACACGGAAGACCAGGCTCCTGCCCAGAAGGCCGAACTACTGCCCCCCAGAGCCCCGAGCACGCTCCCACCTGCCATCTGCTGCTGCCTGACTGCCTGCTGCCCACGTGCACTGCCATTTGCTGCCTGCACATCAGCCAGCGGTGCTGTTGCTGTGACCACCCCTGCTGGAACCGAAGACTCCCGACTGGAATTCCATCGCTCCACAGCCCAGCCCCAGGACCCAGTTGCCCACCCACTCCTGCCTCTGGGGTTGTCATGTCGGGGCAAACACCATCTGTGACCACTGACAACCCCCGGCCAGAGAGGCAGAGGGGCACCAGCTTCAGTGTCACCGAAGTTGGTGTCCTGGTGGAGCAAGTCCTGGGGCAGTATGATGCCCTCTTCGGAAGTTCCCGCGCCGACAAGGAAGGACGGACTCGGATCTGGACTGACATCGTGACTGCCATCAACGCGGAGGGGGTGGCAGTCCGGGACTTACAACATGTCAGGAAGCGCTGGGAGGACTTCAGGTCCAGGACCCTGAACAAGGCCCGGCGCCTCTTGAAGGCAGCGGATGCCAAGGGGCGCCGGGGCCACTTGTCGGAAGAACAGATGGGGGTCCTGGAACGCATATCCGCAGCGCTCCACGTCCAGGTCCTAGAGAAGCAGACCCGTCTGGAGTCGAGCGGTGAGTGTACATGCATCCTGATTGTGAGCAGTGCGTGTGGTGATTATTCGGCATTGTGCCGGTTGCACATCTGTTTGTATGGGGTCGAGTATGGGTGGGGGTGTACAGGGCCATGGGGCTGACACATGCGAGGGCTGTATTGTGTGAGACATGGATGGTGCTTGTGTGTGTGGGCTTGCATGGCAAAGGCAGTTGTGCGTGCACACATGTTTGGATGAATGTGTATGTAAGTAGACATGTCCGTGATGTCAGGCATGTATGTTGTTTTCGGCTGCATGTATGAGCACTGTGTACATGTGCATGTGTGTGTATTTGACAAGGGTGCAACAGTGATGCAACATGGATGCATGTGACAGCGGTATGTGGAAGCCTGATTGGCAGATGTGACATGGATGCCCGTCTGAACAGTGCGACACTTGGCAGAGGTGTAGACATGCATGCAAGTGTGGTGGTGTGTGTACATGTGTGGTGCACTTCCTGTGTTGCATGTGATGTCTGGCTCCACTTTGGCTGCTGATGCTGTTGTATGTGTATGGATGGTGGTGGCAGTTGCGATATGGCTGTGGTATGGCTCATGTGTGCGAGTTGCAATGACATGTGTGTTGGGGATTGTGATGACATGTCTGAGGTTTGCCAATGCCACTCATGTGCAACTGTCATGCGTGTATGTGTCCATTGTACAGTGCCCTGATGCCTGTGTTTTGTTTCTCCCTGTCTGCAGCGTCAACTGATGAAGAGGGCGGAGAAGGTGCTGTGGAGCACAGCGGCGGGGATCCGACCGCCAGCCGGAGACGCAAGGCCCGGCTCCCCTCCCGTGTTGTCATCTCGTCGGGGAGTGAGGAGTCCGGTGCCGCGTCCCAGGCCGCAGCTGCCGGGGGGAGGTCCAAGAGGCGGAGGTTGCAGTTGGACTCCTCGGCAGCAGAAGGGGCAGCTGGGACCCCACAGGGCCCAACAGGGGAAGATGGCACGGAGTCATCCAGGTTGGTGGGGGGTTTGGTGGAGGAGGAGGCACCACTGGTGCTAGTGGTGCAGTGCAGGACCAGGGACAGGAGGCAGCACAGGCGGCCGTGGAGGTGCCTGTGTGCAATCCTGTCCCCGATCCTGTCCCTGCATCATCTTGCACCAGCAGGGATGCCTACGTCCAGACCCGTTTTCAGGCAGGGGATGAGCTGACGTCAACTGGCCTTCCTCTGCCTGCGGACGTGGCCATCCAGGTCCGGGTTGAGCCTGTCCTGGCTGGTGTGGCGTTGCGTCAACGGGCCATGTGAGGTGACCTGCAGTCTTTTCATGGAGAGACTGCACGTCATCTCGAATGGCTCGTTGACCACGTCAGCCTGCTGGGACAGGTCACCCAGGCCGGATTCCGCTGTCTGATGGGGCTTGCTTCGACCCCCTCCTCAACTGGACCCCCTACGCGCCAGTCGTCCTCTGTGCCATCTTCCCACCCATCAGTCACCTGGGTGCCCTGTGGAGCTGCCTCTGACGGTGCGGCCAGGCTGGTGGAGGAGGCATCCCTGCCACAGTCGGGAGTCGGAGGTCCAGCAGGGGTGGCCACATCAACAAGTGCACCCCAGCCGGCGGAGGATGTGCAGGCAGCAGGAGGCAGTGCACGGGCAGAGGCAGAGCAGCAGCAGCAGCAACATGGTGGGAGACATGAAGGCTCGGGGCTTTCGACATCGGAGGGGCAGGCATCGGCCGGAGGGCAGGGGGACCCAGGACAGAGAGTGTCTTCCGTGTGGCAGCGGTTGGGCCACGCCATAGGTGCGGAGCGGCGGCGGGCGGAAGAGGCGCGGCTCACAATGGTCAGGGCGGAGAACTCCAGAGGGCCCTGAGGCGGGCCGAGTGCCTCGAGGCAATCCGCAGGGGGTTGGAGGAGGACACGGCGTCGTCCCTGCGGACCCTCGGGGCCATGGAACTGGACCGCCTCCGGGACATCGAACAGGAGTTCGATGATGCCCTGGCCCGGGACACCAGGGAGTGAGCCGCTGGACTTGCCCGCCGCCTTTGTATATAGTTCTTTAGTTTTAGGTTTCCTTTCTTTCTTATTATGATTTGGAGTCGACGGACACTGCTCCACTTTTTGTATATAGTTGATTTTTAGGTAGGTTTTTTAGTAGGTTTCCTTTGTTCAGTTGGGCTCATGGACCCTTGGTATTTTTGTACATAGTTCTTTATTGCATGGAGATTTTTTTACATTTGACTTTGGACAAAAAATTTTTGGATTCGGATTTCCAGTTTTGTGTTTTTATACGGACATGCAGCTTTTTTTTTCTCATTCATATTGTAGTTTGTTTTCTTTCTTTAGCATTCTTTAATTTTTTCAATACAATTTTGTTTCCATACTTCACTGTGTGGCATCATCTCATTGGTTTCATGCATGTCATGTTGTGTGTTTTCCCATTCAATTGCAACCATTGTGTGTGACGGACATGGGTTCATTAGCTTCATGAACATTGGGGGTGTAACATGTGATTTCCATTTCCATGTGGGTGAATGGGTTACTTGGTAGGGCTTTTTGGCTGTGGAGGCTGACCATTACGCACATGATTGGGGATTGTGAGGACCTGGTGGGGGCTGCCCATGGTGGCAGGGGGGTGGGGGTGGTGGGAGACATGAGTGGGGGCCTGGTGGAGGATGCCCATGGTGGCAGGGGGGTGGGGGTGCAGGGGGACATGAGTGGGGGCCTGCTGGAGGGTGCCCCTGGTGGCTGGGGGGTGGGGGTGGTGGGAGACATGGGTGGGGGCCTGGTGGGGGCTGCCCCTGGTGGCTGGGGGGGTGGGGGTGGTGGGAGACATGAGTGGGGGCCTGGTGGAGGGTGACCCTGGATGCTGGGGGGTGGGGGTGGTGGGAGACATGAGTGGGGGCCTGGTGGAGGGTGACCCTGGATGCTGGGGGGTGGGGGTGCAGAGGGACATGAGTGGGGGCCTGGTGGAGGCTGCCCCTGCACTGCTGGGGGGTGGGGGTGGTGGGAGACATGAGTGGGTGCCTGGTGGAGGGTGACCCTGGATGCTGGGGGGTGGGGGTGCAGGGGGACATGAGTGGGGGCCTGGTGGAGGGTGACCCTGGATGCTGGGGGGTGGGGGTTGTGGGAGACATGAGTGGGGGCCTGGTGGAGGCTGCCCCTGCACTGCTGGGGGGTGGGGGTGGTGGTAGACATGCATTGTTGATCAGTAGTGCAAGGTGACATGTGGGTTGGCTGGGGGGCATGCCCATGGTGGATGGGCTGCCTGCGGGACATGGGCAGGGGTGCAGGGTAGTCCCCCGTGGTGTGGGCTGCCTGCAGGGTCCGTGGAGGTTGTGGAGCGTACACCTGGGAGGACCCACACGGCCAATTCACGTGTAGTACTCCCCAGAACCCCTGAAATACACATTCCCTGCTGGTATCGTGTGTGCAACTTCCCGCGCACCCCTGAAATACACGGACCCTGCTCGCACTGGGACAATCGCGTGTGGAACCTCCCGCGCACCCCTGAAATACACGTACCCTGCTCGCACTGGGACTATCGCGTGTGGAACTTCCCGCGCACCCCTCAAATACACGTACCCTGCTCGGACTGGGCCAATCGCATGTGTAACTTCCCGCGCACCCCTCAAATACACGTACCCTGATGAAATCGCGTGCGGAACTTCCCGCGCACCCATGGAATACACGTACCCTGCTCGCACTGGCCCGTTCGCGTGTGTAACTTCCCGCGCACCCCTGAAATACACGTACCCTGATGGAATCGCGTGTGGAACTTCCCGCGCACCCATGTAATACACGTACCCTGCTCGCACTGGCCCATTCGCGTGTGGAACTTCCCGCGCACCCCTGAAATGCACGTACCCTGCAGAAATACCGTGTGGAACTTGCCGCGCACCCCTGAAATACACGTACCGTGCTGAAATCGCGTGTGCAACTTCCCGCGCACCCCTGAAATGCACGTACCCTGCAGAAATCGCGTGTGGAACTTGCCGCGCACCCCTGAAATACACGTACCCTGCTGAAATCACGTGTGCAACTTCCCGCGCACCCCTGAAGATCACGTACCCTGCTTGCGCGGGGCCAGTCGCGTGTGGAACTTCCCGCGCACCCCTGCAATACACGTTCCCCGCTTGGCGTTTGCTGTTTGCCAGCCCGGTGAACTGGTCCAGGGTTAGCGCAGCCCTTTGCGATGATTTAGCGATTTGGATGGCTTTTCCTTGCGCGAGGGCGTTCTTGGGGGCGTTACTGGCGCTGCTGCAGGGTCGCTGCGATTCTCTGCGCCACGGCTGGTTTGGAAGCCTGAAATCCATGAATACGCTGTGCGCGGAAATCGGTTTTAGCGCACGTGCCTGGCGCAGTCAATCGCACGCGGACACTCTGCGCCAGCCGCTTGCGACACTTTTCAGCGAAATTCTATGAATTACCCTCTGTGTATGTTACACTGAATGAAACCTTCTTGAATCTGAACTTTCACCAAGATATTCCCGAATTGTTCCAGGGAAAGGGAGTCCAACCTTTGCCATGAGAAGTTCTTTCCAAAGTTTTTGAGTTTGAATTGATATAGTATTTTGTGGAACTTAAGACAGTCAAACAAACCTTGTATCATTTTGTTGTTTATATTAGTGTGAGGTCAGATACTTTATGGACACTAGGTTATTTTTCTTTAGTCTTAGTTTGTTAGGCAGGGACATTCTTGTTAGGATAGGCAAAGATAAGCGTTTGTCTCACCCTTTTTGAATTAAAATGACATCTTGTGAGAAAACTCTACCTTTGTGGGCGTCTCGCATTTCTGACCCCTCACAGCTAGCAGTCCGAGTTTATCACCATTAACTGCTGGGTCCAGATTATGTAACCTTTGCAACAGTGCAAATAATTGAGCAATTGTTTAGATAATACAGAATGGATCAAACAGGCTATCTCACAATCCATATTACATAAAAAACATTTGCGCTAGGACGTACTATGTGTGTCACATAAAAACAACATTATGGGGGTCATTACGAGTTTGGAGGTAAGTAACTGTCCTTACCGGCATGGAGCAAATACTGTGTCTGTGTAGTAAAGAGCCCGGTAATAGAGGGGTATTACGAGTTTGCGGGCACGAGCTTCGCGCCATGCCAGTAACGACATTATCGGCATGCCGCTAATGTCCAAAAAAAGGACCTTAGCGGTATCATGGAAAGCGCTGACAGCACTACCGGCATCAATGGATACGGCATTAGCGGGCACCGCTATTAGCGGTGGCCGTAAATAAGCGGAACCGGAATTAGCATCATTGCACAGGAACGGGCAAGAACACCGCGGCTATCTTTAAAAACACAATCCATTGTCATCCTCAGTACCCAGGACCTGGAGCATATTGCTGAGTACATAGATCTACCTCCAACAACTATATAATGCCCAAGACAGTTAAAAAAGGCACCTCCCGCCAGCACAAGGAGCGTTTTAATGAGGATGAGCTCACCATGTTGGCTGAGACTCCGGCTGACAATGTCGATGTCGCATTTGCAAACAGCCTCAAGAGGGAGGCAGTCCTCAAGAAGAAGAAAATTTGTGAACTAGTCGCCCAAAGGGTCAGCGCGGTAGGCAAACCCCCCTGTACCACAAAGGACGTCCGTAAGAGATGGGATGACCTGCGCCTGTGAGTCAGGAACATCCTGTCCGCAAACAGGAGCCAGGCCATGGCTACTGGTGGAGGAGCAAGCTCACCAATAAAGCTGAGCCGGTGGGAGGAGATCTGTGCCAGCACAATTGGCATAGAGGCCATTGAAGGTGTGGGTGATATGGAGTGTGGCGCCACGTCATTGGCGGAGGGAGGTGAGTTGCATAAGAAAACACTGTAATGCAAAGTCTGATGACAGTCCACCAATTTGTCTGTCTAAAGAAGCAAGGCATGGCCCAATACATAAACATTCCCAGCCTAGTTGTCGTCTGCAGCACAGACACATGCACATGCCTGCAGGATGGCAATGCCATACCTGACACACACCACACAAACATGAGTGACCCTGACGGATGCCTGCATGATCCACCCATATAGCAAGCAACTTCATCATCAAAACTCCACTGCCTATTCCCCTCTAATGTGTTGATGAGCAATAATACAAATGTTTGCATGATGCTTGTCAAACCATCACTCATGCCGTCCCTCTCTTCATCCCCAACAGGCCCAGATCCTGACAGCGAGGCCCGGTACTCACCGCTACAGGCGAATACAGCCCGGAAGAGGCCCAGGGATGAAGGCAAAATGCTTTCCACTTCCAAAGCCCCACACAAGCCATGACAGGCACCAAAGACCAAACCAGCCCTGGAAGCCACGGCACTGGTGCCACCAAGGCCCATCACCACAGTACCCACAACACCTATGGCACCTGCAGAGGAGACAGTTGAAGGGCCACAATCTGCAGAGAACATCCCTGTTGGGGATGTGGCAGCTACAGCACCACTCAAAGATGACGACGTGCAGGGACAGGTGTGTGTGCCTGTCGAGGACGACTCCTCCGACCTACCTGCTACACCAAGTCCGGCCCCAACCCCCCAGCTCACAGCTGTCGACTCATACCACGACACCACCCCGGAGCAGTCCGGGGGTGCGTCCATACAAGGGAGCATGAGTCCCATAGAGGACCCAAATGTAGTTGCCCATGTAACACATGCACCCTCCACCTCCACGGGTGTACCGGTGGGGGTGCAGCAGGCAGGACACGCTGCGCAGCGGCAGGAGGAACTCACTGCCCTTCTGAGATAGTTTGTCACAGACAGTGCCCAAGCAAGGCAGGAGGGGCGTGACAACAATGCCTCCCTGAGGGAGATCATTGTGGAAAGCACAAATAGATTGTGTGAGGAGGTGTCCTCCCTGAGGCAGGTCCTCACCCGCATTGCTGATTCAATGGAGGCTGAGCGTCAAGCCCCCAGAATGGAGCAGGCGACCACCCCATATTCCGCAAGATCCACACAAACCAGCCCCCTATGCAGGTCGGCGCGCACCCTGCGCCGCTGGTGCAGGGAGTGGCAGGATGTAGGCGGGGCAGCCTGATGAAGGCAATAGACAATTGCTTGGACACCATGTGTGGGAGAGTTGTGGGGGGAAAGGGAGGGGGTGAGGATGTGTGGGGGAGTTGTGGGGTGAGGGGGGAGGGTGTGTGGGGAGTTGTGGGGGAGGGGGAGGGAGGTGATGGTGTGTGGGGGATTTGTATTGATGGGAAGGGGTGAGGGTGTGTGAGGTGGAGGGTTTCATCACTTTAATATTTTTCGGACAGTTAAATACACCTGTTGTGTGTAAACAAATTCTTGAGTGGACATTCCTTATTGTATATGTGTCATATATTGATATACAGTGCATATTGTACACGCACTCTCACACCCAGTGCCCTCTGTCTGACTTTCATGTCAGCCTCTGCACCCATGCGTGTCAGAAATATTGTGCAATCACTGACTCACGCACAGCACGTCCCTCCTGTGCATCTGCACCACGATGATGTGCAGCCACATCTTCTTCATCCCCTTCATTATCACCAGGTGGTTGCAAATCAATGTCAGGGGGCAGGGGCACGTTCCGTCGGATACACATTTTGTGCAGCATGACACATGCCATGATGATCTTGGCCACCTTCTCATGCCTGTAGTGGAGTGCCCCACCCGACCGGCTAAGGTAGCGAAACCGTGCCTTCAACAGGCCAAAGGTCTGCTCGATGACCACACGGGTATGGGTATGGGAACGATTGTAGTCCTCCTCGTGCCCGTTCTGTGGGTTTTGGACAGGGGTGAGGAGCCACGGCTTCAAGGGACAGCCACTATCACCTGCATGAGAGGCAATAAAAGGTATATGTCAGTCGAATAATGATGGACAGCTGAACTAGTCACACATGCCTGCAGATTATCGTTGGTTACATGCACATGTCCCTGGTTGTATGCACACAATTTTAATGCCCTCAATGTGTTATGTGCCATGGACTTATGGTGTGGGTTGCATCTCCAAGATGATACATGGTGTACACTGCCTTGATGTTGTTCATGCATTGTGGATGCATACTGCTGTGTTTGTGTCAAATTTGTGATGTGTTGTGTTCTGTATAATTTTCTAACTGGCAGTGTTGAGAGTACACTCTGAAATATTAGGCATTCAGCGCTGATTATTACAATGGTGACATGCTGCACTTCTGTGGTGGTGGTGGCCTTGTGACAAGCTGTGGATTCCCTTGGTGATTTTGTTCAGTGCACTCCCATGGATGCTTGTCCTGTGCATTGATTTGCTGCTGACATTTACATAGTGATTATTTACAGCATGTTGCTGGATTGTGTTATGGAGGGTGAGGTACGATGATGGGTGTTGTACGATTTGTGGCATGTGGGGTGTTTTTAAGTTTGGCATGTTGTGATAGGTGTCCACGTAACTTCATTGCTATGGGATTTGGTTGTCATGTTCAGTTAGGGATGCTTTGGGGCACAGTGTTTTGTGATGTGCACATTGTGCTGTCACATCAACAATGACACCATGGTGGTGTGTGCATCTCTCCCCCATTTTACTGACATGTGCCTGTCATGCAATTTACCAAGCAGCCAGACATGTCGTCCTGCATGTTGCTCCATGTAGCGTGGTAGCGTGGAGTACCGCCGGACCATTGAGTCATGATTTGATCCGGGATATCGGGCACAACAATGTGTGATGATCTTGCTGGCGTCACATACAATCTGCACATTGATGGAGTGGTATTGCTTGCGGTTGTGGTACACCGCCTCCATGGCATGCAGGACCACCAACTCCACGTGGGTGCAGTCAAGGGCACCTATACAATTCGGCATGCCTGCCAGTGCATGGAAGCCAAATTTGGATCAAAAATCTCCTGGGGAGTCCGTGGTAGAGATATGTAGTCCCTTGTGTGCTTCATGAGGGCATCCAGTACTTGGTTCAGCATGCGAGAAAATAAGGGTTGTGATATGCCATGCATTTGCCCCACTGTGTGCTGGTAGGTGCCTGTGGCAAGGAAGTGGACCACCGACACTACCCTGAGTAGAGAGGGGATGGTGGTGCGTATTTCAATGAGGCTGACAATGTCGTCATGCATCATGTCCACAATAGTGGTGATAGTGTCCCGGTCCAGACGGTACAGGGTGTGGATCTGCTCAGGGGTTAGGTTGAATAGACTGGCTCTGATGCGAGGGATTGGGGGCTGCCTGCGTGGTACCACTGGCTGCGCTGCTGGGGCATGCTGGGCCTGTCTCACCCTCCTTCTGCTCCTGCGCCTCCTCTGTGGTTCCTGCTGTTGTTGTTGCTGGTGTAGCAATACAAGCATGTCCTCCAGCCCCAGTATTGCTACTACTAGTGGAATCATTTTGGTGTGGGAAGGGTTGTAGTGTGTGGGTTTGCTCCTTTTGTGCTGGCCCATACTCCATTACCTCCATCTGTGCTGATTGTGTGCACCTGTGGCAGTTGGGAACACTTCACATAGCAGTTTACAGGTGCTTCGCGATGCCGGTATCCCCTATTAGCACCTTCATGATGCCGGTATTTGCATGTCTGCCTGACTTGTGATGTCCTCCCATTAGTGGCATACCGGTATTGCCGGCCTGAAGGGCCGCGTGCCCGCGCCCTTTCTGCTATTAGAGGCACCGTTATTAGCGGTGCCTCTAATACCGGGGTCTTTGGTCGGAATAGCCCAGAGCGGTATGCGATGCCGGTAATCCTTTACCGGCATCGTTTTTCCATTACCTCCAACCTCGTAGTGACCCTCTATGTTTCTGCATTTCTTTGAATGTTACGCAGCAAACATAGTAAATAAAACAATCTGATTCTTATTTGCCCTTGTGAAAGCATCTTTATATAAAACCGTTTGGGGCTAAACATGTTTGTCCTACTCCATATTTCCTAAGCAGCAAAATGAGTGCTAAATTCACGTTGCTTCATTTGTGCACAACATAAAACCTTGATAATCCAGGCCTTGTAGATGATTTCTTTGATGGACCGGAGGGCAAATAGGTTTTCACAACGTTCATAAAACTACCAACATAAAATGCTCAGTCAGGGATCTTGTGTCCGTTTTTGGTTTATATTTATTTTTGTAAGGAAACAGTAAACTTAAGGCCACGTGGCTTTAACCATTGCTGAAGGAAGCTGGAAAGAGAGATGCCCAAGATGCATAACCCTGCACCCGTAGTACAACCTGTTTTGCAATGGTCTTCTCATTGGCCACAGTTATTATACTAGTGGCCTGAACACTGCAGCTTAGAGAAATATATTGAAGCAGTGTATTAGTGTTTACTTTCATTGAAGGACTCTGAGGCTCCCTAATCACTATTGCTGATGGTGGTGGTGGCTCTTCGACTGTTAGGTATCTATGTTAACCACATGGCTGATATGGGTTACTTGCTCTGTCCATGGTGCTATGTTTATTTGAGTGTTCAGTCAATCAGTCAAACTTTATTTTAGAACAGTAGTTTCCATAAGAAATCGCATAAAACATATTTAAAAATCAAACCACAGACACAGGTATTCAATAATTACTCAAAAGCAAATTTTAAATTAAAAACATGTAACCTTTTGTTAATTGATATTTATATAGCGCCTTGATGCCATTTGTTATGGCTTCAAAGCAGGTTGAGTGGCCCTTCAGCAGACTGTAGTCTGAACAGGCATGTGTTCCAATGCATGCAGTCATTATAATTTCAAGCAACTATTCAGTTATTAGCAGAGATGACAAGTGTTGTAACATTATGGTAGCCACCGTGTAAAGTGTGACAGGCGTGGCGTTGATTCCTATGTCAGGGACAATGTGACAGCTGGACCACATTTTTTGTGGGACTCAGCCATATTCTATAGGGTGCAGTGCTAAAAATGGAAAGAGAGTTAGTATAAATCAGCAAACCAACCTCAAGGGCAAATGACTACAGTTGTGGATCTGCTATACTTCACATCCATAATGCGTGCACAAAGAATAATACCTATTCAAATGCAAGTTACATGCATATTTGTCAGATATGTCAAAGATACACTCAATACATGTTTACTTGTCAGGACAAAATTGAGACGGACTAGACCTATATGGTATTCAAAGGCAAGACAGCCGGTGCCAGCCACACGTTTATATAGGCTGATGTATGTTATGTGATATTTGTATGGCACCTTACCACCAAATCTTTAGTGTCAGGGTGCTTTGGATGCGTGGTCCAGTGATGCCCACCGCCTGAACACACATCATACAGACAAAGCAAATGAATTGCACGTAGCTAGAATCAGCAATTACGGTGGATGTCCAACCACTAGAAGAGACGAATAGCACAGCGCAGAGTCAGACCACCAAGTTATCGCATAAGCGACTGCTGGGCAACAGGGATGGACTGGCCTGTAGGGAACTCTGGAGATTTCCCGTCAGCCCTCTGTACCCTGGCCTCTTTTGTGTGGTGACTTATTTTATTTCCAAATGTTCTCATAGGAAAAGGGTTGGGCTTGCTGAAAATGTATAATATGTGGCCATTATGAACATTATTTCCAGGGCTTCTTTTGGCTCCCAGTCCAGCCCTGCTAGGCAGAACCCCATGAGGGAACCAGTCACACTTCTTACAGCATAGCGAACAGAACCTTCTACAGAAGAGGGCTTCCCAAACCCACACGCAAATCAAATGCACAGGAAAGACATGCAGCCACATGCACAGCCGGCAAATATGTTAATGACACAATCCAAAGCATGTCCACATATCGGGGCGGTGCCCAGCCTGGTCGCACCATGAGAGCCATAACAAAACATGAAGCAAGTAGCAATTCCACACGTGGCAGACATTGAATGACAGTGCGGAGGAAAGGAGAAGCCATTGTGGTCCGAAAACATGGGCGAAAAATCAGGTAGAACGAAAAACTGTTAGGGGGTCACAAATATGCAGCAGACACCCACACGAATCACACAATACGTTGCAACAAAGCACACTGTGTTGTGGTGCACTACTCAGTCCATCTGTGAATTATAGTTACTCTAGGTCGGATAAATTGCCGAGGGTATATCTAGGACACAAAGTCTAGACTTCGGCAAAGACCCAACATATAACATTGAACCACCATTAGAGGAGAACCAATCGAATTAGTCCTTCGGCGTCTGCATGTCTGCTTCGCTCTCTTTGTAGCATTCCACAGCTGGGCCACACGTCAAGGCCTTAATGATTAAAATAATAAAATAATACATTTTGTAACTACATTTTAAGCTAGAGGACGTGCATTAAAATGCCAGTGCTAAAACACAGGTATTTTTTGTTTTCAATGGCCAGCAAATAAAGCTGAATTGAGTAATGACCGTGCTGTCCATTTTGATCTGATTTGTTTAAACTATTGTATATAGCTTGTGTATCGCTGTGTTGTTTTCTAAAAATGTTCTTAATGTACAAATTCAGATAATCTGGCTAGCATTTTGTGTATCAACAATCTGTAACTGGAATTAATACAAGAGATTGCAAGTTAAATCAAAAAGAGCAACACCTTAATTATGAAGTAGTATTTTTTAGTGCAAAAACATATTCGTGATAAATACTTCCCCAAACAGCCGCACGCCAGATGCAGGCTGGGTTTATTTCAAACATCTTCTCCCGTGAGGGTGAGAGAGGAAGTCGTTTTGGCTGTACCTGCAGCTGTAAATATGTTCTCCAAAACATCTCTAGGGCTTGCTTTACGCATATTAACCACTAGAGGTCGCCCTGTACCCTACGCATTTTCAGAGATGTTGATACAATCATAAGATTTTCATGTGTAAGTGCTTCGATCCAGATGTGTGTTGGTCCTGAAAAAAAGACCCATATTTTTTTACACTTAAAAAAAGTAAATAGAAAAAGACGCATCTCAACCAAAAAATTGCCTTGTACTCCAACAATAATGTATTTCTTAATATAATTGGTTTGTAAAGAAAGAGTATTTTTTTTAAATGTAATTTCAGATGGCAGAGTACATGGTATTTCCATGCTTACTGAAACATTGGCATGCACATCAAATGAATGTGCAAATAAAGATGGCCACTGTGAAGTGGATCACCTATAGGGGCCTTCAGGTAGGATACAATGCTGCAGTCTGTTGTTAAATGTTGAAGCAATGCCATTTGTCAAGGTGTAAAAGCTTCCGTTTTTTTTGTTGCATTAAATGATGTAGGTAGTTCTGTCTCTGAAAGGGAGCTGTGTTAATCAGACACACTTTAATAAATGCTCCATGCCAAAATGCATAGTCTGCCATATACCTTTGCTGGATCAGTCTCCAGACAGCCCCCCAGTGACTGCCATTCATTGGCAGCAGGGCACATTCAAAAGTCACATGTGCTTTCCTGGGCAAAGCTACTGGAGCGCAAAGTTCCAACAGCCAGAGGTTCTTTTTTTAACTGTTTTCACCTCTCGGTCTAATTCTTATAATTGTGTGCCCTTCATTTGGTGGCACGTTAATAACTAAATGTGAGCAATGTCTGTTAATAACATGGTGGTGACCAAGGTTACACAATTATAAAGCCACAACATTTGGATTATGTAATATTGTTAGCTTGGTGAGGTGTCAGCCATGTGGGTCCCTGACCAGTAAACCTTCATTTGGTTCCCCTAAGAAGGGTAGGCGTCTTCCTCGAGGAGAAAGAAGCCTTCCTCGGAGGCTCGACTGGTAACCAATGCTTCAAAGACACATTTAGCATTACAAAGACCCTCTCACACCAAGGTGCTGATTACTGGAGTCCTTTTGAAGTACGCAGACAGAGGAAATGGGTGGAGAAAGAGTAGTCCAGAAAAAAGGTTTTTCCCAGATTGTGGTTCTGCCATTTTGGACTCTGCTGGGGTTCCCCAAACGTCTGCTCCCTCTCCCCTTTCAGCAGATAAGGCACTCTAGTTATAACATCAGCAGGCAAACAACACTTGTTACAGCAGTCAGGTCTGGAGTCTTAAGAAAAGGCTTGCTTTAGACCAATCCATTCAATATGTTTGATTATAAAAGGGGGGTCCTCCCCTTAGTTGAACCATCTTTGGACTTCAAGAGAAGATGGATTTACCTGGAGCTCTGTTGGGGATATAGTCTATTCTGAATTCTTCTGCGATAGAGTTGAATATAGAGTCTGCCAATCAAGTGACAAGCTCTTATCCCTAGCCATCCCCATGCCCTATGTGAGATGAGCAGCTAGCTGGATAAGACTTAATGCAACTGAAGCATCAGTACCCAGGACCCTACCACTGAAGGTGGCAGAAATGTGCAAGTGCCCTCAACAAAGCTTCCTGGCTGGGAAGGACAGAAAAAAGGACTCACCTTGCCCCTGAGCCCCTTGACTGTGTCTCCCAGCAACTACAAAGCCAAAGAAACCATCCCAAACCTGTTTTTCACCTCATGGTTCTTTTTGAGCTGGCTTGACCACACCTGATTCACTTCGAGCCACCAGGGACCCTGTGATGCTGTTTTTGGCCCTCCACGTACTTCAAACAACTTCCATGCTCATCCAGCCATCCAGACACTGGCTCGGCCCATTGAAGAAGACAGCCTCAACCCGGCCCAATCACTGCCTCTAACCTGTGGAAGCAGGTGACTTACTGTATCTTGTTGTCCAACTCGATCCAACAGAAGCATCATCTCAACCCGACTCTTTTGTTGCCTCCACCTAGTGAAAGCTACAGACTCGTCCATCTTAAGTGGCATAACAATCCAGCAGAAGCATACTATCGCCGCCAACTTGGCTGCCAACTCAACCTGCTGGAAGACATCAACTTGACTGTCACAAGCGCTGACTCAACTCACTGGGAGCTGCTCCTCAGATCATTTCAATGCCTACTCGCCATTGTGAAAGCACATCTCCACTGTCTCAACACGGGCCCGGCTTCTGTTAAGTGGTTAAAGGTCCATTTTGATGCTGTTAAGCCCCAAAGACAAGAAACCAAAAGGTATTTGAAGAGGCCCTGTTCACCTTTTCTGCTTTAAAGAACCTTAATGACTTCTGCTTTTGTCAAGGGTTTTGACCCATGTTGAATCAATAGACTGGGTAGATGTGGGGATGAGCTGTCGCCACCCATTATTCTATCCCAGAACAAACTAAATCAATAGACTGGGTGGATGTGGGGATGAGCTATCGCCGCCCACATTCACTCCAGAATCGGAGAACCGCGCAGTTTGTGCGCACACCAAAATGGTCGCCTAACCTTCCACCCACCAGTGCGAGCGTGATGGGCCAGGGGTGCCATGAGTGGAATGTATGCCAAAGGAAAAACAGCAGTGCCTGTTAGCTTAAAAAGCCCTTTGAAATCACCTTGGTTTCTCTGAATGCAAGCTCAAAATGCCTATTTTCAAACATTGCAGGATATTTAAAAATCTCACTGAACACCAGCAGACATTTGGCAGAATGACGTTTTGCGTACATACAAAATCTGGAAAGAAAAAGAGCCCAAAACCATGTTCATAACAAAACTGGCTGAGCTGTGGAGGTCAGCAGCTTAAGTTAAACTGAACTGAAAACCACTAAAATCGAAATGTTTAAATTAAATGAGGGACCTACTTTTGAGTGTCACATAGTTTGTAACTGTTGAAATGTCATAGTTTTGTACTTAGAATCAGCATTCTAGCTGCATGTGTAAAAATTGTCAGTTTGATTTGAATGTAGAGAACTGGGAACAAAAAGTGACATTTAGCTGAAACCTGGCTTAATGAAACTGGATTCTGCCTGACAACTACCCCCGACAGGAGTTGAAACCTGCTCAGCCACTCTTCCCAGGCCTAGCTGCATCCTGCTGCCCCTTGCCAAAAGGAGTTGACACCTCTCTGATTGAATTAAGGGAGGGGACCTGCAGCCTGCAGGAGGTTGAACAAAGCACTGTCCTGGGCTCAGGCAAATGTTAAATTGGGGGGCCGTAAAGTGGCTTCCTCTTGGGGGAAACTGGGAGGGGCAGTGCCTCTGCTAGCAGCTGAGCTTGGGGGAAGTGGATAAATCAGTTTTTCCACCCTGTGATGTGGGAAGCCACACCCCTTTTTGACCAGGGCATAATTTTAAAAAGATAGATAACTCATAGTGCGGACTGGTCATAATTATATAAATAATACCATTATTCTTGTGATTTTTCGGTGCACATTTTAAGAGGTGTTAGGACCCTGTGGTATGTTCCTGGGGATAGTAGCGGAAAAAAAGGTTGTTACTCCAAATGTATGCATGTTAAAAATCTGACACTTTATCATCTGAAACCCATATCCCTGGTGCACATTTGTGTAAAATCTGGAAAGGTTTAGAGGTCGTTATCTGGATGAAAAGGGGAGAATTCTGTCATCAGTGGACACAACATCGTACAAAGACAGGGATCGGATGGTTTGGTGCTACAGAAAATATGTAAACTGGACCTATAATATGAGAAAAATGGTACATAGAAAAATATGTATTTGAGTCAAAAATAGATTTGTGTGCAAATTGACCAGGGGATGATCCTCTGACCCATAAACAGACCTCATCATGATGACAATCCATTTCCTTCCCCCAATCATGGGAGAGGGGAGAATTGGGCCAATGACAAGTAGAGAGGGGCAGGCTTAGCTAGGCCCAGGCACACACCCATTTTCAAACACATAAAAAGAGACTGCTGGCACAGGTAGGGACATTCAATTCCATTTGCTGCGGAGCATGCTGACCGACAAATTCACATCCAGAGATCCAGACTTCAAATCCATCAATCTCCAGAACCTGTAGCAGAAATTAACTCCAGAATTTGTAGCAGAGAGGCCTGAATCCACCAGCTGAATCCTCTTCAGCAGGCCTCAAAACCAACCAAACTATTCAACAGCCGGGCGAGCTGTTTGAATTTTTGCCAAGAATTCTTGCAAGAACCTGTAGCAGTATCCAGAAAGCAGTGCTGTATCCGGAACCCGAGAGAACCACAAACCAGACCGTTGTGAGCAGATCCGGTGCTTGACAGACCCAGAGAGCAGAGCTGACCCAGATAGCCGGGACTTCAGAACCACCCGCCGGGACTCCCGTCCAACCTGACCAGACCGTGACAAGGCCTATTTCAAATTGATATTGTGAGTACCTAGCAGAACTGTGCAGAACCAATCTCTTAGTTAAAATAATCTAATCCAAACTATTTTAACCTAAGTAGAACAGCCTCCTAGAAATCGTGTCATCTGTCATTTTTAAAGCTGCACAACTGTCACCTGTCAATTCTGCAGCTGCAAGCTGTCACCTGTCATTTTGAGTTTACTTTAAATCCGAAAATCTACCTTTATTAAATCGTCTGTATCTCTGGAACCGTTTGTCCTAGGAACGAGATTTATCTTTCCTCTGAAAGCTTAGAATCTAGGCTTTCCAACGAACCTAGAACCGACTTCCTATACTTTTTCCGTAATCGCGAGACACGCACTCGCGAAATTTACCGCGATTTGCGATTTGGCCCGATTTCTTCATCTATAGAAATCAGCAGCTTTTTGCTTCTCTTTGCTAAAATTCGTTTGCAATCTGCTAATCATTCATAGAGTATTGTTAAAGTGAGCCTGAACTAATATAAAGTAGCCATCACCTACCCTGAACCTCTAGAGGGAATTAAAAGCAATTTTAGCACCTTTTCACTTCCTTGAAAACCACATTAAAGTAATTCGCCTGTGTTTAAAACTCATCCCTGTTTTCTCTAAGCTTGCTGGGGGAACTGGAACTGTGTATTGCATTATAAAGTGTGATTTGTGGGATTCTTGAAGACTGTGTGCTCTCCTTCCATTTCTTGTATTGCATAGGGGGGAGTGAATTGGCAAAAGAAAAGTGATCATATTACCTTTTGCTAAAATCATAACAAGTTATTTCTGTACTGCATTTTATTCCACCTTGCATTTCCTTGAGACCATCAAGCATTTTCAGCTACCTCATCCTCTACACTACTCCTAAGTAACCAAATCAGTGTACCCCTGTAACATTATCCATTGTTGATCACGGTCGTATTCTGAAGTTATCAATTTATTTATAAAGTGTGATAGATATATATTGTTGAATTGTCCAAATAAACCTTTTAAATTTGCAAAACAAACCTACTTCTTGGCTCAGTGGGATCAGGGGGATTCTATGAGGGGGGTGTTATACTAGGGTTGTCATCCAGAGTACTGAACTGGATATAAAAATACATCAATAAGGGTTTTCCTCAGCATCCCAGACTAGGCATTGACTTAGCTGTAGTGTTGATTGAATATCGCTTACAAAAGTGGGGGCTCGGAGCCGGGATATTCTGGGTTAGATTTACCACTTGTGCAGATTAATACAGTGTGCCAACTGACCAGATACACATATCCGGTTAGATCACCACGCTGTTTTACACTGTGAAAGCATCCCTCAAAGGAACGCTCTAAGGAAACGGTCTGTTTTGCAAAATAAAATACAAACGTCTGTAAGTCAGGAAGGAACTCAAATTCCAGAATGACGACCTTGGTAGATATGAAAATAGCCAGAGAGCACTTCTTACATAAGCTATTTGTGAGAGGTGAGTGGACTCATCAGGACCAAACGGTCTGGTTGCAGGCAATCGCGCAACAGGTCACTGAAACAGGGTCAGATATATGGAGAGATCAGGGTCCATTACATGTGGCCCTGAGTAAATTATACATGGCTCCTAAAGTTAAAGATGAACACGACAAGATGGTTAGGATAGCGGCATATTTGTATCTATATATGGGAGCCATGCAGGACAAATGTGCTGAAGGCCAAGATTTGGCAAGTAGGCAACAGATGGCGTTAGAAAAGGCCCAATCTGACCTGGTCTCTTCTGTGCAGAGGCTGCAGAGGAGCCAGGAGTCAGAAAATGATAGTAGGCAGTATATCATTAAAATAAAAGAGGACATGGATAGACTGCAACAGGAAAAGACGGACCAGGATACCAGAATTCTGGCTTTGCAGAAGGAGCACCAAGACAGTCTGGACTCCTTACTGCAGAGCCAGAAAAAGCTGGAGCAACAGATCAATTTCAACAGGGCATGCACAGAGCAGGTAGCCACCCTGCAAATCCAACTAGACAGAGAGAAAGAGGAAAGCAATACATTGATTTTGAAAGACCTGGATACCCAGGCAGAGTTTGATGAAGAACGCCAGAAAGCTGGTGCCTTTCAAAGGCAGAGGGACGACCTGGCGTCACAAATGCAGGCTCTTGGTCAGGAAAGGGATACCCTAGGCCAGGAAGTCTGCCCTCAAAAGAAAAATTGAAGAAAATCACTTGGCCCTCCAGGGGCTGAGTGACCTCCAAAAAGAGCATTAGGGCTTGCTAGATCACAACAGGAGGGTGGAGGAGGCTCTGGCAAGAAAGGAGCAGGCCAGTAGGGATGGGACTGAGGAGGTAACCCTCCTGCAGCAGAGACTGGCCCAGTACTCCAGGACCAATCAGGAGGCACAGAGAGAAAATGAGGCTCTCTGTCAGCACAATGATAGGCTCCAGCAACAGGTAGCCATGCAGCAGAGACTGATAGAGTCTAGTAAGGCCTTAACTGAGGAACTGAAAGCGCAGGCTCTTGCATTGCAACAGGAAGCAGGGGCGGATAGAGATGAGGTTCGCTGGGAAAGAGAAACTCCTGAGCATAGCCTCAGGAGCCCTACTTCCAGAGGCCTTCATCTCTCCCAGTCCCTGGACTCTGCCACCCCCATGTCCCCTCGCGCACATGAGCCCAGGGCCACAGGGATGGCAGATTACTATCCAGCTAGAAGTATGGGGCTCATAGGCCAGTACCTCCCAGGAATGGATGGGCGGGCATCCGGGTATGGGCACCCAAGCACAGTGCAATTTAGTGGGGAACCCCAGGAGAGTAGGCCCACTAAGGGCATCCTGAAAACCTCTGCCCAGTTAGGTCAGTGGGGGGGATACCCAGCAAATCCTGGTAGCAAGGAGGGATCTGGAGACTCCTCTGAGCATCACAGGACACAGGAGACCAGGTCCCCACATTCTGCCAGCCATTCACAGGCTCGCAGAATCCGGGAAAACCTGGAAGATCAGACAGGCACCTCTGGGAGAAGCGCTTCTGAGTCGGAGGATGAATGGACCAGGGTTACCCGAACCAAAAAGGCCAATAAGGCAAAAAGGGCCTTGCTTAAGGACCCATTGAAACAAATAAAGGCAATAAGGAGTGTCATCAAGCCTTATCATAAGAACGCCAAGTCTTCTGTTTAGGAACACTTGGAGCTCTATGAGCAAATGATGGAGACTTTCCATTTCAAGGACAGCCAAAGCTGTATTCAATATGTAAAGTGGACCTTCTCACCAGAATACTCCAGTTTCTTTGCGGGTGGGAGAGGTAAAGGTTGCCCCCGTTTTAGATTTGGAGATGGGGGGGTCTAAAAACCTGCCTGCACCAAATAATTCACAGCCCAGAAGGCCCTCGGGCCAGTCACAGACAGGGAGTCGAGGAGGTAGTCCCACAAATGGGGTCCCCCGCTCCCCTGACTATGTAAGTCCCCGCTACAAGGGAAACTGACCAATCCGGGGTTATGTGTGGACTCCTCCAGCCCAAGGGGGGGGATCCAGCCAAGCACCTAACCCAGGGAACTTCCCTCCCAACTTCCCACAGGAGGGCAGAAATTCTCCAAATCCTGGGCAGAACTTTTTCCCCAGGTATCCACCCAATTTCCAGCCCCAAAATCATCCATCCTTCTTTCCCCAATTCCCTGAGCCCAGACAACCTAATCCGGGAGAGGGGAGGCCAAGGGTGGAGGGGTACCCGAATCTTCCCAATCCGGGGTATTACCAGAGAAGGGATAGCTACCCTTCCCGGGATCAGCCCAGGGGAGAAAATAGAGCCCCGTATCAGCCTGAGCGGGTTTCACAACTTGAGCGCCAGGTCCAAAATATGGCACGAGATCTGGGTCACATACTGAGGGCTCAACAGAAGCCTCAGATGAGCATGCCACCGCAGAATGCCCCAAACTCTGGACCTGGTGCTCCAGAACAATGACGGGGGCAGCACCCCGATAACCCACCGGTTCCCAGGGAGGAGGCACAAGGGGAAGGGGGGTGTAAAGCCTTGGAGGAAGCTTCCTTCCCAACTTGTAAACAGCCCCTGGAAAACCAGGAATCTGAAACAAAATCTCCTGCCCCTGAAAGCCTGCCTCCCAAGGAGCAGAGGGGGGTAGGAGAAACAAAGGACCCAAACAGACCCACTTTGTGGAGGAGGTACAGGTCTTCCAATTTGAGGGAGAGGGATCCTCAGAAGATCCTGGGAAAAGGATCTTCTCCTTCAGAGATGGGGGAACTCCTCCCAAGGAAAAATGGGTCCCAAGGGATGTCAATTCAGACTGGGGAGATGTGGAGACTGAGCTACCGCCGCCCATCATCTCATCCCAGAACCGACAATACCAAAATCCCCTGTTTCAAACCCATCCTGGTGACTGCCTCCAAAAAGGGGGGGGCGGCCCAGAACCGGAACCAGGGGAACCCACAATGGCTCTGATCTCCAGTTGCCAACTTTTTCATTCAGTTTCCCAAGGCTCTCCACAGAATTCTGCAAAAATCTCTTCGCTAGCAATGTCCAAAACCGGTAAGTTAGCCCACCAGTTGTCCAAAAATGTGCATTATCTGTGCCCCCTTGAGGAGAAGGAGGGAAGATATTATGCCCCGGTACAAGTACAGGGGCAGGGTACAATTTCAGCGCTGGTGGACACTGGATCTCAAGCTACCCTTCTGTCCAAAAGGGCCTTTGATGAACTAAATGCAGGAAGGGGAGAGAATTACCGTATTCCTCTCACCTCTCTTCCTGGACAACTGCAGGACTTTGACAGGAAGGAAATTCCTGTCGAAGGGACTGCAGATTTGGACATCAAAATTGGGCAACACAAGGTGAAACACCCGGTCATAGTAGTGACTCCAGAGGGCACCCCTTGTTTACTAGGGAATGACCTCCTGAGAAGGTTGTCACCGCTAATAGATTGCGTAAACAAGGTCCTCTGGACCCAGACTAGCCGACCAATAAAATTAAAACAGAGTGTCAACCATGTTAGCTTAAATGGCACCTGCCACATGGTTGAACAAAAATCTGACCAAGTACAATTTCACTTCCAGAACAACCAAATTCCAGACGTGACAGTAATAGCAGTAGGACAACAGACTGGTGATGGGGGGTCCTCTCTATTTATGAAAATCAACCTTCCTTCCAGTTTAAGGTGGTATTCCACACTGGAAGGAAACACTCTGAAATTCTTTACCAATCCACAGTCAGACACTCCCACTCCTATAGTCCAGAAAGATGTGAAATCAGCTCAGAGCCTGGCTGATATTCAGCAAATTGGAGAGCAGTTGTTCATCCCTGTTCAGTTAAATGAGGGGAAGGACTCTGTTCCCGCCCGAGTGTGTGTGAACAACGGTAAGAGCTTCATCAGGGAAGCCATGTTTCGCCAACTCCCAAAAGATCCAGCCATTCCCACATTCAAACTGCTAGACAAATGGGAAATAGACCTGGAAGCACCTAATTCCAAACATCTCCTGCCAAACAGGTGTATGCTCAAAATCTCCATTGGCAACAAGAGCATAGTCCATAATTGTTGGGTCGTGCGAGACGTCACTGCCGCCTTTTACTTAGTCAGTGACATTCTCAATCGCTTTGCCATTAGTTTGGACCTAATAAACTTCAAAGCTTGGTCCCGATTAGCGGATAATCCCATGGGCTTTGATGATCCAGAAAAAGCATTTAGGTCCGCTCAAATGCTACCTTATGCAGTTGAAATTCAGATCAAAGAGGAAGTCACCATCCCAGAAATTCTCCCTGGAGGTGAAAGTTAAAAGAGGACAAAAATTGAAAAACCCTGATGCTTACATACATCTAAATGCTTCTCTCCAACAGCAAGGGTTGGGGGTAAACCCAACTCCATTAGTCAACATAGAACATGACACCATTCCAATAGAGGTGGATAACAGCGACTTAAAGAGTATCACTCTAGCCGCAGGCACCATTATTGGAATGGCAGTTGATGACCAACATTTTTCCATTGATCTAGGAAATGAACTGTTAGGACCAATCCCCAAGGACTGTTTTGACAGTGACAGTGATGACAATACAACACCAGACAGGATTTTCACCCGGCATGGGGGGAACTTCCTGGTGTACACTTCTTGCCCTTATGGTAAGGAAGATGTGACTTGTGACTTCAGAGGGGACGAGGTGATTTTCCAGGTCCATGAGGGCTGCCTTTCCCACCTGAAGCCTCCAGTCCAAATCAGCACTCTGACCAGGGACTTCTCCACCTAGCTGGAGGAGGCCGCTGAGATAGCCAAACCAGAAGTCTTTCCAGGCTTCAGGCAGATGGTGGAAGAGAGGGTCAACCTAGCTGATGCCTGCGTGACTCTGGAACAGAAGCAAAAGTTGAAACAAGTTTTCTTGGATTTCCAAGATCTCTTTGCGGTAGACTCATATGACTGTGGTCGCACCGACATCCACACCACAACAATTCCCACGGACCCTGGAATGACTCCAGTGTTTGTGAAGCAATATCGTTTGCCTCTCGCATCCATGGAGTCCCTTACTAAAATAATTAAGAACCTTGAGTCCCGGGGAATAATCCGTCCAGTACACAGCACCTTCAATAATCCGGTGCTGGGAATATTGAAGCCAAACGGCCAGTGGAGACTCTGCGCCAACCTTAGGGAGTTCAACAAACGGGTCCATACTTCCCGATGGCCTCTGCCCTACATTGACCAAGGGCTGGCCGAGATTCAGGGGTCGCAGGTATTCACAGCAATAGACCTGACCAATGGATACTGGACCGTGCCTGTCAGTAGGGAGGACCAATACAAACTGGCTTTTACCTTTGGGGGCCAGCAGTACACATGGACCCGGACTCCCTTCGGATACCTCATCTCCGGCAATGAATTCAACATTTTCCTACATAAAGCCATGCCCGACCTGGGTGCGAGGGGTAACCTGGCTTATGTAGATGAGGTCCTCATCAAAAGTTCATCTGTGGAAGAACACATAGCGGAGATCCGTTATGTTCTGACACAGTTGAGGGCCGCCGGAGCAAAACTTTTCTTTCAGAAAGCACAGTGGTGTAGAACCCGTGTTAATTTCTTAGGGCATGAGATTACTCCTCAGGGTCTCTGTCCCCAGGAAAAGAAAGTGGAAGCACTTCAGAAACTGAAAGCCCACACAACTCTGCGGGAACTAAGGAGCCTCCTTGGACTGACTAATTACAGCAGAAAGTTCATTGAAGGCTACGCAGAGATCACTAGACCCCTGATTCATCTCCTGAAGGGGGGGGTCAAGTGGGAATGGGGTCAAGAACAATCCGAGGCAGTAAGACAACTCAAAAGAAGCCTCTCACAAGCACCTTGCCTAGCTTACCCTGTCAGAAACAAGGATTTCTTCCTGGAGACAGGGTTCTCTAATACGTGCTTGACGGCAGTATTATACCAAAAGCATGACAAGGTCAATAAAGTAATCTCCTATGAGAGCAAAACTTTATCCTCTGTGGAGGAAAAATTCAACGATTGTGAGAAGGCACTCCTGGCAACGGTGTGGGCATTGAAGAATTACCGCCCGTTTATCCAGGGGGAACACATCATAGTGGAGACTCCACACCAGCCTCTGCAATACTTCCAAAGTGACAGAATCCGGGCCGGAAATGTGAGTAATTCCCAAATTACTTCCTGGATTCTGTCAATGCAAGGCTTTCCTGTAGAGGTCAGATATGGCCAAAACAAGAAGAGTTCCCTCGCGCAAGGTCTGGCTGACTTGCATGATTGTGCCAGAGAAAACTGTCTCGAGGACGAAAGTCTAAAAACCAAGGACAACATGGAGGCATACCTTAATTCCCCACACAAAGTCTTTGAAGAAGACAAGTGTGAGGGAATACCCACTGTCTATGTGGATGGATGCTCTTACCATGTTGACAACAACGGGGAGAAAGAACTGGTGGCCGGCGTAGGGAATGCATGGGTGAAGGAGTTTCCAGAACCCTCCGCTGGATACAAAATTGGTCCCCGAAGTAGTCAGGTGGCAGAATTGATGGCTGTGCATCAGGCCATCCTCACTGCTGTCCAACATCAGCTCCACAAACTGGTCATAATCACAGATTCGGATTATGTACGGAACGGGTTCGTGGAGCACCTGGTTAATTGGAAAACGAGAGGCATGTTATGTGCTAATAACAAACCCTTGAAACATGGGAAGTTAATCCAAAACATTGATGATCTGGTCACATCGAATGGGATGACCATCTACTGGAAAAAGATCAAGGGTCATTCCAAAGTAGAGGGACCAGACAAAACTGGAAATGACTTAGCTGATCAGCTGGCCAAAACCGGGGCCGTCCAAGGGGATCTAATAGAAATAGAGTCCCTGTTGGGGGAAATCCAGGTCACTGCTATCACTAGGTCCCAGACAAATGCTCACAATGATCTTTCAAATGCACAATGGAGTAAGGAGACCCCTGATGCTGATTTAATTACAGCTCAGAAGGGGGATCCAATTATTGGTAAGTTTTACCAACACCTTGAGGACCCTGAGAACTTTCCCCTGATGGATACCGATTACATTGGGAAAGAGGACCTAAGAGTGTTGATGAAATGTCCAAAAATGTTCCGAATCCAAGACGGTTTGTTGGTAAGGAAATCCCAAGCTGGCCATGATCAGTGGGTGGTTCCTACCTCATTCCGAAGCCTGATGTTAAGTCATGCCCATGATGCGGCCACCGCCGGTCATAGGGGGTTTCACACAACACTGGAAATCTTAAGAGAGGTTGCATACTGGCCACACATGGGGCAGGACCTCGACCAATACTTGAAGGGGTGTCTTGTGTGTGCACTATTTCAGCCATCATCCCTCACACACCGTGCGCCTCTCCAAAAGAGGGGGATGACACTGCCATGGTCAGATTTGCAAATCGACTTTGTAGGCCCTGTGATTCACTCGTCTAGAGGAAACAAGTACACGTTGACCGTTACATGCTTGTTTACCATGTGGGTGGAATGTCTCCCAGCCCCAAACTGCAAGGCAGAAACAGCAGCTGCCCTGATGATTAACCACATCTTTTCCCGTTTTGGTCTACCTCAAAGGATTGAGTCAGACAGAGGTAGCCACTTCACCAGTGAAGTAATGACAAAGATGTGGGAGATACTGGGTGTTAAAAGGAAGCTACACATTGCTTACAGGCCAGCTTCTTCTGGAGCAGTGGAGAGATATAACCGAACCATTGTGAGCATCTTAAAAAAGTTTGTGGCAGATTCTGGGCCAAGTTGGGATATCCGACTACCTCTGGTCCTAATGGCCATCAGATCTACCCCTTCATCTGCAACTAAAATGTCACCATTTGAGTTGATGACCGGACGCAAGATGGTGCTTCCCCAGCATTTGCTCTACAGAACCCAAGAGCAAACGTTGATAAATGCCTCCACAACTCATGAGTATGTGGAGAATTTAAGGAAACACCTTCAGCATGCTTTTGTCTATGCTCAGCGGAATCTAGAAAGATGAGCCGAGAGCATGAAGACCTACTATGATTTAAAAACTACCCGAAAGGAATATAAGGTGGGTGATCAGGTCTATCTATACAATTTCCAAAGGAACCAGGCCAAACAGTGAAAATTCTTGCCTACATGGAAGGGACCATTTGAAATTATAGACAAGATCTCCCCTGTTGCCTATAAGATCTGCATCCCCAAAGCAGTTTGGCAGAGGGGGAAGATAAGTGGGTTCATATAAATCAGCTAAAGTGTGCGCAATCCCAGGCACACTCTGCAACAACTGGAGGAGTCCTCTGCAATACCAGACGGGACCGCCCCAGAGTAATTCAATTCCAACCCTAAAATATCCCGCATATAGTCTGTAAAATATTATGATTTGGAAAAAAAAAAAATTCTTATGATTGTATCTTGTTTTTTGTTAAAATAAGAACGCAAATGTTTTGACTATAAAATGTATATGCCACCCCACTATATCAATGGTGGGGAAGAAATGTCTACAAATAGGTATTGCCGCTTTCCTTTGTCGTCCTAGGAGAAAGAAAACCTGGAGACTGGCCAAGGAGCACGATCCGGGGACCAGGAGCAGAGACCCGAGGGACCCGGGGTACCGCCCAATATTCCCATCAGGACCGGCGAGGAGAACCGATCGATCCAACTGGGTGGAGGAAAAGATGTTGAACTGTGCCATCCACAGAATTGGAAGAAGATAATGGGGACATACCAGCGCAAGGGCTCAAAACCTCCTTTGCACCCGACTTCCCCTCGACTTGAATCAAAGCGCAGTCGGGCGGGGGGATTTGTCAAGGGTTTTGACCCATGTTGAATCAATAGACTGGGTAGATGTGGGGATGAGCTGTCGCCGCCCATTATTCTATCCCAGAACAAACTAAATCAATAGACTGGGTGGATGTGGGGATGAGCTATCGCCGCCCACATTCACGCCAGAATCGGAGAACCGCGCAGTTTGTGCGCACACCAAAATGGTTGCCTAACCTTCCACCCACCAGTGCGAGCGTGATGGGCCAGGGGTGCCATGAGTGGAATGTGTGCCAAAGGAAAAACAGCAGTGCCTGTTAGCTTAAAAAGCCCTTTGAAATCACCTTGGTTTCTCTGAATGCAAGCTCAAAATGCCTATTTTCAAACATTGCAGGATATTCAAAAATCTCACTGAACACCAGCAGACATTTGGCAGAATGAAGTTTTGTGTACATACAAAATCTGGGAAGAAAAAGAGTCCAAAACCATGTTCATAACAAAACTGGCTGAGCTGTGGAGGTCAGCAGCTTAAGTTAAACTGAACTGAAAACCACTAAAATCGAAATGTTTAAATTAAATGAGGGACCTACTTTTGAGTGTCACATAGTTTGTAACTTTTGAAATGTCATAGTTTTGAGCTTAGAATCAGCATTCTAGCTGCATGTGTAAAAATTGTCAGTTTGATTTGAATGTAGAGAACTGGGAACAAAAAGTGACATTTAGCTGAAACCTGGCTTAATGAAACTGGATTCTGCCTGACAACTACCCCCGACAGGAGTTGAAACCTGCTCAGCCACTCTTCCCAGGCCTAGCTGCATCCTGCTGCCCCTTGCCAAAAGGAGTTGACACCTCTCTGATTGAATTAAGGGAGGAGACCTGCAGCCTGCAGGAGGTTGAACAAAGCACTGTCCTGGGCTCAGGCAAATGTTATATTGGGGGGCCGTAAAGTGGCTTCCTCTAGGGGGAAACTGGGAGGGGCAGTGCCTCTGCTAGCAGCTGAGCTTGGGGGAAGTGGATAAACCAGTTATTCCACCCTGTGATGTGGGAAGCCACACCCCTTTTTGACCAGGGCATAATTTTAAAAAGATAGATAACTCATAGTGCGGACTGGTCAAAATTATATAAATAATACCATTATTCTTGTGATTTTTTGGTGCACATTTTAAGAGGTGTTAGGACCCTGTGGTATGTTCCTGGGGATAGTAGCGGAAAAAAAGGTTGGGACATTCAATTCCATTTGCTGTGGAGCATGCTGACCGACGACTTCACATCCAGAGATCCAGACTTCAAATCCATCAATCTCCAGAACCTGTAGCAGAAATTAACTCCAGAATTTGTAGCAGAGAGGCCTGAATCCACCAGCTGAATCCTCTTCAGCAGGCCTCGAAACCAACCAAACTATTCAACAGCCGGGCGAGCTGTTTGAATTTTTGCCAAGAATTTTTGCAAGAACCTGTAGCAGTATCCAGAAAGCAGTGCTGTATCTGGAACCCGAGAGAACCACAAACCAGACCGTTGTGAGCAGATCCGGTGCTTGACAGACCCAGAGAGCAGAGCTGACCCAGATAGCCGGGACATCAGAACCACCCGCCGGAAGTCCCATCCAACCTGACCAGACCGTGACGAGGCCTATTTCAAATTGATATTGTGAGTACCTAGCAGAACTGTGCAGAACCAATCTCTTAGTTAAAATAATCTAATCCAAACTATTTTAACCTAAGTAGAACAGCCTCCTAGAAATCGTGTCATCTGTCATTTTTAAAGCTGCACAACTGTCACCTGTCAATTCTGCAGCTGCAAGCTGTCACCTGTCATTTTGAGTTTACTTTAAATCTGAAAATCTACCTTTATTAAATCGTCTGTATCTCTGGAACCGTTTGTCCTAGAAACGAGATTTATCTTTCCTCTGAAAGCTAGAACCGACTTCCTACTCCCTATACTTTTTCCGTAATCGCGAGACACGCACTCGCGAAATTTACCGCGATTTGGCCCGATTTCTTCATCTGTAGAAATCAGCAGCTTTTTGCTTCTCTTTGCTAAAATTCGTTTGCAATCTGCTAATCGTTCATAGAGTATTGTTAAAGTGAGCCTGAACTAATATAAAGTAGCCATCACCTACCCTGAACCTCTAGAGGGAAGTAAAAGCAATTTTAGCACCTTTTCACTTCCTTGCAAACCACATTAAAGTAATTCGCCTGTGTTTAAAACTCATCCCTGTTTTCTCTAAGCTTGCTGGGGGAACTGGAACTGTGTATTGCATTATAAAGTGTGATTTGTGGGATTCTTGAAGACTGTGTGCTCTCCTTCCATTTCTTGTATTGCATAGGGGGGAGTGAATTGGCAAAAGAAAAAGTATCATATTACCTTTTGCTAAAATCATAACAAGTTATTTCTGTACTGCATTTTATTCCACCTTGCATTTCCTTGAGACCATCAAGCATTTTCAGCTACCTCATCCTATACACTACTCCTAAGTAACCAAATCAGTGTACCCCTGTAACATTATCCATTGTTGATCACGGTCTTATTCTGAAGTGTGATATCAGTTATCAATTTATTTATAAAGTGTGATAGATATATATTGTTGAATTGTCCAAATAAACCTTTTAAATTTGCAAAACAAACCTTCTTCTTGGCTCAGGGGGGTCAGGGGGATTCTAAGAGGGGGGTGTTATACAAGGGTTGTCATCCAGAGTACTGAACTGGATATAAAAATACATCAATAAGGGTTTTCCTCAGCATCCCAGACTAGGCATTGACTTAGCTGTAGTGCTGATTGAATATCGCTTACACTTTCCTTCTTGACCTGTTTTGAAGACATATTCATGAACTTTGCATGACATCTTTGTTGCTGACATCTTTGCTTGCTACAAGCTCACCTTTACAGCTCCCAGGACCGAATGAACCCTCCCCCACTGCACAAATGGAGGACTCAGCCAAGGGCAAGTTAGAACTGCAGTTTATTACATAAACAGACAGGGATCATACAGGACATTAATAATCTCCTGAAATCATTGTTCCTGAGCCAGTGTCAGGCCATTTTGTTCAATTTCTACATCAAAACTTGGGGCTCATCCCCAAAAACCTACGAGGAGACAGGATTGGATCGTTGGGGTGGTAGTGCCTATGCACAGCACATATAGATATTACTCTATTTGTCCTGACATGTCAGGTGCTTGCCTGCCCCTTCCCCAGAATCTATCTATTACATTGTTGCAGGGTCGCAGGATTACCATTGTGCCATTCCCTCTGCCATCCACCCCTGGATTTATGTTCCCTGATTGGCTGGAGCTGACCTCCGCAGGCCTGGGACCCAGCTCTGTTCTCAGCGCTCAGTCTACCTTCTCAAGTTGATGAGAAAGATGACATGACTTTGCACTGCCAACACAAACCCTGAATTATTGACCTGTGCAAAGTGTATTTTGGCAGTACAAAGTCAGTGCAAAGCCAGTGCATAATCATTTTGTACTATAAAAATGACTATGCACTGGCTGTGCACTGACTTTGCACTGCCAAAATACACTTTGCACAGTTCCATGAATCAGGGTTTGTGCCGGCAGTGCAAAGTCACTTTTCAGCAGTGCAAAGTCACTTTGAACTATGCAAAGAAGTCCATGAATCGGGCCCTATGTGTTCCCAATGTAACTGTCAGTGCTACCATGTTTGCCTGTGAGAGTGCCCTTAGTGTTGCAACCTTGCTAAAGAATCCATGTTTCATTTCATGTCTGTGTTGCTGTGAACTGTTCAGCTTCCCACTGTGGGTGAATAACCATTGTCTGGCTCAGCTGCATCATGTGGTTGCAGACCGCGAAACCGAGCTCTCTGATCTGCAATTCATGAGTATTTGTTCTGCTTTTCTGCAGATGGCCCCTTGTCTTATAGCTGTGTTTGTCTCTGTCCTTGGCTGCGAGCACTGGCCTGCTGCTTCATGCAACTGAATTCTGCTTTTCCCTTGCTCCTCGTTTGAGGCCTGTGGCTTCATGTGATTTCACTACAGCTAGTCTATGGTTTCCTTCCACATCTATATTGTGCTATGTTTCTTATATGTTTATATTACTTGGCTCTTCCAGGTTCCTTGTATGATCCTGTAGTTCCATATGTCTAGTTGCAATAAGTGTCTGCAAGCTTACTCTTTACTCTGCATCTCTTCTTTTGCCTTGTGTTCTGTGTTTCTGTATTTGGCTAATGGAAAAATAATAAAGGCTTTCAACAGTATGTATATGTATATGTCCTCTATCTACAGAACTGTGTAATTATGTTATTCGTGGGTGCACGTGTGTGTCCGTGAACCTTTGTGCATGGGTGCGAGTTTGCTTCATGACTAACTTTGCTATGTCATGGTGTCACTAATGACATCAGCACAACGGCATTCTCGTTATTTGTCAATCTGGTCCATCGAGGCATTTGGATCCATGATCAGTGTTGAGGCACCTGTAGCCATAAAGACATTGATTGCATAAAGTTTGAATGGTTGTCCGAGAGCATACCTGTTTGCATATGTAGATGTCACTGGTCCTCCTGGGGGCCGTCCAAACAATGACTTGCATCTTGCATTCTTGGCCCTTCGCGCTGTCATGGTCATGGGGGCAAGGAAGGGGATTCCAGGGACCCTCTCTTCACTGTGAATCCAGGGACTCTGCCGCCTACTAAGACTTCCAAGTAGGTAAAACCTGCATTCTGCGATGTCTCCTAATGCCCTAAATGTGTCTGCAATCCAAAAAATGGTTGAATTCCCACATGTTAGTTTCCCCTTAAATGAACTACTCACTCACATGAATAAAGCTCCCCACTACATACTTCTCTTCGCCACAAATTGTACATTGAACAATACACTCTATCCCTGCTACTGCTAATAATGTTGCTGCCTATAGTGACTCTAAAATGTGCCCATCTATAACACAAAGTAACACTCATTTTAACTCTTCTAACTACATTGAACACATATTTAGTAGCAACATTGCATCTAACCCAGCTGCGCCATGGCCTAGTACAATTTACATAGTGTGAACCTCTTTCCAGTATTGGGACCTAAAACGTCTACTCCAACAGTGGGTATGGCTGTTGCCTTCCACATAACCTCTGACTTGTTATCACACTTCCAAAGCAAGGAAAAATGTGGAAGCAATTGGACCCCTATAAATTGTGGCTTCAGGCCTATCTGCCGCTGTAGAGCATGTGCAACCTTCTTCAAGTTGTCGTCCGGCACTTGCTTACAAGTTCCAGCAGAAGGCACCCAGCATCAGTGGCAGTGGGAGGGTTTGGTGTAGAGAGAGCAATGGGCACCTCGTGGGGCACCGCTCATAAGCATTTCACTACTTTGTGCCCATCAGTGGAAGTGCATCAGGATAAGAAATAATCACATGGGGCCCACCACCCCATATCCTTCTTTAGCCCCACCACAGAATGATTCATGTCAGGCTAACAACAACCTTTGGGTTAATGGGGCTTTAGACCCTCTGCCAGCTAAAACGCAGGGTTGTTTGTTACCCGACCTAAATCACCTACAGAGCTGCCGGCTCAAAGGACACATATGATAAACGGGTCTATACTTCGGCAAAAGTGTGGAATGCCTGATAAACAGTGTCTGGGGCTTCGCTGTTAACAAAGATCTGTCCATTTCTTCTATCACACCTCTCAATGCTAGCCGCAGAGTATTTTCATGCAGACATATTTACTTGATTTGAACCGTGATGGGACATTTCCAACTGAAAGCCCCCACAATGCAACAATTACTTAAACAAAGCTGTGTCAGCTTTCAAGGCAAAGTGAGTCACAGATATTATTTTTAAACTAAGTGTACACACTTCTGGAGTGAAACAGATACAACCATATAATACATTAATGATCCATCAGTATAAGAACGCTTATATGGCAAGAGGGTGATGGGGAGTGTTAGAGGGAACAGGAGGCAATTCATCTTCACAGCAGTCCTCAAGCGTCTTGTTTCATATGGGACAGGAAGAGTTGCAGCAGCCTTTTAAAATAAAAGCTTCATCTGAAGGGTGTTACTAGAATGTGTGTAAACAAGTTAGATGCCTTAGGAACACATCGGTCAAGAATGCCCACAGCAAGATATAAAATTACTCTTTAAAACTAAGCTGATATCTATGAAGTCTACTAGTTTACCATGAAAACTAAGCTTTTGCATTCTGACGCTTGTAGTCCTCCTTTGAGCTAAACCTATATTCCTTTGACTTAACACATTTATTTATTTTTTATTTATTTTACATTTCTAAAGCGCGCTTAACCCAGGGGCATCTAGGCGCTAGTTACAGAGAAAGTTCAGGGTAGGGGTTTTGATGAATTAGTGGGTGAGAACATCAAGTCAGTTAAAAAGCCATGTTTCTGTTGTCTCCTGAATGCAGTGTAGGAGGGTTCCACGTGCAAGGTGAGTGGCAGTGGATTCCAGAGCATGGGGGCCGTAACTGGGAAGCTTGAGCCTCCAGTTCTGCGTTTGAATCTTGGGATGATCAGGTGGTGGTTGTCGATGGAACTCGAAAGTCTTGAGGTTATGGGCTTCATGAGTCTTTGTGAGAGGTATGATGGTGCTGTGCTGGAAAGGCAATGGTGAGTTATGGTAAGGACTTTGAATTTGATTTGTTCTCTGATGGGGAGCCAGTCGACCTTTCATCTTGTATCAGAGATGTGGTTGTTCGTAGAGAGGCTGAGGGCTGCATGGAGGGCATTGTTTTGGATGATTTGCTGCTTTTTGAAGTTCCTTTCCCTGGTGCCAGCCAGGAGGGTGTTGCTGTAATCGAGTTTTAAGCCGATGATTGCTCTAGCAATGGTGAGGCGGTTATCGGTGCATAGGAATGGTTGGCTGGCATTTAGGAGTTTAGTCGCATAAGCTGCTGACGACATATGCTGTTGTTTCGCTGACAGTAATTACTTTGTGGTAATTTACCACAAAGCAATTACTTTGAAAATTCATTTAAGAAATATAGGTATTTTTGGGTAGGGGGTAAATAGGAGGTAAGGGGTTTGGGGTATGGACAGTAATGAAGGGGAAGAGAGATAGGGAATGAACCCCCAAATAAAAAAAAAGAAAATGCAATGACAAATTTCAAAATAATTACTTAATGGTAAATTATCACAAAGTAATTACTGTTGGGGAAGTGACATGCAATCGCTGATGAAGCAATGACATTGACATGATGTGACATGTTGAGGGTGGAGTCGAGGTGGATGCCCAATGTTTTTACTGAGGAGGAGACTGGTATTGAGAAGTCATCAATTGTGAATGCTTGGTAGGCTGGATCTAGCTTGGCAAGTCGGGCTTGGGTACCGACTATAAAGATTTCTGTTTTATCGTCATTGAGACAAAGTAGATGGGAGTGGGAGGCCATCCAGGCTTAGATGGTTTCGTAGATGGTGGTAAGATTGCCAGAGTCTTGTTGATGGTCACCAGAGAGGGGGATGAGGATTTGCATGTCGTCTGCATAGTTTGTGTATGTGATTCCAAGTGAGTCCAGGTGATCGAAGAGGGGCTTCATTTAGACCTTGTGGAGGGTGGGGGAGATACCGGACCCTTGTGGAATTCTGCACAAGATTGGTGCTAGCGAAATGGGGGTACAATTCACCCCATTTATAATTCTGCTCGTCTGTGAGGATTTCAGGTCAATAAATCCCCAGCCTCTATGATCAGGTGGAGTGTCTGGTCTTCTGGCCAATCAGAGAGTTTGATACTTCTAGACGATCAGCGGGCATGCATGTTTCAGCCATTCAGACCAGCAGAATGGTCTGTGCGCCTTGATTTGCCAGGATCGCCTGTGTCCCAACCAATTCCCTATCTCTCTTCGGCTCCAAAGACTTGCCGAAATATAAACCCTTGTAGCCAGAGCAAACCTTCCACTGTAAAGAAATTAAATGAAATTCTTGAAACTCTTCTCCACCCACCATCGCAGAATGCAGCGCACAGTGCAATAATTCCAATACACACTCTGCCCCTCCCCACACTTGCACTGAAGTCAGCCCGAAAGAACATAACGGATTCACAATGTAGAAGAGAAAAATTTCTGAAACAGGGTAATGCAATAGCTAGAACAGCTGGACAGCCAAATTGACATAATCAGCACAATGGGCCTCATTACGACCCTGGCGGAAATCGAAAAACGATGGCGGAAATGCAATACCGCCATCGAATAGCGCTCGGTGCGACTATGACCCGTCACCGCAAAGTACAATGCCATTAGCGACACCGTAGTGAACGCCAACGCTAACTGCACCAAGTACGCGCGCGCGCGCCATGCCAAACCGTAAATTCCACCATGGCGCAAGGGTACGCGAATTCCGACCCTAGCGGACATGTACCTAACGCCATCAAGCACGGCGGAAAGTACCATTCCGCCATGGTGAGAAGTACGGCATCGCGAATCAACCGTAAACGGCCCCACTGAGTGCCTGTACACCGCTCCCTGGCCACATAGTACAACTCCCCGTAGGTGCAACGAAGTCACAATGCAACCAGTGAAATGTACAAGTCACCCATGCATGCCAACGAACAAAAGAATCTCAAGAGGGGCCAATGGGAGCTGCAGGGCACAGATGGCACGAATACAGAAGCCATTCCAATGGACATGACCTCAGTCCCCCACCAAGAAACGCACGCAAACACAGGCACCTGTGACCAGCAATATTCCGAAAATCACATCATTCCACCAGTCCACCTGGCTGACCGGCATCTGTCACACAAAACCTAATCCCCCGCCCCTGAGCATGACATCATTCAAACAGTCATATTGGCAGCCCTCATCCCTGACCTCACTGGGCTTCGTAGGCAAACGCGCCCAGCACAGTACCACGCAACTATACTCCGAAGCTGGAACCCAATGCAGATCTCCTCACAATACATCGCACCCCAAATAGGAATATGCCACATCACTTGCAAAGAAGAACGCTACACGGCCCATATCAGAATAGAAATTTAATGCACAACAAATTCACCAAGCCCATACAGCCATTAGGCCATGAACTCCAAAACACATTTCACCATTGTGGGCTGCATCCGCAAGAAATGACCAGCTACTTCTTGTGTGACGCCCTGTTCCTTCATGGTACACAGGGGCTACATTCTCGTACGAAAAGGCAACATGGAAGCGCCTAGAACTGCAGGGCAGTCCCAATAGGGAGGCACTAGTCCAGCTGAAAGGCCGAAATGTTGCTCCGAGCCACTAGTACTGCGTAAGGGCATGTGGCCCATTGGCGATCGTCCCATAAGATCTTAATGCTGCTCCACTGATTAACACGAAGCAGCAGGTGTCGGGAGTAAAAGCCATCTGCAGGAGTGGCATACAGATGGCAGTGGCAAAAGGGGAGGAGATACCTGTCAACCAAAAGAAAAGAAAAAGAATAGAATGGCCATCAGGTGTGGCAGCACCTCAAGGAGTCCGCGAGGCACAGGAGGGCCGTGAAATTCGTCAGCATCTCATTGATGCATGCTTCTAGCACTCACGCCTGGTGGCTGATACATGGACACGGGACTCGTGGCACTGTGTGTGTCTGGTACATGCACAATATGGACTGTACGCCTATGATGGCCTAGTACACAAAGATCATTGTCCACACATCTCATTGGTTGATCGTGCATTGTTTATGGCATATGTGATATCATGTTGAACACCCTATCGACCCGCCACCCAAGTGAGCCCAACACCCCCCCTCCACCCTCCTACCTCCCCCCCGAACACCAGTGTCCAAAAGATGCTCATTGTCAGTGGGCAGTCGCTATTGCAAGCCCCCTCTGCGGGTATCAGGGGCACCCCTGCCTGTGGAGCGCAGGTTCCTCCCAGATCTACGTTGGGGGCAGCCCTGGACGGAACTTGCAACGGATGATGTCTCTGCCTGCTCACGTCCATGCATGTCCCTAAGGGTTTGTGAGTGCTCAGTGAGCACACGGCGCACTGCGGCAAGTTCGGCACATACGTCTTTTGACGTCGCATGCAGTTCCCCCCTCAGGCTCTCGGTGCTTCTCTCCATTTGGACTCTCAGGCTCTCGGTGCTACTCTCCATTTGTACTCTCAGGCACTCGGTGCTACTCTCCATTTGTGCCCTTATTGTCTCTGTACTTCTCTCCATTTCTGCCCTAAGTGTCTCAGTTGATGTTTCTATGTCTGCCTTAGTGCCCCCACATTCATCGGCATGGTCCTTGAGGAGCGTGGCCAGTTGCTGCTGTTGCACGATTAACTGGTCGAGGGACTGTTGCCTCTGCTGGGCCATGGCCATTTGCGGTGGTGTCACAGAGTGGCTGTTCGCCTCATGTTGCCCTGCCACAGGGCTTGTGGGGGATGGCCAGTCGTCGTCTTGTGGGTGCCCCTGCGTGGTATCCTCATGGTGTACGGGATGGAACAGACAGGGGGATTGGGACAGGTCATGGATGGATCTGACTTCGACATCCCCGTCTTCTGTGTCGGAGCATGCTGCCATTAATGGGGTGTCACCTATGGTGCTGCTGCCACCAGAGGCAGTGCCTTCTGTGGCATCCATTGGGGTGACCTGTGGTGCTGCTGTTGTGGGCATGCTGGCTGCTGGGGTGCCTGTTGATGTTCCCTCCTCTGTGCTGCCACTTGATTTGTGCTGCTGCCGTGTCTTGATGCGTGCAGCTGAGGTGGAGGGTCTTTGGCCGTCGGTCTTGGCCCTCTTTGCAGGTGTGCTGGTAGGGGTGTCCTGAAGCTCGTCGTTTGGATCGGACCCTGTGGTGGAGTAAAGGAGGGCGAGCGTTATTAATGGGTCTGTGGGAATTGGAATGGCAATGTATCACATGCATTGGGGTGGTACCTGAGGGTGATTTGGGTCGGGGCCTTGGAGGTGCTTTCATTTGTGTGTGGAGTGAGGGTGCAGTTGTTTGGCAGCCTGCAGTTAGGGTGTGCCTGCTGCACGTGTAGTGGGTGTTTTTGGGGTTTTTAATTATTTATGTATTTATTGTGAGTTTTAAAGTGCGCTATCAGGCCAATGTGTGTGGACGTTCTCCTGGCCATGTGTTGCTGTTGCGCTATGTGGACACATGTGATTCACATGATTGGACATTGTGGATTTGGCATGGTTTTATTTGGGCCACCTACCTGATTCTCCGGATGTCTGCACTCCTTTCTCCATCCCTCCGACTCCCTCTATGCTCTCCATTCCAATGGTGGAGGCACAGATTTCTTCCCAGGGGGTCAACTTGATGGGTGATTCCGATCCTCCCCCGGTGGCTGTGGCAATGTTGCGGTTGGCAGAAAGTATGCTACGGACGCATATCCGCAGGTCGTCCCATCGCTTTCTGCATTGCTGTGGGTTGCGGGGTGCGGTCCCCACCGCACTTACCCGCTGTGCCACCAGGGCCCATATGGCCTTCTTGTTCGCAAGTGCCGTCCTGGTCATTTGCGTGGAGAAGACGGCGGCGGCATTCTCCTGGAGGGTCTCTGTAAGCACGGTGAGTTCCTCACGGGAGAAGTGGACCTGCCGCTTGCGGTCGCACGCTTTCTTCGCTACTTTTCCCATTTTTCTTGGTTTCACTAGGGTGGATGACGGGTTGGGATGTGTCTCAGGGTAGTGTTTTTAGTGGTTGTGTGGATTTTGTGGTTTTATAGGTGTACAGCGTGTTGTTTCCCGTTCCGGGCCCATGTTTTTACTTCCGTTTCCGTATATTTACGGTCACCGTACTTTCCGGTTGGCGCTCACTGCGGTGTCCGCTATGATGGGTGGCGGTATTGCACCTAGGGCGCCGTACGGCGGCGGTGTGGGCCGTTTTGGGGTCATTTCCGCCATCGCGGACTTTGCACTTCCGCCATGCCGTGGTGCTTGTGCCCGATGGGTCGGAATGGGCCGCACTTTGCTCCATCGTGCAATGGCGGAAACGCTATTTACGCTGTGGCGGTCCGGTCAGTCACTTTCCGCCAGGGTCGTAATGAGGGCCAATGAGTAGGAAAAATGAAGCTGGAGTTCAACTACTTCCCATCAAAGAACTCAAGAATAAAATGCATTGGCTCCTGATAAAACGGGCGAATTCTGGTCAGAAACCCAGTAGGGTGTAACCTGGTATGGCCTGGCAAATAATGTCTCTCTTGTAAGAAGCAAACAAATTCAAACAGTCAGTGCTAGAAGTGTACCCAAAAAAGTAGTGGAACTGTGACTAGGGTGAAGGGTTGCAGCCATGCTGCTTGACTGGCATTGAGTTGAAACAGATTTCAGTTTAGCTGTAACTGCTATTAGGTGTTAAAGTGGAGAAATGTGCTTTGACTTCACAAGAAAACGGTTGCAAAAACTAGTCGAACAGTTAATGGTAAAAAGTAAATAGTGGAACTCCACTCCCGAGCATTCCTGCTCAATTCAACCACTGTAAACAGCATGTCCCTATCCAATGGACTCCCTACCTCCTGGTGTCCGACAACAACTCTGGCATCTGGGCTTCCAGGTCCAACTAACATGAAGACAGACGTATTTTGGATTACTACCCATCAAGGGACAATGCGATTGTAACATGCTTAGCCCTCGCTGGGGCGGTACCCGACCGGGAATCCCTCTCCCCATAATGTTCCTTCCTTTCTGTCCCTGGCGGGGGTGTGGCAGCCACTCAGCCAATGAGGAGGCTCGGAACGGGGTAATCCCCGATCAGAGACACCACATGGCTGTAGACTTCCAACTTCTCCCGCCGGGGATCAAGGTAAGCGTTGTTCCCTCCCTCCGCCCCCCAATCCAAAGAATCCCCTCCCCGTCCTCTCAACCCACTTACCTTCTTTTTTGTCCATTTTGGGAGCAGACATGCTGGGAACACTTCTGTCCCCAGTGCATCTGCTCCCGATCCGTGACAGGATGTCATGGAGAGGAAGAAGGGACTATGTAGTCCCTTCTCTCCTTTCCATGGTGGCCATTTTCTTTGTTTACATTTTTCCCTATTTTTTTTAATGGCCGCCATGGAAATGGAAAACAGACTTTGTGTTACCTTCCCCACCGGCATTTAAAAAAGAAAATCTGTTCCGAAATGCCAGAGTGTTTTGGAACAGAAGAAAAATGCTCTTTGTACCCCGGTTTTACAGGCTAGGGTATTAATAGCAATAGGACCCTGACAGGGCCTGTAACTATGGGCACCGGGGCATTACCTGAAGTGGTAATGCCCCCCTGCTGGGGGCTTATTGCTTAAGAAGATGCTTAACATAACCGTTCACTTGGACTTATAGATACCCCACGGCACCATGTCATCCACCCATTAAACGTACTTTTGCTGTTAGCTCATCTGCTAACTCACTGTTAGATGCATTTCTGAGATAGTCCTTCTCCTTTTCCCTTTCACACCGTAATGGACAACCTTGTCTCCCACTTACCCCTCTTCTATCACCACCCTACTTCCTACCCCCGTTCCCGTTCTCACGAATACTAATCAAGTAATGGCTCAATTACATGCAGGTTCCTTTTACACCCACTCATATTTCTTCTGGAAGTTTGCCATGTGTGGGAGAGTCTCCCAGTGGCATTTCTTATTACAGTCTTTTGCTATTCTGCTCAATGCATGCTATAATTTACTATATAGGTGTGAAGGACGCTGTAGCCTGTACTACGCACACATGCCTGGGCCATGAGGCATTAATGCTTTCTTATTCCGGCTGCAGTTATTAACTTAGTGTCATCCTACACCTCTTAACTTGCCTTTCCATCTAAACTGAGAGAATGCAGAAATCGTGGCTTAATGTGTAAATCTTCAGCCAACACCCAAACAGGTTCCTCCATAAAATAATATGCTTTTATACTCTGATCAATCAGAGCGACACGATTTCATCAAATTTCTGTTGCAACCCGATCCGATTGGAAACATTCTTATAGGTTACTTTCACCACATATAAATGCAGAGGGGAGCACCCAGCAGCCCCTACCCATATAACCCACATGTATTATTACCCTAACACGCCCCTCCCCCACACATGTATATGGTAAAATTCGATGGAAGAAATCGAATTCGGGAAAAAAAAGGCTGTGCGGTAGCAGGGCTCGAAATAAGGATAGGATAAGCAGGAGCTACAAGCAGCTCCTGGGTAAAAGCAGTAACCGGTCATCAGGTGCTACCAATGGGAAATGAGGAGCTACTGTATAGTTTTATGCAAATCTAACTTCCATATAAAATGCAAAAATATAATTGTATCTATTATTTATGATCCCCTTATGCTTTACATCTCAAATAGATTTGACCTAAGGTTTATTCCTGTTGTCCCAAATGCACAGAGTTAAATTCACATAGTTGTGTTTGCAGCAGTTGGCCTGGGGAGCCAACGTAGTTTGCCTTGGGAGCCAGAAGGAATACTAGTCACTGTTGGTTTTGGGCAATGCCACAGGGCCGCCCAAGGCAAGGCAGGGTAACTGGTGTTACCACCTGCAGGCCAGGAGAGGGGCAGCCCACCCCCCCCTGTCTGCTCCTCTCCTCTCTCTAACTGCAGAGACACGCAGTCTCTGCCATACAAAGCTGAGGAAGGGTGAGGTGTGAACAATCACCTCACCCTTCCTCCAAACAGCAAGGTGTTAAGCACCAAGGAAACCAACAGTCAGGCAGGGCCCAGGTTTAAAGACCTGCTCCCTCCAAGGGGGCCAGACAGTCGGCTATCCGGCCGGGTGCTGAAACACCAGCCCCCACTACTATACACATCAAAGGCTCCCCTGGGTCTTATAAATAAGAGCAGCATGCTCTGAGAAAACACAATCTGTTTGTGGACCCTGAACGGGGACCCAAACAAACAGGAGGTTCACTGTTTACTCAGTGTCTTCCAACATTTGCTTCTTTAGCAAACTCTTTGAAGTTCATTGCACTCGCAGTGTCTTTCTCTCTTGAACATTGTCCTGTTCAGAACTCTGCAGCCCGGGAGCGAGTGGTGAAAACAGAATAAACAGAAGAGGATCACAGGGACGTGCCGTGCGGGATCAGGACTCATTGCTCAGCTGATCGAGGGAAGGACAAACAAACAAAGCAGCCCGGCGTTATGCGGCAGTCAATTCCAGCTTGCAGGTGAGCCACTACGCCGGGTTGCGCGGGGAAACGAATACTATGTTGCAGACGCGAGTGCTAATATAAACATCCTGAGGGAACCGGCAGACACGGATCCCTCCAGCTGTCAAAGAACGCACGCTGTGTCAATTACTTACAGAAAAGAATGTAACAAAGACTAAACACAGGCCGCGGGGAAATCTAAGCATCTGAAAACCTCATGCAAGAATATTGATCAGGGGAGGAAGGGGTGCCTGGATAATATTAAGCAGCGTATGGATACATAGGCTGCTAGCACTATTATTTTTTCTTTACTAGGGTCCATGCCAGCAGCGAGTATAATATTATTTTCACACTGACCCCTGTTTTGTAACTCACACGAATAGCTGCCATCGAAAAAGAGACCGGAGGAATAGTATGCAGAGCCCAGACATCAAAAAATGTTTTAATGCATGATTAAAGTCAACTAAGCAACGGAGCATATTTTCCAGCTACCTTAGACTTGGAACTCGGGCACAAACAAATGTTTGTAGGATGGGGTGTGCACAATAAAGTCAATATAGGACAGTAAGCCTGAGGGACAAGCAGGGGCAACACAGAGGCCTGGGAGCAAGCCAGCTCTGGGGGCTGAGGGCAATTGGTGAAACAGAAGCCTTGTAACTAGTGTGCAGCACCTGACAGCTACCTAAACACGGGCAATAACATTACTAACTGTGCAAGAAACTCTCACAAGTACAACAGCCCAGCCATTTCAAACGCGAAAAAAATGTTCTTTCCTTGTGTCAAAACAGGCCGAAGGATCATGGGTCTCAAACGAAAATCGCAGGAACCCCTAACACCAGCACAAAAGCCCAAATCACCTCACCTCCTAGCAGCCATCGAGGCGGCGGAGCACTACGGTTGGGCATGGGTCAGGGAAAATATGTATGGCCTGCCCAAGGAAGGGGCACCCATACCACCCAGTCAAGATGATGACACAACACCATCTAGGAGAAGGAAGGTAACAGTCGCAAGAAAAGGTAACAAAAAATTGGCAAAATTATGCAAAAACATGTCTGAATTACAACTATTGCTCGAAATCAGGGGAAAACAACTGCCCTCCACAGGGGAAGCTGGGCCCACAAACCACACCATACCTCTACAACCCGCTATAATGGTGAGACCCTCCCCCCCACACATGCAACAGCTCCAACAATACCGGTCCCAGCACCACCGCCACAGGTGCCTGCAACATCAACAGCAGCCAGCACAATTGCGCCAGCAGCAGCAACAACAGACCCAACAGGTGCTTTAAAAGCATGGGCAACCCCCATTATAGACACTCTGGGGCAGACAGGGGCAAGCAGCAACAACGCAACAGACAAAGCAATGATCTGCAAAGCCCAACTAGATTTAAAATTTAATTCGTTCCAGACTGAAATACTAAATAGATACAAAAGATGCCTAGCATGGAACATTGACACCACAATCAAAGAGGCCATATGGGCCAAAGAGTTCATCAAAATCTTCTCACTTATAGAAGCCCAATGCAAAGGGAAAGATGCGTTTAGGGCTCCCAAAAAGATAGAAGAGAAAGCCATAGCCAGAAACGCCCAGGTAGAACGGAACTGGGACAACTGGTTGCAGGCCTTTGCCATATTGGCAACGATATATGAAGAAAAATTCCCCAATGATGGCAGAAAGCTATGGGCATACCTGGATAAACTAAGAGAAGTAAAAATCGCCCGGAAAGGGAAGACCTGGCTAGCTTATGATATTAGATTTAGGAGAAGCATGTCAGAGAGGCCAGCAATAGAATGGGACGAGGTCTAGAATGACTTATACATGCTAAACGCCGAGCCTCCATCAGAGGAAGAGGCCTCATAAACAAACTCCAAAAATAACAAAAATGCACAGGGTCCCAGAATTAATGACAACGAAAAACACAAAAGGGGGAACAGCCCTTTCGGAAGAACCAGCCATGGGCGGCTAAGTCCAATGCCCACAAGCAGAACAAAAACCACTCTCCAAAAGCCAACATCCCATGCTGGAATTTTGGGAAAAACCAGTGAACATGGGGGAAGGAATGCTGGTACAAGCACACTTGCACAAACTGCAACGGTGACCATGCAGCAAATAACTGCACCAGACTACCAGCCAAAAATACAAAAGATTAACATCCCTCCCTCCCCACCAACCACTTTTTTAGTACCCGGCAAAACTCCCATCAACCCTAACAAATTTAGAGAAGCACTCAGAAATTACCCAGACAGGGAAATCGGCGAAACACTATGGCACGGTTTCACCAAAGGTTTCATCATCCCCTTCAGGGGCACAGGGTCAAAGAACATCCCGATGAACCTGAAATCAGCCAGGGACAACCCCCTGATGGTGGAGAGCAAAATCAAGAAGGAACTACTACTAGGCAGGATTGCAGGTCTCTGGGAATGCATGCCCCTGAAAGACTACATAATATCGCCACTAGGTTTAGTCCCCAAAAAAGAACCCGGGAAAATGAGGTTAATCCATCATATATCCTATCCCAAAGGCCAATCTCTAAAGACGGCATTCCACACACGGAATCTGCAGTATCCTACACACACTTCCAAGAGGTGGTTAAACTCATACAAGAATGTTGCAGGAACACCCTGATGGCCAAACTGGACATTGAATCTGCTTTCAGACTATTGCAGTCCATCCAGATTCCCAGCAATGGCTAGGCTTTACTTTTAATAATAAATTCTATGTGGACAGATGCCTCCCCACTGGGTACACAGTATCCTGCGCCCTATTCAAGAAATTCAGCTCCTTTTTTCAATGGGCTTGCCAAAAATAGTACATTACCTCGATGATTTCATGGTAATGGGACCAGCAAATTCTGATGAATGCAGCAGGGCCCTGGCAACCCTAGAAAGAATGGCCTCACAGTGGGGCATACCCCTAGCAAAGGAAAAAATGACCAAACCGGCCACCAACATAATTTTCTTGGGTATCGAAATAGACTCTGCAAGGGGTTTATGTAAAATCCCAAAAACAAAAATAGCTGAACTCCTGGACAAAATACAAACCCTGGCATCAAAAGACAAGGGCACAGTAAAGGAAATTCAGTCATTAGCAGGCAGCATCAACTTCGCGGCTAGAATAATTCCTCAGGGGAGGGTATTCTCCAGAAGTCTGGAGCTGAAAATCAAATCACACACCAAACCCCACCTACACGTCGCTTAGGCACAGAGGTGAAGCAAGATCTGGAAATTTGGGGGAATTTCCTTAAAAACTTCAACGGAACCTCACTTTGGCGAACGCCATTGAATACATGGACAAAAAGGGTCCTTTACACCGATGCAGCCAGGAGCAAGGGGTTTGGAGCCATATTAGACTCAGAATGGGTGGCAGGATACTGGCCCAACCCATGGCAACTGGCATGGTGGACAATAAATTTCACCCTCTTAGAAATATTTCCCATTTGGCTAACCTTACACATCTGGGGCAGGCAACTAGCTAACACAGAACTTTTGGTCTGCTGCGACAACATGGCTGTAGTGGGCTCCTTCAACAGAAGGTCTACCAAATGCCCTCTAGTACTGAAAGTTCTGCGAGCCATCACAGCAGTCACACTACAAAAAAACATTGTAGTCAAAGGAAAGCACATCTCAGGGCAGATAACATTGCAGATGCTTTATCTCGCTTTCAGTGGCCAAGATTCCGGGAGCTAGCACCACACGCCCAGGAGCAGATGACACCAATATCAGCAGAATGCTGGGCAATAATGGGAAATCAAGAATAACGGCATTAACGCCAGTGCCAAAGAGCCCAGGCCGGGATGCCCAACAAGAACCAGGCACCTCAAAAACGGATGCCAACAATATAACGGCATCAACGCCAGCGCAAGAGAGCCCAGGCCGGGATGCCCAACAAGAACCAGGCACCTCAGAAACGGGTGCCAACAACCCAGGTTTCCTAACAGAGATGGCAGAAAAAGCACTGGCAAGCACTACCGCAGCACAGTACAGTAAGGTCCTACAAACAGTATTCAGAGCCACAGGTTTAAACCATGTAGAGTTAATAACTATTAAAGACATAGAAATATTTTTAAAATGGGCGCATGAACAGGGCTTTAAGAGAGACTGGGCAAAAAGACACCTAGTTGCAATCTCATATTTCTCAAAAATACGGGGTGATTCAGACCCCACCCAGAACGCCCTCATTGCCTATGCAATGAAAGGATGGGGCAGGATAGAGGGCCCACAGGTGGACACCCGCCGCCCCCTTGACTTCAACAAGCTGGTTCAAATAGCAAGCCAGCTGGAAGCCATATGCTGGCATCCAAACGAGATCATATTATTCAAAGCAGCCTTTTTTCTGGCATACTTCGGTGCTTTCCGAGTAGGAGAACTCATCGCCTCCAGCACCAAGGCCACCAACGGCTTGGGTGTCATGGAGGTCAGGGTCAGACAGGAGAGTGTCAGCATAGAAATCCAACAGTCAAAAACTGGGGCAAAAAGAACCATCAATATTTGTTGTATTGATGAGACAACAAACTGCCCAGTATATATCACCAATCTTTATTACGCACAAAGGCCCAAAGTTGGGGGGAGGTTCCTAATACACAAGGACGCCTCGGCACTAAGCCGCTACCAATTTAAAGGGGTGCTGATGAAAGCAATCAGCAAAGCCAGGTGGGACCCAAAGGGTTTTGGCACCCACTCCTTCAGGATAGGCGCTGCCACCTCAGCATGGCAAGGAGGCTTAGCTCCTCAAAAGCTAAAAAACATAGGGGGATGGAAGTCAGATTGCTACAAAACATACATCAGACCTCAGCTAATATAGCCACCATCCCTCGTGTTTCTTTCTCTTTTCCCCCCACCCTCCTACGATACAGTCGGCTATCCGGCCGGGGGCTGAAAGACCAGCCCCCACTACTGTACACATCAAAGACCCAGGACTCCCCTGGGTCTTATAAATAAGAGCAGCATGCTCTGAGAAAACACAATCTGTTTGTGGACCCTGAACGGGGACCCAAACAAACAGGAGGTTCACTGTTTACTCAGTGTCTTCCAACCTTTGCTTCTTTACCACAGAACCCTCCCACCCTATAAAAATAAGGTAGAAGAACAAAGGAAAAGAGGTACAAGGCACTGTACAGTGCCTACAACAAGTTGTGGGGCATGAGAAGGTGGCAAGGGCCAGAGGGGGTAACCTCAGGACCCGGTGTCCAAAAGTATGTTACTATTATGATATGTGATTATTGTTATCTCCATAACCACATCTGTTCAATAAAAACCTACGGCCTTTTATTGCAAACACTTGGCAAACATTGTGTGATCCAAATTATTCTGGGTAAGGGTAAGGGGTCGGCCAATACAATGCATGCATATGGGTGCAACAGTTATAAGTTAACCAGGCTCTTCTATGCCATAAGGAGGAGATAAATAGCCCCCGGCTCCCTTCGATTTCGAACCCTGCACCTATACCGATAAATAACCACCATTCTGGTTTCAGAGTGGGCAGGCTTGACCATGGAGTGGCCACTATGCCTCTGCCTGGGATAGGTGGGCCTTAGTCTGATGGACAATGGAACATTAGCAAGGGGGAGATAAGAGGATGGAGAAAGTGGGAAATAGACGCTGCACACACAGCAAGGGAGTGATTAATTGGAGAAAGAATGTTTCAAAATAGCATGGGTGGCTGTTAGTCCTATTAGGTGGACAATGGTTCTGAGTTAGATAAAGTCCTAAAGCACAATAATTGGGATTGCGTTTCAAGGACAGATTTGGAAAATTGCAAGTTAGTAAACAATGTAACATTGGCTGCACAAGGGGGACTAGAGCGTGACGGTGTAATCTTGGATGTTTGTGGCTTGTTTGCCCAGGCGTCTCTATACATTTTACCCAAGGTCAAACTCCAGAATGTTAGCTCTGTGACTGGCAGGTCTGAGCAGAGAGTTGCACAGTCAGGAATATACTGTGTATAAAGGTGAATTTCATTGGTAACACAAGGTGAGGCAATAATAGAGCCACTAAGGGTTCACATATGACCCACATTTCTGGACCGACCTGGCCACTGTGCTTTCATTTTAGTAACAACACTGACACTACGCAATATCGCACGGTAAGTATACACATGTGCAGGTTGACTGTATTAGCAATTGTACTCATAAAATACTTATGGGCACGCGTGTGCTGCTCTCTCTATTATTGTAATATAGATGTTGTACTTAAGCTTCTCTTGTACACTGCTCTGCCGCATTCTGGGGCCTGAACTACTTCATATAAAACTGTAAAAGTAAATGAATACATAGAATGAATGTAGAACAGTCTTCTCCCCAGGCCTACCTCTCTGCTATCTTTGCCTCAAATTTACATTTGCTCATTCTGGCCCTGTTAAAGGCCAGCTCAGAAGGCAGGTGCACAGTGATTTCAAAAGCTCTTCTATAGTCAGTCAAAAGGAAACGGCAAGCGGGTGTTTTTTTCCGGTTTTTTTGTGCGGGATAAAATGCACTTTTTACTTTTCTGGCCCACATATTTTAAATGAAAGAAATGGTTTTTACAGAGATTGAATTAGTTTGGTGTTGAAAGTGGGCCCCCATAGTCGTATTTTATTAACTAGGACTCTGTAGTACCCCAGACTGATTGTTCAGTTCAAGCTTGTGTAACCAGAAAACTGTTTTTGCACGGAGATTTCAAGTTACTAATATTGCTGCAATCCCCTGGGAATGCATTGATTTTAATTGTATTGCACGTGTGTATATTTGGAAACGTGTTTTATTGTGCGTTCATGAAATACAGTTATTGTGACTTGTGATGGTCCAATGGTCAGGAAAAACAGAAGATCCAATGGCCTTTTCAGTCCCCACAGTATATGCTGACAAATTCCACAAGCCTCGCTTTATATCTGTGTCCTGTTAAAAACCCGACACAGTGGTTAGGGTAGCGTTCAGCCTGCCCACTCCACAGAATAGTAACGTCCAGTCCAGTGGAATTATAGCCTCCCCAGGACATCAATGTATGCACATGGTTCTCCATGTCAATATCCTGAACATTCAACAGGTGGGTGATCTCAACTTTTGGATGAGGTTCGTGCATGATAGGAGTAAGCATCAATCTGCCCATCAGTCAAAGCCCCACATCCAACACAAATGCCTTTGCTTTTATGTGCCAACCAATCCACTCTCCTGGCAATCAGAAAGTCCACTTGTACTGGAATGTTCTATTTGAAACGAATTGAAAAAACATGTGCAACCTTGCACACAAGGGAGCGATTATCCACTTTAGTATGCCACCCCACGGCCACCGCCCCACTCTCCCTTTGATGGCACCCATATCAGAATCATGATCAATGGTGTGGCTTGTGAAGGTAAATGCAACAAGGAGAATATGGTCTTCTTCTTCTGATATCACCAAAGGCCCGAGTGAGTAGCAATTAGCTTTGGCTATTAAGTGGCGCTATAGCACCACCTATAATACCAAACTATTGCATCAGAGAACAGCTGGAGAGAAATGGCATATCAGGAGGGACACAAATTGTGTACATGATGTTTGGTTATTTACCCACCCATTGACTGTCCATGTCCATGCTAATCCCTATGGTCCATTCCCACCCATTCCCACCTCTCCCTGTTGAAAACACATCGTCTTGGGACCTCTTTGAGCTAACCTTTTCAAGACTTAAGATCAAACCTTGTGCTTGAAGTGCCTGCCAGCGTTTTTTCAAAGCAGTCACCAGAGAGTCATTGACTTAATTGGAGCTGTAGAGATGCTACCGATGTAATAAAAATGTCTTAACCAGGTCTGCCTTCAGCCAATCGATTTATAAGCACTCTGCATGTCCTTCACTCAGGTCCTCTTAAAAACAAGCATTGGTAAAGACAAGAGGATTTTCTTGTGTATAATTATTAGGCGTTCGCTAGGCACTGCTTTTTTATGCCAAGGTATTCAAACCATTTTACAGCTGCTACAATCAATGGTCAGCTAATACCACTACGGCAGTGCCTGGTAAATAAATGTCTTTCCAATGTCTACACAAAAGCCCAAACTGTTGGCATTGCAATGCTTGTTTTTGTCTTGCTATTTCAGATGTCTGATTCTACACCCTATTTATGCCTCTCTCTATGCCATTTTCTGCCTCTGAGGCCATGTCTGTTTATCTGCCTCATTTTTCTTTGGTCACAATGCCTATCTGAGTCAGAGCCTTATGTCATTGTGTGTGGCCCTCAGTGTCTATGGTGTATATATTTCTCTGTTAATCCCAGCTCTGCCTCTGAGAAAAGAGATGGGGGTGGTCACTGTAAAATCAAGGAAATATCAAGACTTGGTACCACCAAAAATTGGATCCGCCAGTCACGAAGTTTCAAAGATTTATTCTGCACAGATTCAAATATCAAAGCAGATAGCTATCTGGTTCACAGCACCTCGCAGCGTGTACCAGAAACACTGTGAGGGGAGTGAGTCCTGGTCATCACAAAACAAGCAGTATTTATACACAATCCACGTCATAGCTCAGCCCATCTCCATACTAATACAAATTTGGGTTTGTGCCCAGTTCACATAGCAAATACAACAATATTGTCTCTACATACGTCAAGTGTTTTCCAGTCCTCAAAATACAATGGTTACAACTTTGTTCTGACTGATCATGTTAGTTATTCAGCTTAGGCTGATCCTAGTTCCAAGAAACAAATTCAATAGCTTTTTGTTAAGGTACACACTTTATAGTTTGCCTACATTCAGTTCCTATGTTTGAATATAGCCGAGGCTATTGATACAGAAAACACTTTAAATTGGAGTTCACTTTAACTCCAAGTTTCCTTAAACATACTGACAAACTGTGTTGCCGTCAGCTGTGTGGATCTTTAGCTTTCCAATGTACACAGGATTCCTTCAGAAACTCTCAGCATCGGTTTGCATTCATTGTATAACACTGTTTGTGGGAAGATGAGGTTTGTAGACATAGATAACACTTTGAATGGGTGTTCGTTCTGACTGCCAGGTCTTGTTTGCACAGGACAAATAGTCTGCCCTGCCAGACCTGGTGTTGACAGCTCAAAGGTCGATTCGGCTTTTGCAGTTGAAAACATAGCTAATTATTTACTGAAGAGTGAGCAGGAGTTTTAGAACCAAAGATGGAGGGCTTTTTCCAAGATGGCGCTTGAAGTCAATTCTAATTCAGAACTTTGCAACGCGGTTTTCCCCATAGAGCAACTAGGCTTAGGCCAATATGAATCAAAAGGAGGCACTAATATGATTTCAGTTTAACAACCCCTTCTTTTGGCCTAAGCCAAGTGCTAAACTAAAACTAGTCGCTCTACGAGTAACTCCACATCTCAATGTCCATACATCCTGAATCACATTCATCAGATATATGAATCGCCATAAGGTCTGCAGCAGAAATTTCCTTCAACACAAATTTCTTGTCACTTGCTTTTGTCCTAATGTTCCCATCGCCTGTGCACAAAATCCTCCTAACACCGAACATATACCAGGAATACACTGTATACAGCAACAGAAAAACAACTGAATACCCAAAAGTAGCTTCCATCCCCATGATCGTAAGAGGTCCCAGACCCAAGCGCTAAGATCCCAGTTTCCCTCGGGAAAATTCACTTCTGAACTAAGGACGTGCAGATTTTGTATTGCCTTAAAGATGGTTGGGGAGGAATCTGGCACGAAAACACAACAAGCGGACCCCACTAATTTACATACTCCACCACGTTCAGCCAGGATGACGTCTAATGCCATCCGGTTCTGAAGTGCCACTAACCGTATCGCTTTCTGTTCTAAAGTCATGTTATAGAGTATGTCAGTGGTCCTGTTGATGGTTCTCTCCAGTACTCTTGCTAGTCTTCTGATATCCTCAGAGTTCAGTATTTGCCCCCAAAATGGTACGAAGGATTTTACTACGTCACCCAGAACTTGTGCTGAAGTATCGCCATTCTCGTCCTGTCTTGGACAAGCCTTTGAAATTCCTACAGTGCTTGCAATGAATACCCCGGGTAACAGAATCCCTAAATAACATATTCCCTGCCAATCCCTAGGTAACCAAGGGAAAGCTACATTACCGCAAACAAAGTAGACAGGTTTGCCTACATACAAAGGTCTGTCCTCACTGGTCAAGTTTGCAATGTTGGCGCAACCCTTGAAATCACCCATTGACTGAGTACCATTCCTCTGTATGCAGAAAGAAACTGAATCAGGGCTGTGGTTAACAGTATAAGAAGGTGGCGTGGCATCCCTATTGCCTATAGGAGGCATCTTGAAGGAGATCAAAGATTGAAAAGGACGGGACAGTCTATCAGAAGGCCTAATACAACCAATATTAAGCTTGCTCCTATTCGCAAAGAGTGAGCATCCCAGGGGCGTTAAAACACGTTTTTTAAAGTCATTCAAGTTAGTTCCATCAAAGTTCCCCGAGATGCTATCGTTCCATCGGCCAAAGAATAGTGCCTTTAGAGAAGCATAGCATGCAGTCGTCAAAGGTAAAGGATGAATATACCAGCCAGCCCCTTATCTCTGTGTTGCAGTAAATGCGAGCAGACCCAACAATTAGATTTGTTAAAAATGGCGTGTGTGGCATTCATGATGAGTAATAGAGTACTGTTATGGTAACTCTGTCTGTGCCGAGAGTCTCTAGGGGATAGAGTGTGCAGATGCACGAAGGGTGTAGAAACAATAGGTATATTTTCAGTGGGTAACAGAATTTCAAGCAGATGTACTTCCTCCATATACCAAAACCCTAAGGCAATGACTATTGTGAAACCAGTTAACATAATCACAAGACAACAGTACGTTTTCGGGACCCACGCATTCGATTGTTCATTTTTACGATCGGTCACACAGTCTCTTATCTGTTTCGTACGAGTGGGAGCGGTTGCGGGCATTGTTTCTTCAAACGAATACACCAAAGTTAATGTGCTGGCGATCTCCAGATCGAGCGTTTTCTTAGTCCTTTCCCAAACCCTAGCCAACAGAATCCCCTTATGTACAAAATATCGGGCCAAAGAGACAAGCCCTTCAATGATTTTCCTTGATGGCACAGCCAAACTATGCAGTAAGGCTATTTCCTCGGACGCAGATCGTACCTTGTGATTCCTGGTACTGAGTGATCTGCAAACAACGTGTTGTTACTCCCTGATGGAAGCAGTGAATTCAAAGCAGGATTTAACACAAGATTCGGAACGGAATTTGAAAAAGGAACTGTTGGAGAGTGTGAAGATGAAGCGGCTGATTCCCCAGACCTCACAGGCTCAGGGAGAGTCTCTGACGCACTCTCAATGCTGTTTGATGCTTCGTGATCGTTGGTTACGATATTGGTGAGGGGTTCTGTGTCTTCTGTATCGTGTGGCAAAGGCAAGGGAATCCTCTTGATGTAGGACGTGTGGATCCAGTGCTTCCTGCCCTCCACTCTCACCGCAGTCTGTGTGACCAGGAGAACTTGATGCGGGCCCCGCCAACGAGGTGCGAGGCAAGATGATCTTTAAAATGATTTTATCAAGACCCAGCTCCCTAGCCGTATGCTGTGGCCTGGGCCCTCGTATCTAACAGGTAGAGCTTCTCGCACCTGTTGGTAAATCAAATACAGATTTTTAGTTAACTGTCCACAGTAGTCACAAAGAAGTACATGTTCAACATCCCGTAGCGAGCAGGGATTTGGCAAATTCAAAATATTAGCTGGCCTACCCATGACCACCTCAAATGAGAGAGCCCAGTCTTAGTTTGAGATTTGTAAGGTGTCCAACCATTTCAGTTTGGTGCTGGCTCACGTCTTAGCGAGCTTGTTCTTGATGATGCCGTTGTGTCTTTCTACTAAACCAACACTCTGAGCATCCCTAGCTGAATGGAACCGTTTATCGATCTGTAATCCCGCGTATATCTGCAGAATTACAGCAGCGATAAAATGTGGACCATTGTCCGACCAGATGACCCTTGGCAAACCAAACCTCGGAAAATATTCCTTAAGCATGGTTTTCGCCGTTGTCATAGCTGTGGCATCGTTAACAGGGAACGCTTCAACCCATTTACTAAAAGCACAAACAACCACTAGTACGTATTTGTAGTTGTTGCAGCGCTCCATTTCAATAAGTCAAAATGTATAACCTCAAAGGGGACAGAAGGTGGACCAAAACTACCCCTAGGAGTCGATGTGCCCTTTCCCACATTATGCTGCAAACAGATCATACAACTTTGGACGACGCGCTCAGCTACTTTGGAGATCTTATCATTCACCCAAACAGTTTGCAACATTTTGGTAACTTTTCGTGCACAGATATAGGTGGGACCATGAGCCATAGCGACCATCATTGTAATGTATGCATCTGGCAGTAACCATTTCCCTTCCACCTTAGCCACCCAACACCCGTCATCATCCAATTTTGCCAAACCCTGAGCCCATTTCTTAGATTCCTCTAAAGTGGCATCAGCTTGAATGTTTTTCACAGATTTGATACCCTCATCCAAAGTAAAGGCATTTGTGGCTTCCCTTGAAGTATACATTTCTGAAGAGAGATCAGTGGCAGTCTGTTTGGCTATCTGGTCGGCAAAAGCATTCCCTTTTCCCACATTATCTATAACCTTCTGATGTGCTGCGCATTTCATGATTGCTAACTGAGTGGGGAGTGCAAGCACTGTGAGTAACCATACTATCAAGGAGCCATACTGGATTTTAGTGCCATGTGACGACAAGAAACCTTGTTCTGCCCAAAGTCTGCCAAAGTTGTGAACCAACCCAAAGGCATACTGACTATCAGTATATATATTTACTCTAAGCCCTTAGAAAAGTTCACAAGCTCGAGTCAATGCTATAATCTGTGCGGCCTGTGCAGAGTTATGCATGATTCTTTTGGTTTCCACAACTGTGCTCAATGTGGTGATTGCATAAGCAGCCGTGGATGTACCATCCGGAAGTTTGAAACAGGAGCCATCACAAAACAGCTCCCCTTGTGGATTTTTCAAAGGAGTATCTTTTAGATCGATTCTGCCTTTAGTCTCTTGGTCTGCGGTGTAGAGGCAGTCGTGTGACTCTTCGTCACTGCAAGCAGTACCTTGCGGGAAAGGTAAAAGTTCAGCCGGATTGAGAACACAACATCTCTGAATTTTGATGTGCGGTGCAAACAAGATCAATTTGTATCTCGTTAATCGTGCGGCGGTGAGATGTTGCATTTGTGTTCTGTTTAATAGAACATCTACAGAGTGAGGTACCATCAGGGTTAAAGCATGGCCTAGGACCATTCCCTCACTCTGTTTCATGGACGCAGCAGCAGCGACAGCTCTCAAACATCTTGGCAAATCACATACAACAGGATCAAGGGCGGAAGAAAAGTAGCTGCACGGCCTATTCTTCCCTCCATGTTCCTGCGTTAATACAGCCAAAGAACATCCATCACGTTCATTCACATACAACACGAAGGCCTTCTCATAATTTGGTGTGCCCAAAACTGGTGCCGAACACATTGCAGTCTTGAGCAGATCAAACGCTTGCTGGTGTTCCAAGTTCCACGGCAATGGCGAAGAAATGCCCTTCTTCCTCAAAGCCAACATTGGTTTAATCGTTAATGAAAAATTGGGGATCCACTGCCTACAGTAAGAAGCCATTCCTATCAAGGTTCTGACTACCTTCTGTGTATTTGGGACAGACATGCCAGAAAAGATTTTTATCTGCTCAGGCGTCAATCTTCTTCCCTCCTTTGACAGGAGATAGCCTAAATAGACGACCTCTTGTCGACAATACTGAAACTTTTGATTGAAGCTTTGTGTCCATGTCGTGCTAGGTGAATAAGCAACAACACGGTGCCCTCCTTACAAGCACTCTCTGAGTCAGCAGCTAAAAGTAGATTGTCAACATACTGAAGCAGTGTACAAGTGGTGGGCAACTCGAGTGTGTCAAGCTGCTCTTTCAAAGCCCTACTATAGATGCTAGGACTCTCCGTGTAACTTTGGGGCGCATGGGTGAAGGTAAACAAGCATCTGTTACGCTCAACTGGCTCCCACAGGGGCGTCGGTCGGACCCGGACGGCTGCAGTCTCCACCAACGTGATGCGTAGTGCAGAGATGACTGACTGGACTGACCCTCCTAATCTTGTCTGCTTGACCCGTAGAAGTATTCTCCTGCAAGTGGAGAGATGGATTTAGCCACCCGTGGATTCAAGTGATGGCACCCCCACAGTCCTCCCCACTAATCACCTCCGAAGTGCCCTCTCAGCAATCTCACCTTATACTCTTGAAAGATGAGCTCTCCATCCTGCATGGATTGCAGGGGCGCTTTGATGCCAGTTACTTCACTGGTTTGAAGGTGTGGGAGAGTTCCGGAGAGTATTGACTCTGAGGTTCCTGGCGAGGACCAGTAAGTATCAAGTTTATAGAGTTCAATATGTCCGATGTTCACTCTTTTCCCCCCTTCGTGAGAAGATGCTCTTGTGGTAGCTGGTGGCGCTCAGGTAAGAGTCTGTATTACCCGACGCTGTCCGGTAAATGTTGCACGTGTTTAACGTGTTGTTTTTCTCTCTCTTTGCAGGTGCGGCACATGAAGATGTGGAGAGTTATAGAATAATGCCTCCGGTGGTAAATCAGGCAAGTCTATGGTGATAAGAGTTATATTTGGTGGTTTTCTCGGCTCACCTTGTTGTTTTCTTTTGTCCCCAGGTGCCAGAGTTCGGCGAAGAAATGATGGAGGCAGTGCCGAATCGAAAGATGCTGCGAAGACTGGTGAGTATGGCGCGGCGCTGCAGCTGGAGATGCAACGCGTACTGAAATGATGTTCTTTCCAGGTCCGGAGGCGAGATAGTTCCGGAATCAGGTGTGGAATTCGAAAATAGTTTGTTTTCTAACCTTGTCCTTTTCTTTCCTCTTTGTTCTAGGAGCTCCAGATTCGAGGCGGGCGTAGCAGAAGACTGGATGCTGAATGCAGGCACGGTGAGTGTTACGCTTCTGGATGCAGAATAACGCGAAGCGTGTTCTGCTATTCGGGCGTGGTTGAAATAGCCTCCAAAGTAGTTCCAGGTAAGAAGTTCCCCAGAATCATGCCCGAGTAAAAAATAGTCCCTGTAATAAAATAGTCCCATCCAGGCCTCACGTTGGCTTGGACTCACTTGCAGCATGGTCTGCATCAGGTAAGTAAAGTCTATGAGCCTGGCACCTATGGCGCCAGGACTGATTTCTATGATGAGCCTGGCGTCTAAGGCGCCAGGACTGAACCCAAACAGCCCCCAGCTGGGGCTGTTGGGGTTTTAATAAATATGTGGATGCCTGCTTCCGGAGCTGATGGGCTTGATCCTGTAGACCGGGGGTAGGCATCATGACAGCGTCCCCCTAGGGTGAATGCGAACAAGTATCTACTGTCTTTATGTATAGGAATACTAAAGAAAGCGTTCTTATGATCCACAACACTAAAGTGAGTAACTGAGGCCAGAATCATAGTTAATATTGTCGTCACATCAGGCACAATGGGAAATTGTGGAGCAACAATATTATTGATGGCACGTAAATCAATAATGAAACAAAAAGGAATTGCATTATCGCCTTTTTTGTACACAGGCAAAATCGGACTATTGCACAAACTACCTGCAATTTCCTCAATTACCCCACGATGCACAAAATCAGAGACTATGCACTTCAAAGCTTGCTCACAATCAACCGAGATCTTATACTGGGGAATACGTGGCAACTTTACTCCATGTTTCAAAATGATCTTAACAGGCTCAATTTGTAGAATACCAACATCATTGTCATCAATTGCCCACAAACACTCCGGAACATCACTAAATTCCGGCGCCAAAGGTCTGGTCAAGAACTGAGAGACAAAGTTGCTGTGGTGAAATCGCCAAACACACTCCATCAGAAGAACAATGAATTACCGCATTTAATTCCTTCAAGAGATTCAACCCCAACAAATTCTCTCCGCAATTCGTAGTCAAAAGGAATGGACAGTGGTCCGTAATGGACCTAAAGTAAGCAGTACCGGCGAAGAAACCGGGCAGACTACTGGTGTGCCAGAAAACCCTACAGAAACATTGGTTTGCCCTGACAATGGAATGTTTGGAACCCGTGAATGGTCAATGGAACACTTCTGTGCCCCTGTATCTATAAAAAATAGCTGTTTCCTATTTCCCACTATCATCTCAACGTAGGGACCTTCATGATTAACGGGAATAGGCGTTGGTTCCAAACCCTGCTTCGGGCAATCCTAACGAAACAGAATGTCGTCAAAAGGAAGTTCTTCAGAGAGATATACAGTAGAAGGATGATCAAAAATGTTTCTATTATCCACACTCGGTGACTAATTATCCTGTGAAAAAGGTTGCTGTGAAGCTTGCGAAAACGGACTTCTACCAGGACCCTCTGCCCCAGGACGGCCTCTGGATCTTCTACCCATGGCACCAAATGCGCTATTCGACCTCTGCTGGAGGATCGGGACTTGTGCACGCCAATGACCCTCTTGTCTGCAATAAGCACACTGGTTTATGTTTACAGGAACCAAAGGCGCATTACCCTGTGGAGAACACTGTCCCCTGGATTGTGTATTACCCCCTCTAGGGCCTCTAACAATCTGTTGCAATAGAACTTTAGTTTTTAGGTCTCCCTTTCTCTTTTCAATTCTTTCTTTTTCGTTATTGACACGATTCTCATAGTACTGAGCCATATGCAATACTTCTGACTGAGACTTTGCTTGCCAAGCACTCTCTGAAGACATAATTTGCAACTGGATGTCAGGCAACAATCCATGCACAAATTTGTCCACAAATAGTCGTTTTCCAGACTCTGTGCTCAAATCTTGTCCACTGAAATCTGAAAACACTTGTTTGAACCGATTCAAGAATTTAAAGAATTATTGCTTTTTAAAGAATTATTGCTTTTAATTTTGTAACTATCCTATCAGGCAAAGTCAGTATTACCTGCGGCTGTCTCTTGCCAACTGGCCTTTCTCTATCTAGTCTAACCATATTATCCCATGTATCTCCTAACCCTGGTACATCATCTATAGTCCTAATCTGTTTCCACAAATCAACAGGTAGGAGTACGGGAAATAACAAATCAATATCACTTAAGGTAAATACTGATGCTTGCAAGACAGACTCTATCTCTTTGTAGAATCCTGTCGGATTCTTCCTAATATCGGGAATAGATTGTTTAATGGTGTTCACTTCCTGTCTCGAGAACGGGACGTGAACAAACTGTGACACATAATGTGCAGGAATATCTTGAGCAGGTGTACCTGCTGCAATATTAGCAGGAATCTTAACTTTTGGGACAAATGTCAGAGGAACCTCTCTCATAGGCAACTGAGAAGTAGGCAACTCTGTACGCTTACTGAGCAACAGAGCTAAATCGAGCGCTAAAACAGCTGAAGAAGTGTCAAACGAAAAAGCTCTCTTATAGATATTAAATAATTCTGCGGGACAACAAATCTTTCTTTTTATACATTCATCCTGCAGGTATTGTACCATTACCTGTATCACTTTCCTCTGCATTTCTGGAGTATACTGACTATATGTGTCATATACTTCAACAGGAGTTATCGACTTGTTTGAAATGCACCTAATCGCATCTTTTTTGCAAATTCGTGTTTCCTCATTTATCAACTTACGACAAGGAAGGAACCGTTTCTGTACTGACATAGCGTCCACACTATCACCATCAATATCTTCATTCCGTAACCTCTCCAACTCCCTTCGATACTCAAAAACCCTTTCGACATGCTCATGTACTTTCTCTGCAGTATATCTTGAATATGCTAAAATATTCAGATCCCTCAACCCTTGTGGGAGATCTATATCATCTAATCTGTTCCACATTATACGTAAAGGAACTCCCAATCCTTCAATAAAAAACGTTTTTCTCAGGAAAATGATCTAAGTTAGAGAGTGTGGCAAAAACATCAGCTTGTTCACCCCTCTCCATACAATGTCTAGCCCATGCAGTCAATTCATGCTTTCTCTCTGGAGACACAGTACTACGAGTTACAATCCTTGATCCCACTCCCTGATCAACTACAAGCGGTACAGAACCCTTGGAAGCGGAAAAGTAGGCAAATCTTGTACTTTCGGTAACAAAGGTGTTATTACTGGTGCAGCAGGTAGACCCACCAAACCTGTAACAGCAAGCAAAGGTGGAGGAGCAGGTAGAGGAGCAACGACAAGAGGAGGAACAACGGCCGGAGGAAGAGGAACATTAAGAGGAGTGACAGGAGGAGCTACGGGAGGAGGAAAAACATCAGGAAAAGGCAGAACAGCAGGAAGTGGAACATACGGAGGTAGCGCAGTGGCACCAGGCCTTCGTTCATTTAGAAGTTTGTCAACTCATCAGATACATGAAAGTCTTTAAAAGGATAGATTTTCTGAATACCAAGTGAAAAAGCCCTGTCCATACTCCTAACTGACTCAGACTGTTTATTTTGATCATATAACAACGCTTTTTCGGCGTTGGTCATATGACGGCGCGCATGTTTTTCTCTACTCTTAAGTTGCTGCATAGCTTCTTCCTTCCAATTCTGTAATACATCAAATGCTGAAGGTCTAGCCTTTTTCTTTAATAATATGGATTCTAAGGATTCTATGCAAGGAATTTCAAAACTACCATTGATTGGCCACTGAAGTTCGGAAGCATATCTAGTTTGTCTGTGCCAAATATCATTAAACACTATATTACCAATGCTGTGCTTACAGTACATAGTACACGCCGGAGACCCCTCATTGGCGCCGGTCGGCCAAATTCCAAAGATTGTCTGTCATTGTGGAATAACGCCCTGAAGCAGACAGACAGTTTCCCAGACATATCAGAATACTGGTGTTACCTGGTCAATAATTGTACTTGCAAGTGCAATACTCCAAAACAAATTATCAGGATACTTAAGGATCGAGTCACGACTCACCTGATCAAAGAACTAAAGGAGGTCCGATCGGATTACAAAGGATTGATGTGGCTGGCGATTCCAGCAAAAATACCCGCCTCGATATGGGGACCCTTGTCAAGATGCTGTCTCGGGCCGCAAGCTCACCCTACAGGGATCGGGCCGTGCATTACTGTTGAGGTATCGCTTCTCATCCAAGAAAGGGGCCCCCTTTTTTCACTGTCCGATCCTGGTCTGATAGCCGCGTTAACCTTCAACGAGATGGCATCAATCTTGAGGGTCCCTATTCGGGTGCCATCTTTTAAAATCAAGGAAATATCAAGGCTTGGTACCACCAAAAATTGGATCCGCCAGTCACGAAGTTTCAAAGATTTATTCTGCACGGATTCAAATATCAAAGCAGATTGCTATCTGGTTCACAGCACCCCACAGCGTGTACCAGAAACACTGTGAGGGGAGTGAGTCCTGGTCATCACAAAACATGCAGTATTTATAGACAATCCACGTCATAGCTCAGCCCATCTCCATACTAATAAGTTACAAATTTGGGTTTGTGCCCAAGACCTTGCAGTCAGAACGAACTCCCATTCAAAGTGTTAGCTATGTCTACAAATCTCATCTTCTCACAAACAGTGTTATACAATGAATGCAAACTGATGCTGCGAGTTTCTGAAGGAATCCTGTGTACATTGGAAAACTAAAGATCCACACTGCTGACGGCAACAAAGTTTGTCAGTATGTTTAAGGAACCTTGGAGCTAAAGTGAACTCCAATTTAAAGTGTTTTCTGTATCAATAGCCTCGGCTATATTCAAACATACGAACTGAATGTAGGCAAACTATAAATGTCTACCTTAACAAAAAACTATTGAATTTGTTTCTTGGAACTAGGATCAGCCTAAGCTGAATAACTAACATGACCAGACAGAACAATGTGTCACGACTGGCTGGCACCGGCGTTCCCTGTGGCGACGCTGGAGATTGCGTGCACTCGCCGTTTTCCCCTCTTCCAAGATGGCTTCTCATCCTCTGGGTTACGGTGCAGTGTTTTCACGTTCACAAGTCAGATGTCCTCTGACGTCATCTCGTTCTCTCACAGATTCCGGATATGGTCCAGCAGAGCCAAAGCCCAGAGCATCGCTACTCTCTACAGACGCTACGTGAGTTTGCAACTAGGGGGTTTACTATTCTATCCCTCCTACCTATGCTTACCTTTTCTTTTCTACTCTTTCTTACAGCCGTACCATCCTGCCTAGCCTTCCCGTTCCGCAGTCCACAGATAGTCCCTCCTTTCAGACAAATTAGGTACTTACCCAAACATTATATTGATTCCTCTCGTACCTAGTTCCTTCTCTCATCTCTCGTTTACTTATTTTAAATCAGGACTTCAGTGACCCGATCCAGTGATTCCTGTAAAACTTGAGGAGCTGCAGCCAGCGGAGACGCGACCGATCCAGCTTCTCATCCATTCCAGGAGGGTTTTTTCCCCCAGGAGGGTTTCCCTGGGATCCCTTGCACACCCCTTCGGTTCCCTCTTAGGGAGGAGGGAGGTGTTAGGGGCCTCAGGGGACTCCCCAATTGCCTCGTAAATTGCTGCACGAGACAGGTTAGTGTCAAAACATTACAGCTAGCGACGCCCGATTAGGGGAAGAAGGCTTAGATACACATCATGACTACTTTGCAAGCAGCCTTAGATCAAGTGCAGCAGTTGACGACCGCAGTACAAGGATTGTCCCACGAGGTACAAGCCTTAAAGCATGAAAATGCAATCCTTAAACAGCAAATGTTCAATAAGGCCCCCACTAGTTCAGAAATTCCTCCTGGCCCTTTACCAGGCGGGAAATATGACGGAAACCCGCATTCTTTAAGGGAATTTTTGGATGCTTGTACGGTGCAATTTGCTTTTAAGACATCATTCTTTCCCTCAGACAGAGATAGAGTGGGATATATGATTACTCATCTCACGGGCCCCGCGCTAGCCTGGGCCACGCCTATTGTCACTTCCAATAATGCCATATTGGATTCTGTGCCTGCTTTTATGGCGAGTCTAAAAGCTATGTTTTCTCGGAGAGAATACAATGTCTCCTCTCAAGAGAAACTCCTAGACTTCAAGCAAGGTTCTTTAGGAATCTTAGAATTTATTACCCGCTTTAAACAAATGGCCTTAGGCACATCCTGGGCCGATGATGCACTTATCACATTGTTTAGGAGAGGGGTGAGTGAGGAGTTGAAGGATGAATTGGCTCGAGTTCCGAGACCAAACACCTTAGCTGAACTAATCTCATTAACCATGCAGCTGGACTATCGACTGCAAGAAAGGCATGTAGAGAAGAGGAAAGGGAGAAGTCATCGCTCTGCGCCAGAATTAGTATCCTTCTCTAAAACAGCCACTGCAGACGAACCTATGCAGTCAGGCACTACACGGGGTCCTCTGACTCAAGAGGAACGCGCCCGTAGAAGAAGCCAGGGACTATGCATGCATTGTGGCTCTTCTGATCATACCGTGCACGAGTGCCCAGTCGCTCCTCTCAGAAAACCTTTTCGTTCGGGAAACGCCAGACCTCAACCGTAAGGGGACCTACGGTCGGGGTAACAGATACAGGTTCCCAATCTCCTACAAGGTTGTCTCCCTCGCTGGACATGGTAGTCTTGCGCGTCACTTTTTCTTTGCCAGATGAAAACATCGTTTCTGTCCCAGCATTGGTTGACTGTGGAGCAGCTGGTTGGTTCATGGACGATTTTTGGGCGAGAAAACTGAATATTCCCCGATCTCCCAAAGCTATCGCGATACCAGTTGCAGGCGTAGACGGAACCCCACTAATATCGGGACCTATCCGAGAACAGACTCACACTTTGACAATGCTCATTGGTTCGCATAGGGAGGAAGCCGTATTTGATATAATAAAAGCAGCTCACTACCCTGTCATTCTGGGCTTGCCCTGGTTAAAACTACATAACCCATACATAAATTGGGCAGCCGGTTCCATTTTTTTGGGATCTGAATATTGTACCCAACACTGTCTTACTGAAGGATCAGTTGGATTTTGTGCTCCTTCATCTAACCATGTGGCCTCTCAAAGGATAGTAGACCTGGTTAGTCCTGTTCCTCCTGAGTACGAAGAGTTTCAGGACATTTTCTCCTCTTCCCAATTTTCTGAACTTCCGCCTCATCGAAGAGATGATTGTTGCATCCGTCTAGACTCCTCTCAGCCACTTCCCTTTGGAAAGATGTACATCCTTTCCGAGAAGGAAAAATTAGTCCTACGGCAGTATTTGGATACCCACCTCAGAAACGGTTTGATTACGGAATCGACTTCCCCTGCGGGTGCATCATTATTCTTCATAGCTAAGAAGGACACGGACGAATTACGTCCCTGCATTGATTATAGGGGTCTTAATAAGATCACGATTCCCGATCGATACCCAATGCCTTTAATACCGGACATCCTAGAAGCCGTAAAAGGGGCAACTATTTACACAAAGTTGGACCTCAGAGGGGCATATCACCTCATTAGAATCAAGGAAGGGGATGAGTGGAAGACCGCGTTTCGTACCCCTTTTGGACATTTTGAATACCGAGTAATGCCCTTCGGACTCGCGAATGCCCCGGCAGTTTTTCAAAGGTTCATTGACCATATATTCTCAGACCTCCTTCTTCATACGGTAGTGGTGTATCTTGACGACATATTGGTATTTTCCAGGAATCCTAAAGAACATCACCGACACGTATGTCAGGTGTTACACCGATTACGAAGTAATCACCTCTATTGCAAGCCTGAAAAGTGTATATTCCATCAGCAGTCACGTACCTGGGGTTCGTTTTGTCCCCTACTGGAATTTCCATGGATCCTCGCAAGGTGACCGCTATTCTGGAATGGTCCTCTCCTAGTTCTGTCAAGGAACTACAGAGATTTCTGGGGTTTTCGAATTTCTATAGGAAATTTATAGCCGGATTTTCATCAATCGTTCTGCCCCTTACAAGACTACTCAAGAAGGGAAAGCCTTTTTATTGGACAGAAGACGCCCAGTCAGCCTTTGATACTTTGAAGACTCTCTTTACTTCTGCTCCTCTCTTATGAATCCCAGATCAAAGCTTACCGTTTATAGTGGAAACTGATGCCTCCCATTTTGCGCTGGGTGCGGTACTTAAACAAGCCTTTACTCACGGACCAGAACACCCTGTGGCCTTTCTGTCCAAGACTTTTTCTTCCTCTGAGATCAATTACACGGTGCTAGAGAAAGAGTTGCTGGCGATAAAACGGGCCTTTCAGGAATGGAGACATCTCCTGTTGGGTTCCCAACATCCCATTGAGGTCCGCACCGACCATCAGAATCTCAAGAGTTTACAATACGCTGAGACTCGTAACAGCCGACAAGCAAGATGGGCCCATTTTTTCTCTCCCTACAATATCACTTTCACTATAATTCCAGGTAAAACCAATCTTCAAGCTGACGCTCTATCTCGCAGAGATCCGGATTGCAAATCTGGCTTTCAGACCGAGAGATTGTTTCCTCATGCTACGTTCATATCTATGGTCCAGGACTTCCTCCACTCTGTAGCAGCCCAAACTCTAGTCTTAATAGACTCCATTAGAGGTCAGGCAGACAAATGGGGACTAAGTCTCGAAGACGGATGTTTCTACCGGGGTCATCAGGTGTACATTCCCTCACTCCTGCTCCGAACGGAAGTCATGCACATGTGTCACGATTCTATGGTTGCTGGACATCGTGGAATAGCCAGTACCCAAGAACTCATACTGAGACATTTCTGGTGGGAAACCTTAAGAAGCGACATGACTGATTACGTCTCTTCTTGTGTGATCTGTTTGCAAGTCAAGGTTCCTCGCAGTAAACCGTTGGGAAAGCTGGCTCTAGCCCAAATACCTACTCGTCCTTGGCAATTGATTTCCACAGATTTTATCGTTGACTTACCTGTGTCTAAAGATCATACAACCATTATGGTAACAGTGGATTATTTCACCAAAATGGCTCATTTCCAGGCTCTACCCTCAGTACCAACAGCTCCACAGATGGCAAGACAGTTCATAGACTCCATCTTTTCCCGGCATGGTCTTCCTGACAGCATAGTGTCAGATCGAGGTTCCCAATATATTTCTCGATATTGGCAACAAGTCTGCTCTGCTTTAGGCATAAAGAGAGCCTTGAGTTCGGGATACCATCCTCAAACTAATGGGCAGACTGAACGTTTGAATCAGACTCTGGAAACGTATCTGCGCTGTTTTGTATCAGCGGCACAGGACAATTGGAAGGATTTGTTACCCTTGGCAGAGTTTGCCTACAATAATGCTCCTCATGCTTCTATCAAAACTAGTCCCTTTCATTGTACCTATGGGTACGATCCTTCCTGCTATTCCTCATCTCTTCTCAGAGCTTCGGCCTTTCCAGATGTGGACGCCCTAATGGGCGACATTCAACAGGGACATCTTTTGGCCAGAACCGCATTACTGGAAGCTCAAGAGCATTCTAAACGTTATGCTGACTTGCATCGTTCATCGACTCCAGTGATTTTCCCGGGGGATTTGGTCTGGCTCTCAGCAAAGTTTCTGCCCAGACATCTGGTTCCCTCTAAATTGTCTCCGAAATATTTTGGTCCTTTTACGGTATTGAGAGCAAAAGGTTCTTTGGCTTTTGAGTTACAACTCCCACCTTCTTGGTCCAGGATCTACCCAGTTTTTCATGTTTCGCAACTCAAACTTCACAAATTGGATCGTTTTGGTCGATCTATAAGGGCCTACCCGCCTCCAGTGGCTACTATGGAAGGTCCGGAGTTCGAAGTCTCGGGCATTTGTGATTCCCGTTATCATCGCGGTCGACTGCAGTATTTGATCCACTGGAAGGGTTACTCGGTGGCTGACCGTGCGTGGGAACCGGCTTCAGCAGTTCACGCCCCCTTACTGGTTCGCCGTTTCCACAGGTGTCATCCGGGCAAACCAGGAGGTGTTACCCTCGGAAGGGGGCATACTGTCACGACTGGCTGGCACCGGCGTTCCCTGTGGCGACGCTGGAGATTGCGTGCACTCGCCGTTTTCCCCTCTTCCAAGATGGCTTCTCATCCTCTGGGTTACGGTGCAGTGTTTTCACGTTCACAAGTCAGATGTCCTCTGACGTCATCTCGTTCTCTCACGGATTCCGGATATGGTCCAGCAGAGCCGAAGCCCAGAGCGTCGCTACTCTCTACAGACGCTACGTGAGTTTGCAACTAGGGGGTTTACTATTCTATCCCTCCTACCTATGCTTACCTTTTCTTTTCTACTCTTTCTTACAGCCGTACCATCCTGCCTAGCCTTCCCGTTCCGCAGTCCACAGATAGTCCCTCCTTTCAGACAAATTAGGTACTTACCCAAACATTATATTGATTCCTCTCGTACCTAGTTCCTTCTCTCATCTCTCGTTTACTTATTTTAAATCAGGACTTCAGTGACCCGATCCAGTGATTCCTGTAAAACTTGAGGAGCTGCAGCCAGCGGAGACGCGACCGATCCAGCTTCTCATCCATTCCAGCAGGGTTTTTTCCCCCAGGAGGGTTTCCCTGGGATCCCTTGCACACCCCTTCGGTTCCCTCTTAGGGAGGAGGGAGGTGTTAGGGGCCTCAGGGGACTCCCCAATTGCCTCGTAAATTGCTGCACGAGACAGGTTAGTGTCAAAACATTACACAATGTTGTAACCATTGTATTTTGAGGACTGGAAAACACTTCAAGTAGAGACAATATTGTTGGATTTGCTATGTGAACTGGGCAGAAACTCCGGTAGGAGTACAGGAAGTGAGCACACCTAGGATAAGATTAGTTTCTGGTCCTACTTTTTCGACTTGTACACATATACCTTGTGCCAAGTCATTAAGGTGGGCTCCAAGATATTTTTGAGTTATTATTCAACTAATATTGAATTTATTTAAACATTGGAGGTGCCCACCCTACATCTCATGGAGTATAAGCAAGCCCATAAGGAGAGAACTGGCCAGTTCTTTAACTGACATGTCCCCTTCATCTGGAACTCAATCCTGGCAGAGGCTGCAAGTTCCCCATGCTTCAAAATGTGACAAGGCTGGACAACGATGTATGAAACCACTATAGGAGATTGAAGTGGGAGAATGGAAAACCAGGCTCCCGTCCTTCACCTCTCGCGCTTGGCCTAGAGGGTCACGACCCAAACACCCGCCACGAGAAGAGTTTGCCCATTTACCAGACGACCAGATACCCTGGTACAGGAACATACGGATGTGTCCATCTGCTTGCCCAGCAGCCCGCACTGGCCATGCCGACACCTGCGGCGCGGATCAACTAGACTAAAATCTACACGTCGTTAGAGATGCCATGACGACCTAGACAACGGGAAGCACATCTGTACAAATATACACACTGGACATTCCCACACCAACCTACACGAAGAATATACTCAGTGCTATGACGTAGGCGACAGGCATATTCACGGACGTGCATCTTTATTATTTTTATATAGGCTTTCAGAATGCGGAAACGCAAGACGCGTCATGAACTTTTTACTAGCTTGCTCACGCTTCTCTTTGAAACCAGTTACCACCATGAGAAATATAATAAAGACAATACTGGTTATGGAATTATATGCTCCTATAACCTAAAGCACCTGTGCACCAAACGGACAACTTATGCACCGGGCCAAAGTAGGCCTCAAACAAGAGCTCCCGTGGACATCAACAAGACAAGAGTCAGTTGCTGATCCTGCAGAATGAGCTTGGCGAAGCAACCAGCCAAGGTCGCAATGTTGCAAACCCACGTTCCAAGAGCAAATCATCAAAGGCACGATGTTGCAACCTCGCACTCCGCGCACCAACGTTAAAGTCACACCGACAAATTAAACCAGACGCACAGTAGAAAAACAATATTAATTGTGCAGAATTATGCCTCTTTCACGGTCCCTCCCCACGTGATCAAGCCGAACCTGACGAGATGCCAAACCCGGGAGAACAGAGGCGTCTGGATCCCTCGCTACGAGACACTGGCAGATACACTTGAAAGGCTCAATGGACATCTGCAACAGTGGGAACGGTACCCCGTCTAGCTATGAATAAGTCCTCACATTGTCTGCATGTACCCATAGTGAAACATTGTTGCAACTTACAGGTATACCGAGAGCTGGGAACGACGGTGGTCCCAGGCTGGGAAGCTCACGGGCGCACCAATCAGAACATGGGGCTCTTATCACTGACGCCAGCACATTTAGCCAATCCTCAGGAGCCTTCATGTAACACTTTTCATGTATCTAATTGTAGGGACAACCCAGATATACCACCTGACTACACCTTGTCCACTAATATCTTTCTCTATATGTGTGCTATACTAACCCTACCACTCGAACACCCAATTAAGAGTGGCGATAGGTTTTTTGTTAACTTTCTGAAGTGACGCAAGTAGCGCGTCATAATACAGTAAAAAGGGCCTGCGAGCCCCACGATTGAGTGTGTGTCAGGACGAACGCGTGCGCTCCTTGACCCATCCCTGCCGTTTTGTCTAATAAACAGCAGAGTCACCTTGCTCCTTGTGTGCGTCTCATACTCTATCTCATCTTATCTGGGATACACACGGGAGGAGTTGGGGCCTCCCTGCCTGGAGGTCTGCGGACGGTCCGGCCGACCCCGGCAGAATTTCCCCCCCGACAAGTTGGAGGCACTGCTGAGATCTGTTTAAGATCGACTTTTATTTTTATTTTTTCCAGGCACTCCCGTTGCGAGGAGGCCCGGCGGCGCGGCCCCCTCTGCCGTTGCCCCCTTCTGAGGACTACAGGACCATCGCAGAGCTGCGAGAAGACCGGACAGCGCAATCCGGATATTGGCCCTCGGGAGCCGGTTGAGAAGTATCCCGCCCGCGGTTGGCGAGTGTCCAGACGTGGTCCAGACGAGGGGAGGTGGCGAGCCGCTTGGAGGGGTGCACGCAGTCGAGCGGCCCTGCATCGAGAGAACTTGGTGAGCATGACACACACAACGAGCAATGCGAAATTGTGAGGGAGGGGGGAGGAATTAAATAAGGGAGGAGGGAGGTGTTGCACAGGTGCGCGGCGAAGGTTTGACAATATAGTGTTGGCAATGGAATGAAAGGGAGTGAAAAGAGTGCGAGAGCAGTCACGCGAAAGAGGGGGGCGGAGAACGAAACATCACGTGTGGCCGCTCGTAGACACTGATTGGCCTAAATCGCGACTAACGTGTAGGGGTGGGCGTGTGTGGTTTCCTACGATTTGGCATTTATTGATCAATGAGTAGATGAGGTTCCCTATTGTTCGAGCAAGAAACTCGATAGGTAGATGAGGTTTCCTATTGTTCGAGCAAGAAACTCGATAGGTAGATGAGGTTTCCTATTGGTCGAGCAAGAAACTCGATAGGTAGATGACGTTTCCCTGTAGGGGGTAGCTAGTTGCATAGTTGCCTAATACGGAAGATAATTGGCTGGTTAAGCCCTCCTGTTGAGGGGCGTATCACACGCGAGGCGACGCAGCGTGTGCAGTCCGATTATATTATTGATGAGATTACCTTGTTCCAGGAGAGACAGGAAGACAGCTGTAGGGTTAGCGGGGGTAAATTGCAAGTGTATTTTGAAATTAATAATGAGAAGGTACTAGTAGCGTAAAGACATCGGTGACGTCACCAGTAGGGATTTTATAGGATATCACGAGCACAAGGAACATTAAGTTTTGAAAGTGGTGGGGAAGAGAAAAATGATGAGGGAGCGGATACGAAGATAAACAATAAACGAGTGGATTGGAAGAGGAGAAGGGGAGAGGGGCGTGGCTGAGCACGGAGAACGCCGGCCACGGCAAATGTAAAAGGGGGAGGAGAACGAGGAATAAGGACGACTGTATAAGATCGTCGTAAGGGGTACACAGTCACAGGGGGCTGCGTGCGCTTCGGCCGCAGGGGGCCGTAGGGGAAGGAATATACAATACAAAATTATACATATATATATTTGTGTTTTATTATTTTTTGTTTTTTTTTTAATTATTATCATTGCATACTTTGTAAAGGATTGTCGTAAGTCCCCACACTTACGGGGCCAGGTAAACAATATAAGGTTGTAAATTGCAAACTGATAGCGAAGGGAGGAGTAACAAGTGGGGCACAACTATGTCATATGGGACAGGGTCGGGAGGGTGGGGGAACACCCTCACTACCCCACTACAACACATATGCACCACACTGCCACCCCATAGGGAGAAATTAATTAAGTACAGCATAGAGTGGACCCAGGGGACGGATAACAAAATGTTAACACCATGGCCGCCTAATGGTAGTTTCGATCCATATGCCCAACATTCATTGCTAAACCATCTGCACAATACATACAAGGGGAAGAAGTTGGCGAGCCATGTGGAGGTGTTTAACTTATGGAGGATGTTCCAGGGATCCCGACCAGGACCAAATGGAATGTTTTCTATGGGAGAAACACCGGAAGTAAAGGAGATTATGAAAGAGGGAACGGATGGGGAAAAGGGGTGTGAAAGGAAAAAGAATGCGGAGAATGAAGGAGAGGGAAGAGAAAAGATTGATAAATTAGAAGACATAAAAAAGGAACCGAGCAACGAGATACCCATAGCACCGGGAGTGAAAACAGAGGGAGAAGGGTTGTACCCTTTAAGAGAACTAGGAGAAATAGAAGGACAGTTGAGGGCGGCTGAAGGATACTCGAACCCGGCATACAGCCCTCCACCATATGTGGCTCACAGGAAGATAGTGGGGGAGGGGAGGATTGGAGAAGAGCAGATTGTAGAGATAGGACATGATGAGTGGGTAGCTGCACAGATATTATTAAAATTACGGGGTTCACTAACGGGAGAAGAAAGGGAGGCAGTAAAGAGAACAGGCGAGGATAGTACAAGGGAGAGTGAGATGAAGGGGGAGGAGCTACTACGAAAAAGAGAAGAGATTTTGGAGGAAAAATTGGCAAAGCTAAGGGATGAGCAGAATGAATTACTAACACAGCTTGAGAAGGGGGAAAAAGAGAGAGTGAGGAAAAGGAAAGAGGGTAAAAACGAATTGGACAAATTAAGGGAACAAAATGAGGAGCAAAGGATAGAAGATGGAAGGGTAAGAGCAGCAGCAGAAAGGGTGTCAAGAGTAGTGTTGAGAGAAAAAAAGAAGGAAGAAGAGGACAAGGAAAGGGAATTGGAAATATGGAGGAGGAGGGTAGTATCAGAGGCAGCTAAGAAATATGAAGAAGAGAAAGCAATAGAAAGAGAAAGGGTGAAATGGGAAAGAAAGAAAGAAGATGAAAGAATATTGGAACAGATGAGCAACGAAGTGATGGAGGAATTAAAAAGGAAAAGGGAGGAAAATAGTAGGGAAATGGAGGATAGGAGTGAAGGGGAAAGAGGAGGGAGAAATAAGGAGAGTGAAAAATGGGGGGATGTATATAGAAGTAGAGAAGTAGCAACAACATCAACACCAGGGGGAACAGTTGGTAACAAAGGAAGAGGAGAAATGGAGCTAATAGACTTAGAAACAGTAACAGTAAAAGGGAAAAAAACAGAGTGGGGGATACCATCTATGACTGATTTTTGCAGTGAGGAGGAAGAAGGAGTAGAGAGGGTAGGAAGAAAGAGTGAAAGGGAAAGCTTAGATAAGCTGTACCTCACTAGAACAAACATAGACTCGCCATGGATCCGTAAGAGAAGGGAGGAGCTGGAACAAAGTGAGGAGAGGGTGCAACAACTAGTGGAAAAACAAACCCATGAAGCCACACCATCGCCATCTCCATCACGCCCTCCCCCATCGCACCCTACATGCTCAACCACCACACGCACGCTGCGCACAATAAAGCTTGCGCCCTTCATGGACGAAGTGACTCCCTATGCATGCCGGCTTAGAGACCTCCCTAGCCGCAGGCAAGGCAGACAGATAAACATACCCATATTAAACACAGGAGATGACGAAACAAGGGGAAGGGACGGAGAGGTAGGTAGGAGGAGGGGTAGTAAGGAAGAATTTGAAGTGGTAAAGGAAACGGGGGAGGAGGAGGGGTGTGAGGACTCAATATTATGGAACATAAAGGGTGACACAAGACACAACTTAATGCCACTGTTGGAGAGAGGAGGGGTTAGACCGCAGTATGTACCATGGAAGCATACGGATAAAGAAAATGTAAAATGTAGGCTCCCATCACTAAGTGGAGGTGCGGGTAAGTGGATATATGAAATGGAAAAACACACCGCAGGGCAGAAACTAGCAGTAGGAGATGTGAAAGGCCTGTTAATATCAATATTAGGGGATAGAGCGGACGACATCTGGAAGAGAGCGGGATTCCATGGGATAACAATAACGAACACATCGCATGATGGGGCGCCATTTGCAAACTGCAGACATGCGCTATGGCAGGCACTGAGAGTACAGTACCCAGACACATCAGACATAGGAGCAATTACTTCCCGTAAGATGCGTGAGAATGAGGATCCTGTTGATTATATACAGGATATTCAAGAGAAGTGGCGCATGGAAACTAGAGAACAATGGGATAAAACACCAGCCATATTTTATCATATACTAGTACAAGGGCTCCCAGAAGGAGTTCAGAAACAACTAAAGAAAGTAGTGGGAATGGAAGTAAAACCATGGCCTGAAATACAGCTGACAATAGTACATCACTGCAGGATATGGCAAGGAAAAATGAAACAAAAGGAAGAGGACAGGAAAACAGAAGAGGCCAAACTAGTACAGAAAAAACTAACTAAATACACAATGGAAGGGGCACTAATAACTGCGCCCACAACAATGGCCCAAAGCCCCACACAAGTAGTGGCTGCACAAGATCCAGCTCTAATAGCACCTCCACAAAGTATAATACAGCAAATGCCGCCACTACAACTACACGCACCAAACGTGGGAGGAGGGTACCCAATGCAAGGAGCTGGGTATTATGGTTATAACAGGGGGAGAGGAGGATTTATGAGAGGGAGAGGATACGGATATAATACCCAACAGCAGGTGGGGGGAGTTGGAAGTTCCTACCCCACAGGGCAACCGGTATACCAGGACAACACAGGGAGCTTCCCATGGCAAAACAGAGAACCACCCGTGTGTTGGAGTTGTGGACTACTAGGACACATGTCACGCACGTGTAGGGTCAGGCCAGGAACACCAGCATGGAATGAGCAGGCACAACCTAGGCCACCACAAGAACAGCAGGGCATACAACAACAGCAATTAACACAACAACAGCCACTGCAGCAACAGCAATTAACACAACAACAGCCACTGCAGCAACAGCAATTAACACAACAACAGCCACTGCCACAACAACAAGTAGTGATAACACAACAACCCCAAACTGAACAAACGCAATTGGGTAGGGTGACGGTATTGGGACACAACCCTTACACAGGAAATGGCCAATCATTGTACCCCCAATAGGACAGCCCACAGATGGCCTTGGTGTGTCCCATCCTGTCAGTAACACCCAATAGTGCGGAGGAGCCACGCATAGAGGTAACGATAGGTGACAAAAAGTTATCATTCCTTGTTGACACCGGGGCAACCCGGTCTTGCATAAGGGAAGGTAAATTTAAGATGTCAGGCGAAGCCATGAACACCCAAGGATTTTCTGGGGCTAAAGGATTGGTTCCTTTTACTGATAACGTTCCCTTATCTATCGGAGATTACGATCTGTCAGTTCCACTCTTGTATTATAGTGCCTCACCAGTAAATATACTGGGGAGGGACATAATGAATAGGTTAAATATGACAATCTCCTTTACAGAGGATGGTATAATTTGCTCTACTCCAGGGATTAACATGCTAGCAGCACGACAGATTATGCAAGCATACTGTGGGCAGACAGCAATTAGGGCGGAACCAGTAGATGGCGAGATATTCCAGTATGGAACAGACATGGCATTTGCATGGATGCCAGGGATAGAAGGGAAAATATGGAGGAGGCCAGCAGCTTATCTGTTCCGACCAGAAACACCTGTTAATGAACAAGAAGGAAAGGTGTTTGCAATAGACATTGAAAGCATTATTACAACAGCTGAGTATATTGCTGTGCATGCCCAAGACAAAGAAGGAAGAGCATGGAGGGCAGTGATAGCACTAGCAGAAGGATGTAGGTTGACCCAGGTGTCAGATGAGGAACTGTTTTCAGAAGAAAAGGAGGAGGGGGAAATGGTGTTCATGATGAGTGTAGAAATATGGTTACGAGTGGCTCACAAACAAATAGCGCAGAAAATTGCTATGGCACTTGAGGCACCTGCATGCACCCCAGTCCCTTTCTTTAAGGAGGATATGTCAAAGGTGCCCAAATCATTATGGACCATTAGCCCTTATGACGTAGGATGCATTAAAAGCATAGGGGGTGTACGGATAAAACTGAAAAAAGGTGCAATACTACCAAGAATAAAACAGTACCCATTGTCAAAAGAGGCAGATGAGGGCATATATGAAACTATAACGGCCCTTATAAACAATGGCATATTGGTCCCCTCAGAATCACCATGTAACACGGCTGTGTACCCAGTGCGCAAGGCTAAAGGGGGGTCTTGGCGCTTCATACAGGACCTAAGGCCCTTGAACAACATAGTGGAAGCAGAATATCCAGTAACAGCAAACCCGGCCACAATATTGTGTGGCATTCCAGCAGAGGCATCACGATTTACAGTAATAGATCTTAAAAATGCATTTTTCTCAATACCATTACACCCCGACTCACAAGATTTAACAAGTTTCACTTACCGAAATACTAAATGGAAACATACCAGGTTACCACAAGGGTATTGTGAATCACCCTCAATTTTCAATAGAGTAATACAGATGGATTTGGGTAACGTTGAGGTGGAAAGCACAGTGTTACAATATGTGGATGACATAATAATTTGCAGTATAAACGAAAGTAAATGCAGAGAGGACTCGTTAAAAATGTTGACTATATTGGCTGAAAAGGGGTATAAGGTAGACATGGAAAAAATACAATACTGTCAGGAACAGGTACTCTACATTGGCCAACTGATATCCCAACATGGAAGAAAGATTGCACCACAAAGAGCACAGGCCATCTCAAGCACTCCCATGCCACAGACTGTGAGAGAACTGCAGCAATTTCTGGGGTTATGCAACTACTGTAGAGCATGGGTATTTGATTACAGCTCATACATAGGACCCCTGCTTGAGGGTTTGAAGGAAGCAAATAAAGGGGAGAAAAGGTTGGGGTGGACTATGGAAATGAGGGAGGCATTTGACGAATTGAAGGACGCGATATCAACAGCTCCAGTACTGGCATCCCCAGACTATGAGCGACGATTTTTCATATTTTCACATTGCGACTCAGCAGTAATGAAAGCAGTATTGGCCCAAAAAACAAGCATGGGCTATAAACCAGTAGCATTTTATAGCGGTCACTTAGACCCCGTGATGTTAGGCCACTTCCCTTGCGAACAAGGCCTCGCTGCAGCTGCTTTTGCAGTAGAAAAGGCATCAGCAATAACCATGGGGTGTCCAACTACACTGTTTGTGGAACATGCATTATTTGCAATATTGAATAAACCCAAGTCCACACTAACGACACAAAGGGCATCAGGTTATGAGATCATTTTGTCTAGGGCTGAACTAGCGATTGTTAGATGTAGCACTGTTAACCCTGCAAGATTTCTAGCAGAAATAATTGAGGAGGGAGATTACGCCCACGACTGCACCCAACTAAATGAAATATATTCATGTACTAGAAAAGTTGAAGAGAATGCACTAGAGGGAGGTGAGCTTTTGTTTATTGATGGGTCATCAACTATTGATCAAGGAGATGGGATACGGAGAACTGGGGCAGCAGTGGTAAAAATGATGGAGGCTCCGGTGTGTGTGGCTATGAAATGTGTACAGTTACCACAGCATTACTCTGCTCAAGCCGCTGAACTAGTTGCACTAATATTGGCATTGAAATAAAGTTTTAACAAACGTGTAACAATATATTCCGACAGTGCATATGTTACATCCACTGTCCACTCAGGGCTAACAAAATGGAGGAGAAGAGGGTTTAGGAGAGCTGACGGCACTCCAGTGCAACATGCCCTCTTGTTGGCTGAATTAATTGAAGTAATAAACGACCCCCAAGAGCTAGCCCTAGTAAAATGCACCGCACACACCAATGGTGAAGACCACGTCTCAAAAGGGAATGCAGCAGCAGACGCACATGCGAAATATGCTGCATACTTTGGTGAGATATGGGACCCCACAGACTCACAGAGAGGGAGAGGGAGGGGAATGGCTAGGGAGATGTTAATAAGAGAAGGGTATACCCATCTCCCAGCCACACAGATTATGGAATTACAAGCAGCAGCACCAATGGCCGAAAAGGAAATATGGGTAAAAAGAGGATGTACAATGTCACCAACCGACGCACTATGGCGCCAGAGTGGTACTGGGAAAGTTGTAATACCGTTGGCACTTTTAAATACCGCCCTGAGCCAATTACATCACCCAGCCCATACAGGCAAGGAAATAATTGCAGCACGAATTAGAGATGATTGGTTCTGTCCCGAGTTAAATTCTCATGTGTCAAATTTTATCAGCAATTGTCTCACATGCCAACAGTTTACGGCCGGTCATACCCTAAAAGTGATAAGAGGTACCATACCCCGGCCAGAAGGACCTTTTCGGCACCTCCACATTGACTATGTTGATATGATCAACATATGTCAATGTAATAGATACATGATTGTAGTAGTATGCCCATTTTCTAGGTGGATTGAAGCAGGGCCCTGTTCACACCCAGATGCATTTAGAGCAGCCAAATTCATAGTAAGGGAGGTCTTCCCCAGGTGGGGAGTGTGCAAAGTATTAAGATCAGACAACGGCCCACATTTCGCAAACGAAATGTTCCAACATATCACAGCCCTGCTGAGCATAAAGCACAAATTTGCATGTGCATATCACCCACAGGCTAACGGTGTATGTGAACGCCTAAATGGCTTATTGAAGGAGGCAATTGCAAAGATACAACAAACAACAAAGAAAAGTTGGTTGTATTGCCTTCCGTTAGCCTTGTTCGAACTGAGGAACAGGCCAGGGTCCGACCACCACCTCACCCCACACGAGGTGGTTACTGGACGTCAAATGCGCCTTCCCCTAACGCCAACGTCAAGGGCATTCACTGACCACGAAAGTTCAGCGAGTGTACTAGGTGATGAAATGTATCAATATGTGTCGTCTTTGATTACTAGTGTTGTGTTTGTGTCTCAACAGCTCGAGCGCACGCGGGGCGGGTCCACCAGAGATAAAGAAGAAGGCGCCAGTACAGAATTAGAAAAAGAGAACTTGTGCAAACTAGCCAAAGGTGACCACGTGCTACTTCGCAATTTCAATAGAAGGTGGAACGACACAAGGTTCACCGGCCCACTTCTGGTAGAAGACGTATCAACAAGAGCAGTAAAACTAAAGGATAAGCGTGCTTGGAACCATCTACATGATGTAAAGATATACAAACTGCAGACCCGCCCCAGCGCCAACGACAAGTCCATTGGAACAACAGCAACAACATCCCTGACAGCGGAAGGAAGTTCTGCCACAGACAACGACCCAATTGTTCCCTTACCTTCTCACTACCCAGACACCCCAGAGACAACAACTGACGAAGAAAGGGGTGATCACTACACTGCCCACCCCATGGTCACACGTTCAAAGAGTAAAAATAATTACGCCATCTCCCCCCCCGCCCATTGACTGCAAAGGACAGTTGTAACTTAAACTGAAAGACATTGGCCGCACAAATACACATGTAAACACGTGAATGTTCTCTTTTTTCTCTCGCACATACAGGAACTGCGTATTATTGTATTATTAAGTAGAAAGTTAACTAACAAAGTCCACTGTCCAGGCGTAGATGGTACTCCCAGACGATAACTACCCAGAAGAATTGTCACACCAATTTGTATACGAAATAAAAAGGCCAACATACCTAAAAAGAAGAAGGGTACGTGTTTACTACACAGCCTTCCTCCTGGCCATAGAATATTACATGCCCCACCTCCGCCCATACTTGCCGGTCTTAAGAGACCAATCACTTAGAGTAGAGTGGGAGCAGCTCTTCGCCTGGGCACTGAATGACTATTTGATAGGGAGAGCTTAAACAAAACAAAACTAACATTTAAAAACGAGCATTTCTGAGAATTTTTAGGCGGGCAACTTTAACGTCGCAAGAATAAGCTGCCAGGACTGCAGCAAGGTAAGAGCAAAATGCCGGTGAGATTAGCAATTGTAATAAAAATAATAGGGATTTTGATGATCACCGGATTTTTGGCTGCTTCTGTATGGCAGTATGGCTGTGCTATCAATTTTGTTGCTGCACCCAAACCTAATATACCCCCGTTCCTTGCTGCAACAGGTGTTACGTCAGGTGGTAGTAGTAACATTGCACCAAAGAAAAATAGAGTTAAACGCAGCACATACTCAGACAATAAAGGTATTGATAATTATGTACAAGATTCAGCACACGTCACAAACAACATATGGTACCAACACATGACCCGCATTGGTAAGCAGACAACTGAGGATAGCTGCTACGTCTGCTCATTAATACCATACGCCATGAGTGCTTCACGAACATTTGTTGCCACAGAAATAAATGAGAAGATAGCGCAGTGCATAATATACTTGGCACTGTTCCAGACGAAAGGAAGATTCCAAGGAACTGTAGTGCACATGACATGGAAAACACGAGACTCATACCCATATGAAAACAACTTCCTCAAGACCTACTTGAGTTATCACAAGACCAGTTTACATGCTGAAGCATTCAAATATATAACAAGTGGCCCTGCAAAAGGAGAAACACAGAAAGTAACACTGCAGTATCTACCATGTGATTGGTACGCCACTGAAGTTCCGGGTAAACAAGGATGCTGGGAGAGGCCGCTACTGACGATAACAGGAAAGGTGTATCTGGATAACAGCTGGGAGATAGGAGTGATTGGCAGCAACATGGTAACAAAAGAAACTATCTCAACCATCGAGACACACAATCACCGATGTTGGACGACGTGGATCAAGTATGTACCAATGCTCACGTGGGTAGAAGAAGATGAAGACCCAATAACGATACTACCGTTGACTGCGCCCAAGGTATGTTACCAGCATAAAGGAGAGGTGGACGTAGGATATAACACCAATTGCGCAAGTGTGACGGAGTTACCTGAGGGGGGAGCGGGAACAGCAGTAATAATGGACCATTATTGGGCCTGTGGAGAAAAGGCATACCATACACTGCCTCCCCTGTGGAATGGTGTGTGCACAATGGTACACGTCAATGTACCATCACTAGTGGTACCTAAGAAGCACGTGGATGTGGCGAAATTTCCTAGAATGAATGAAGGGGATAAGAGAAGAAAGAGATCTGCACCACTCCAGGAGGAGCAAGGGAACAGGACCAACAGCAATGACACTATCCTAAATAGAAGAAAAAGACAAGGAGAGCCGCTGACAGGAAATTACCTGTGGGGAAGGTCGGAAACGGCACTAACATCAATACCGCCAGAACACAGACTATTCAGCAGAGCAGCAATGTTCTTCTCCTCAATAATACACCCGGGATTACAGGCTTACGCAAACGCAAAATGGCTCCAAATAACTAGATGGGAACTAATGATGACCATCAATTCTACAGTAAATGGGTTCAACGCAATAAAAGAGGAGCTGCGAGCTGTAAGGATGGTAGCACTACAGAACAGATATGTATTGGACCTTCTCACAGCAATGGAAGGAGGAGTTTGTGCAAAGATAGGACAATCATGCTGCACGTTCATACCTGCCAATGATGCTGACAATGGTACACTGACAGAAGCAGTTTCGCAATTAGCTCAGATGCACTCCAAAATGACGGATGAAAGCAATGGTGTGAACAAGGATGAGAGCTGGTTTTCACTATTATGGTCGTGGATGCCATCCTGGCTGTCAGATGGACTGAAAATAATAGTGGGCTGTACTATATTGGCTGGAGCTACCCTGATCATAATTAGATTTTGGAAGGCACGAAAGGCACGCACTACTGACGAGTTGCTGGAAATGGTGGGAATGCACCCCTTGATGCCAGCAGATGACGGCCAGCATACAGGTGTAATAATACAGGAAAGGGAGAAGCTGCGCACCCAAATAATTACCAACCATCTAGACCCACCATCAGTAAAGACCGAGAACCCAAGAAACCCCAGGAGCTACATAGGAAGATGGGTATACTGTACTCCTGGGGGTACCTGTGAATATATGTATTGGTCCTTCGAAGATCATGTAAACCACTATGGACATCTCGGAGGAATAACTAAGATATGGCGAGTAAGAGGAGATAACGAGAAGGATATGTTTGTGGTCGACAAGTCGACCAGAGGGGGGACTGAAGTGGGAGAATGGAAAACCAGGCTCCTGTCCTTCACCTCTCGCGCTTGGCCTAGAGGGTCACGACCCAAACACCCGCCACGAGAAGAGTTTGCCCATTTACCAGACGACCAGATACCCTGGTACAGGAACATACGGATGTGTCCATCTGCTTGCCCAGCAGCCCGCACTGGCCATGCCGACACCTGCGGCGCGGATCAACTAGACTAAAATCTACACGTCGTTAGAGATGCCATGACGACCTAGACAACGGGAAGCACATCTGTACAAATATACACACTGGACATTCCCACACCAACCTACACGAAGAATATACTCAGTGCTATGACGTAGGCGACAGGCATATTCACGGACGTGCATCTTTATTATTTTTATATAGGCTTTCAGAATGCGGAAACGCAAGACGCGTCATGAACTTTTTACTAGCTTGCTCACGCTTCTCTTTGAAACCAGTTACCACCATGAGAAATATAATAAAGACAATACTGGTTATGGAATTATATGCTCCTATAACCTAAAGCACCTGTGCACCAAACGGACAACTTATGCACCGGGCCAAAGTAGGCCTCAAACAAGAGCTCCCGTGGACATCAACAAGACAAGAGTCAGTTGCTGATCCTGCAGAATGAGCTTGGCGAAGCAACCAGCCAAGGTCGCAATGTTGCAAACCCACGTTCCAAGAGCAAATCATCAAAGGCGAGATGTTGCAACCTTGCACTCCGCGCACCAACGTTAAAGTCACACCGACAAATTAAACCAGACGCACAGTAGAAAAACAATATTAATTGTGCAGAATTATGCCTCTTTCACGGTCCCTCCCCACGTGATCAAGCCGAACCTGACGAGATGCCAAACCCGGGAGAACAGAGGCGTCTGGATCCCTCGCTACGAGACACTGGCAGATACACTTGAAAGGCTCAATGGACATCTGCAACAGTGGGAACGGTACCCCGTCTAGCTATGAATAAGTCCTCACATTGTCTGCATGTACCCATAGTGAAACATTGTTGCAACTTACAGGTATACCGAGAGCTGGGAACGACGGTGGTCCCAGGCTGGGAAGCTCACGGGCGCACCAATCAGAACATGGGGCTCTTATCACTGACGCCAGCACATTTAGCCAATCCTCAGGAGCCTTCATGTAACAATTTTCATGTATCTAATTGTAGGGACAACCCAGATATACCACCTGACTACACCTTGTCCACTAATATCTTTCTCTATATGTGTGCTATACTAACCCTACCACTCGAACACCCAATTAAGAGTGGCGATAGGTTTTTTGTTAACTTTCTGAAGTGACGCAAGTAGCGCGTCATAATACAGTAAAAAGGGCCTGCGAGCCCCACGATTGAGTGTGTGTCAGGACGAACGCGTGCGCTCCTTGACCCATCCCTGCCGTTTTGTCTAATAAACAGCAGAGTCACCTTGCTCCTTGTGTGCGTCTCATACTCTATCTCATCTTATCTGGGATACACACGGGAGGAGTTGGGGCCTCCCTGCCTGGAGGTCTGCGGACGGTCCGGCCGACCCCGGCAGAATTTCCCCCCCGACAAGATGGAAACATTTACTCCCACCACCCAATCCGAGCGGCATTGTGACACCCGTCACTAGCAAACCTGGCAAGAGTGGTTAAAGCATCACTATTTGACATATTTCTTAACAGGTGTTCTGCATATGACTCTTTTCTATACTGCGGTGTACAATGTAATTATCAGTATAAGAGTTAAAGTGGATCACTTCAGTAAGCATGTGCTGCTCTGCGGGTTCCATACAAAAACACAATTTAAAAAACCGAATGGGATATTTGACCGGATTTCGACCAAATCCCCCATTTGGTGGCATGACAGTGAACAAGGGCAGTGGGGGCTGCTGGGGTGTCCCCCACAACCTTGTTCACTGCAATGTTAGCTGGAGCTGCGGGGGCATCCCCCGCACCTGTCGTAAAAAAGTAAAAAGAAAAGAAAAAGAAAAGAGGACCCTGCAGCATGCAAGTGAGGGGAACCAGCGTCGTAAAGGGATGCAGGAGATGGCTGCAGACAAGGAGATGTGCCGCCCACAGGTAAATAAGAGGGTCGAGGGCAAGGGGGTAGTCCAAAATGTCCAGAGGATAGAAAACCAAAAGTTATTTTCGGTAAAATAACTTTCATTTTTTTTCTCCATTTCGGATTCGATTCATTCACAGTGATCCCTGCTCTGCAACCCTGCGTGTGATGATTCCACTGCAAGTCTGCAAAACAAACGAGGTGATGGCTGGAAGGTTTAGAATTAATCTTCACCTCTGGCATTGCTCTGGACAACAGACCATTGTTCATCGCCTGCCAAGCCATTACAAAAGGTGAAATACCATGTGCAAATCAGGCTTGGTCCCACCCCAAAAGGGGCAATCCAGCCCAAACTGCTTGGTCACATTCCTTGTGCAGGAGACCTAAAGCATCCCCAAACATGTTTCCGCCTTGTTGGGCCTCATCAGTGAGGAGTAGCTTGGGTCTCTGGGCCCAGCAGGCATGGAGCCCACATTTGGGCACATCCGGTCTCTGTTTCAGTGTGTCCTCCAGTAGCTGCATTACAACAATGGCTAGGGGTCTGCCACCTATGGCTCTCCAGATGTTTTGGACTACAACTAGCATCAGGCCTAGCCAGCAAAATCAATGGTGAGGGGTCATGAGAGTCATAGTTCAAAACATGTGCAGAGTTGCAGGTTGAAGAGCCCTGCATTGATGAATTGAGCCTCGTGGTGCACCCGAATGTTGCTACTTCAGTTGACAGATGGCAGCAGCTGTTGGGAAACTCACCCTACCGGTCTGACTGGAAGTATGAAGAAAGTACTTGCGTGTGATGTTGCTGTGATTGGAGGGATGGTTTGAGTACTCTAGTGAGGTGGTTCTGTTAAAGGCCATAGAAAAGCTTGTAGGCCAGACAGTGACGGATGCAATTGATGTACTAATTTAAGGCATGTCAGTTACATACCAGCTGTTGCTTTAGTTACCACTAGATAAGGCTAATGCCCCAGCCAATCTGGTCTTGTGGTGAGTTGTGCAGAGCTGGAGGAATACCCTTACTTGGCAAATGCTTTCTTGTTGGCGGCACGATGACAGGTCATCATTGAAAGCCTCTCACATGTTCCAAACTTGCCTTTTAGAAGCTCGAGAGGTCCCTGCATTGTTTAGCACGGACTGGCATAGTTCCATAGGGTGGATTAGTGGATGTGCTTATTGTACGGTTTCTACATGTTACCGAGGCCTTTTATTTATAGGGATATCATTTGAATGACACTTTCTCATTGGCTTATTTAACATTTCACTCCATCGATAGAATTATTGTTTTTTGTAACATTGCTGTGACCACAAATAGCTCCTCTTTACTGTTTGTGATAAGGTGAACTAGTTAGCATGAGCAGGACCATATCACTCTATTGTGATAATAATGGGGCGATATCAACCCATGCTGCAGGCCGACCCTGCCAGTAAGGGCTTGCTGCCCAAGTTAAGGGTCCGCGCAAAGCAAGGTCCCTTTTAATAGAGAAGCCGTGCCACCATTGAGGTTGTGATTGCCACTAGTACCGTGGAAAATGAAGCATGAGTGCTAAAGGCTCGCTCTCATTTATAAACAACTTACCTGTATCCTGCAACCCAGCGTTGGTAACAGTGCGTCCATTTTATGTGTTGGCAGTGATGGCGGATTCAAGGTAAATACGTTTCCTTTTTGTTTAAAATGAATGTGAGCCTTTAGAACCCACGTAGTAGGGCTGCGGGTGGTAAAGACAGTATGGGTGCTAATGGCACACATGTGGGGTAAACCGAGGCACAGGGCGAGGGACTCTAAGCACTCAGGAATCTCAGATCGCTGGCCTGTACCTATCAATACATCCCACATTCTGCACTTCCTGATTGGCTAACGGCCATGCCCAGGAGTCTAATGAGGTGATATGCCCCGAGGCCGTGGGCCGACCATGTCATTAATGGCCAACTGCCCACGTAAATGAGGACGGCAGAAACGTACCTTCCCTGCGCAGCACCTATTGGGCCGTGCAGTGCTGTTGAAATCCTAAATCCAATTTCTATGTTGATGATTTTGACATCATCAGCATAGAAAACAGACGAATGGACAGCAGCACTGCCGGCACCGGGCCACGCAGGAAAGGTATTCTGCTTTACTTTTTTTGAAGACACCGTTAACTCCCGTGTAGGAAATTACATGGGTACTAGGGGGAAGAGGGAGCGGGGAAGCGAATGGAGCGTGGCCCAGGCAGCTCGGAACGTGGGCTTGTACCGTATAGCACAGGCCGTTTTCCGAGCCTCCTGAGTAGCTGGCTCCCCCCCTTCAGGGTGTTAATGAGCAACCCTGAGCTTCCTTATAGCACTGCTGTTATAGTGGCTGTTGACCTTGGTACTAATTCAAACCTCATATAGCTCCAATAACGTTAAGCAAAAGACCCCTTGCAGTAGTACCTGTGCGATTATGCCCATTTTTGAATGACAACGTTAAAAACGTCCAGTTCTGATTTTTTTTATAGGTAATAGCACATTGATCCCTTATGCCTCTTTCCTCCCTCGACCAACTTCACTGATTCCAGTGGCCTGTTGTAAGAGGGTGTAAATGGGAATGTCACGACCAGAATTTTTGCCACTGGCATTTAATGAAAAAACAGAAAGCATAAAACCTAGAAAGTCCTGATGTTGTTAAACCAACAGAGTGGGCTTCACTTCATGTTTGGCAGTATTCCGGTGGTATATCTGCTAGAATGCCACCAAACGGGTTTACTGTTACCACCACTTGGTCTGATAGAATAACCGCTGGATCATGAGTGGTAGTATGGCGCTGTTAGTCCCCATTTATGGAGTCCATAGGCTCCCCATGGGGATTTCGGTGGAATTACAGCTAGTGCCGCCAGCGGTAATTCTGACGATTTTCCGGATTTCTTGCTGTAAGGCAGCAGATTTACCACCAGTGTGGTATACATCATCAAAAGGAAGTGCTGGTAATGTTTGTAAGAGTGGGATCCCACTGATGTTTTGCTCCTTCGCAAAGGGTACAGTATTTTGTCATGAAGTTTGATTCTTCAAAAGATCAAGGATGTCACATTGACAACACTCCCAACCTTACCCCTGAGCGGGACAAAGCCTATTTAGAGAGCATACGTTTAGCCTTAGGTAATATGATCTTTGGTCATGGTAAATATAGAATCAAGGAACTTAAGAAAGGAGACATAATTGTCACCTTACTCGTGGTTGGCAGGAGATCCAACGCCCCTCCCCCCACAGTGTTCCGACCAGCCAGACCGGTTCCACTGGCTTCTTCCTTTATAAGTTTGTTTTCTCTGATGGAGGGGAAGTGGAGTTCAAAAGTAGACACATTCTTTAGACGTCCATGAAATACAAATGTGTTACATAGTGTGGCATTGATTTATGCTAGTTCCCGACGTAGCCTAAATCTGTGAAATTGCATGAACATGAATGACTCAGAAACAACTGAAAGAAATGAGAGAATAAAATAAAAATATCACAGTTGAAATCGTAATAATAACCCCTGTAAAGAATCGATACACATTCTGTTACTATTTTCCATGAAGCCTATTCGGGCCTGATTCACAGAGCATTTTTCCAATGGGACTGCACCATTATAAAATGCTTCCATGAATCAGGCCTATAGGTTTTGTCAAATCTTAACTCGTTGGGTACTGCTAAACTCCCCGAATCATTTCAGCGTGCACTCATGCACTTAGTATTGGTCGCGCAGGCGCAAGAAGGCTGAGCAGTCGGGGAGCAATACCCTAGACTCGGTGGATGCTGTCAATCATTCTTTTGTAGGTTTAATTATGGATCAATTTTACCTCACTTGATTGACTACTAGTTTGTGCTCTTTTCAGCCCAGATTTCGCTACTTTGTCATCAATCAAAGAGTGTCAGTTGTTACAGGCTTTTAGTTTTAGTTACACTTCCCTATTTGTAATGCATTGCATTGTGTGGCTTCTCAGAAATGACTAGTCGCTGCTTATAGGTCACTGGCACTTCCGCCTAGCAGGCTGTCACTTGCAACTATGCTGATACCCGAGCTGGGTGTCTTTCTTTCTTTCACTGTTAGCTTGTGCTATGCTGGTTTGTGTTGTGTTATTCTGATTTCCAGTTTTGCATCTGAGTGTTTATGTATTTGTACTCTGAATACTAGAGTGATGTTCAATACATTATAATAATCATTGGGGGGCTCCTCCAACACCAAGGGAGAGGTTCTTGGGGGGCGGGGGGGAGAACACATGTTTAATCTGTGGCTGTGTGTGCTGGGTAAGAGGAGGTTGAGGCATGTTGTAGGAACACTTCTGGAAGAAACAACACCTACCCTGATAATGGTCCATGCCCTGATATATGTTGCTTGAAGGCCCATCAGGACGCACAGAGCACAGCACTGGAGAAATTTAGAGCGAGGTTTGACCAAAAACCCCTCTCTCTGAAAACAAAAACCCTACAGCCACAATCCTTGATTCAATGACCACCTCCTCACTATCAAACAAGAAGCCAGATGCCTAGAAAGAGCCTAGCAGAAGAACCCATTCCCCTCGACCACAAAATACCTCAAAGAATGCTCATCCAAATACAAGATGGCCATATGCAGCAGCAAAGACGTGCAGTACCTCCACGACGAGCACCACCCTCCACCCCTATTCCTCACAGAATGCAGCTCCCTCATGAACTACTTCGTAGTACACAACATCAGACAGTCAGATTCTTCGCTATCTCCCTGCCTGTTTAACCTCTATGTTTAATCAGCCAGTCAGACTAAGCAGCCACAACCCTCACTTTCACTAGTAAGCAGATGATACACACATATTTGTCAAGATCTCCTGTCTCTCCACCATCGTCACCTCAATGTTCACCCATTTCCTAAAACTGAACCTATCCAAAATTGAATACCTCATCTGCCCTCCCAGACATAAACCCACCGCCACCCATGAATCAATGAAAACACTGCAGATATTCCATACATATTTCTCTCCACACCAGTAACATTGAGAAACGACTTATCTACCATCTCCAAAGCATGCAACCTACAGCTACAACTCCTACACAAGATAAGACACATCCTTACCCTTCTAAGACTTTCGCATGACAGTCCGGGCATTCATCCTCTCCAAGCTGGATTAAGGTAACTCTATCCTCACTGGACTTCCTAAAAACACTTGCACCTCCATGCAAGCCATATAGAATATAGCAGCAAGAATCCTTCTACACATACTCAAACATGGCCGCAGTGCCACCGGCTCGCCATACCGCAAATATTGATGTCAAGTGGCACTGTATCATGTACAAAGCTACCGACCTGAAAACCTTATTCTACGTGTGCAATAAATTTAAGCCACCCACACACACAAACACTAGACAGGGCTACCAAAATATCCTACACATTCCACAATGCAAGCTAACCTAACCACACAAAAGAAAGGTCTTCAACCAATGGGCACCCATAGCCCAAAACACCCCCTTTTCTTTAATCTATCCTGATCCTTCTACCCTGGTCTGAACGAATTGTAACTTCTTTGCCACCTCTCCCTTTTAAACCATTTAAAGCACTCTCAGATCCTCTACATAGGGCCATACCTGTATACAAGTAAATACATAAAACAGGTTCAAATTAACCGTTGATGAAAAGCTGAGCAAAGGAAGTGGCAGAGGTAATACCTCTGAAATTAAAATGTTCTGGGGGGTCGGGGGCGGGTACCAATTCAAGTTCGATGCAAGAACTGGTGCCCTCTTCTACTCCTCTCAAGCCAGGAAAGATACAAAGTCACCAACTGGACAATTTCCCCCTCACATTAGGATCCTATGTACCAATTTCTTCGAATGTAATCAGGCTTCTTCGGCAGGTAGTCTCTCTGATCCTCAGAGACTGATGAGGAAAGGGCCTTTAAATGCATTCTGGAAACATATCCCCACACCCATAGTAGAGGACCTAGAGCTGTCCATAGCTCCAACAAATATTCACCAGTTATCTGGGTAACCACTCCTTGTATAGCAGAATCCTAGCAGGGGTTAGCGTCTCTTCAAAGCCTTTGGTGGAGCCAATCATTACAATGTTTTAATGAAGTGCCTTCTCTCTTTTGCTTTTATATACGATGAAGCCTCAGTCTTCAGGACATCCTGTGAGGTTGGAGGAGATGATGCACAGAACAACCAACATGTCAGGATGCTTCCTTCCTGTGCAGTCATCCCTGTTCATAGTAATTATCTTCCTTTTACTCAACCACCAGCCCCTCCTAGCAGACGTCCTCTTTGATGTGCCCATGCCTCTGTAATTCACAGGAACTCACACCCTCCACATGGGGGTGAGTTGTCACATTCTCACATGGATCTGCAAAGGGCTTCCTGCATGTAGTTGAGCCACCTGCTTATTGGTCATAGCAGAGGGGAATACATCATCACTTTCCTCTGCACAGCCAATGAGGGGGGAGCAGCATAACCATATATTTGAAAAAGTAAATTCAAGATTGGTTGTGGCTTTAATTATCTTCATGCCACAATACTGATTTTCTTTGGAGTCTTTATCTTTATGTGTAATGCAGCCTGGAATTTGCAGAAGGTTAGTATTTTACTGCTGGGTCTGAGAACCACATGGAAATGTCAATGTGATGTGACAAGAAGCTGTGTAATCTTAAATACAATTGCATGGTTGCTAAGGCCAATTTAGCCTTATCAGACTGTTTAAAAATTATACCATTCTTTCACTCACTGTTTTCAGTTTAGTTCATAGAGTGAGAAGTGCCAATAGACTATGATGTGTTATTATTTTGTTCCCTGGTGTCTGTGGGATTCTTAAAGGGAATTAACATAAAAATAGTGTCTCCTTTTCTATATGCACATTTAAATAAGGTAAATGCTAGGCCATACCTTTGTCTCTGTGCATAGAGCATATACATCCCTTGGCAGCAAGCATTTAGGGTGTCAAATGTCTATTCTCCAACTGAGGATGCATTGACAATGCTAGCAGGCATGATATACAAAATATCACAATGTAATTTGGCCCTTTGGGCCTGCATTTTGAAAATAACCCCCTTCTGCTTAGAACACCTTATGGGCTAAACGTACATTTCATGTAATTCTACACATTCCCTGGATAATTGCTTTGGTACTACCAGAATCAGATCTGCCAAAGGGCAATTGTATATTATCAAGTCAATTATCCTAAAGCTGGAAGGTGTTTTAAAGGCTAGTTCATGCATGCTTCCTTCAACATGTCATGTGCACATATCCACTGATGTATATACCTCGCCTAACAACTGCTGGCATGCTGGCATGTCCAATAAACATGACACAGCAGAACGCATACCTAGGTTTTGCATAGAGGTGAGTGGGGTCCACCTTAGTGTGCAGACACAAAGATCACGTGGAAACCTTTTTTATTAAAAAAACATGTTTCTCCTCATCCTCCTAAACACATTACTTTCTCCCCCATTTCTATCTTAAAGGTCTCCTTCAAAACATTCACCAGGGTTTTCGGGTTGTTCCCTAAACTCACAGTCTCTATGCTTGAAAAGAAGGTTGCCTTGTGGGTTGTCTCCTACTAGCATTGGGGTGCAGTCATCTCTGGTCTATCTTGCAGACTCAGTAGACATCACCGAGCCTCTGCCACCACGAGTTCCCATGAAGTTGCTCTCAAGGGTCTTATCGCCACTCTTATCTGCGGCCCCGATTTCCACCCTCTTCAGTTCATTTCTAAGTCTCCTTTGATCCATGCCATACCACATGTTCATTCCTCCTCCTACCATGGCTCAACCCCCATGAGATTGGGCCCTTGCCCTGCCTTGAGCAATGCATTCCCTCTTGTTATTTCCCATTCTCACTGGTTCTGGATACCCTAAACCCAGACACTTCTTCCTGCTTCCCAGTTTCCACCAGCTGGTTTCCTCCTGATGCTCTCCTATTACTACCACTTGGACATCCCCTGCCACCAACGTGTATGTTTCTCCTACAGCCACCTGATACTCTTCTCCTCCTACCTTCTTTCCCTCTCCTCCTGTCACTACCTTATATTCGTCTCTTACTGCCGCCGGATGGTCCCCTCACACCATCTCTTTAAACTCTCCTCCTGATGCTCTCCTTCTACCAGCGCCTTATTCTCACCTCCTACCACTGCAAACTGATACTCTCCTCCTACTACCAACTTAGCCTCTCCTCCTGCAGCTATCTGACATTCTCTTCTTTTCACCACCTGATGTTCTTCCTTCTCCTCCTCTGGCAATTCACCCAACTTAGCATCCATCTCAAGCCCCAGTGCATATTTTCAAGGCTCTGCAACCAGTTGTGAATGTTGTGCAATGTACTCATGCTTGATGACTTGACAGTTGCAACAGGATGCACAAAGGTCATGACACAATGATGAGAAGCCGCCAGTAACTGTGAATAATACAGTATGGACCCAGATCAGCTAGAGCTTGATAAAGCACTACCACTCAAAACAACTGCAGCTCTAAAATGGACAAAGAGCAGCAGTGTTTCAGAATGCCAGGGTTTATAGCTGGGAAAACATAGAATTCTGAAGACGGTGAGAAGGAGTAACCTCTGTGTTAAAAGGGAAGAACAGGAAAACCATTTCTAGAATATAGATGTCGCGCCTTGGCAGGGGGCGGACATGGGCTTTAACGGTCTGCCAGCCTGATCTTTGGTAGGCCCGAGCAAAGCTTGTGTCTCAGCTCACGCTGCGGGCCATTAAAGCCCATGTCCGCCCCCAAACCCCAATGGGGCGTGAAAGATATTTGCACCCTGGGATTTACCGGGGTGTGGATAGTTTATTTTTTGTACTTCCGACGGGAGATCAGCTCTGCGCGAGCCCATTTCCCGTCGGAGAAAATACATGTAAAAAAAAGGGTCGCCCCACTGAAATGGAAAAGGGACTAGGTCCCTTTTCGGATGACGGTGGCCATGGAAAACATGTTCCAAAATGACAGCTGTCATATGTCCCTTTTCTATGTCAGTGGCAGCAATGGCCCATGGCAGCAGTCAGACGGGAAGAGATCAGAGACCAGAGTGCAGTGCTCCGGTCCCACATGTAAGTTGGAGTGGGGGAAGGGGAAGTGGGCGATTTGTTGGGGGCTGGGGAGGCAAAAGGGAGAGCTCCCTGTTGCCTCCCCACATTAGAAAAGAAAAAAAAGGAAAAAAGCACCACCTGTTGAAGGGCCTCGGATAGCTGAAACAGCGGGCGGGGATTGTGTATTCTCGCTCGATGTTCCATCCACCTGATTGGCTGGCTCACCCTCCTCAGGTGAGAATAGAGTGTAGACTCCAGCTGGTAACTACTGGTAACAGGGGAGACTAGCAGAGTGTGTTTCACAGAAGACAATGGGCTCAGAGTAGTGGAGAAGAGAACATGTTCATCTACACAGATTGCAGAATAATAAAAAAGCAGCCAAACAGGCCATTTATACTTGACTCTCCCTCCTTAATCTACCACCCATGTAAGAGTCTCTCTGTATGGTTTACTGAAGGGACAGTGTACCCTCTGGGGGCTTTCTAAGCCTGTGTGATAATCCCAGTGCACTTGTGTGAGCATCTTTCATAGCTCCCCAGATTACTGGTGGCCATGTGTGTTGCCATTCACCATTTGGAGAACCATTACGAGTGCCATAGATGGCATAACGGAAGTGGGATTGTAAACGCATTGATCCACGCACTCCTGGACCATAAGGAACAGCAGAACATTGGCACACTCCAGCAGAGTCTGGGGTTACTGATACTATAGGCACAGGAATAAGGGTATGGCTGGTGTTGGAAAGCACGCACTGTATGGACATGGGAGCAGATATGTGCATGGCTTAATTGACACATGTGTGATAGGAACGGGAAATGTCTTGGATTTAGCAAGCACTGGAGCGAGAATTGTGGGGGGACATGGGTGACAGGCTTATCAGCAAAGAATGCTCTGGCCACTCGCGAGGGAATAGGTCTGCTACTAAAAATAACTAAAGGGTAAACAGGTGCTGGTGTCCTTCTTGAGGTCTCTGATACATGTAACATAACCCCTGGTATAAGCAAAATCGATCAGGGGGAGTTGATCAGTTTGTGAAAATTGATCAATGTGTTATTAAAACTTGTTATGGAACAACAGTTAACTATGGATGTTATTTGAGCTATTTTGCATTTTATTTATTTTTATTTTCTCTTGCTAATGTGTACAAAATTACATTTTCAGTAGTTCATTCAATGCATTGCCATGGTATGCTTTTGTGTGCCATCACCATCAAGTCACTGATACCCAAGCCCTTACTGTAAGCTTTCATTTAAGTACAATATGTGAGTCAGTCAGGAGGATCCAGCCTCGATGGGCTCAACAGTGGCAAAGACCTCCTTATGAAGTGCTCGTGGATAAAACACACAGAAAAAAATCATTCCAGTCCCTTTTCTGTGTCCACCATTTTCTCCTTGCTGTTCCAGAATGGTGCGGAGACCATTAAAGTAACTCTGAACCAAACATTCTTAGTCTACCCAATAAGAAAGCCAGAAGCGTCTATACTGGATCATCATTCACATACCTGCAGAGAGCTTGGTCACTGCGTGTTGAGTGATTTGAGATGCCAAAAAGCAAGCAGAGTCAAAGGGAAAAACTTTAATGATGGCTCCCATGTTTTCATGGTGGCCACTATCACACATGATAGAGCTCCATCTGAATGTGTTCCATCCTTGACACCGCTTCATGCAGTGATTCTTGAGAAGCTTGCAGAGAGTGCCCTGACCACAGTGGCGGATATGGCTGGGCCTTTTCTATCGGATTAGCTACCAGGATTAGGCCCTCTGTATTCTTACAGTTGCTGGTAAACACCTAGTTGCACTGTTTTTATGTTAGTGAATGGGTCTCACAACCATGCAGTTGCATTAAGTGTAAGCTTTTTTTTTTTTTTTTTACACAAGTCAACAAGGGATTCAAGTTATCTATGCAGGGCCTTTAGCTCGGCTCTGTTGTTTAATCATTATTTTGACATATTAAAGGTTGACAATCAGATTTGTTACTTGCTTTCTATATATTACTGTTACTGCTAGAAGCTAATCCGCTCTCTGTAGACATTCGCTGTCAGAATAGTAGTCCATTTCCTGGACCACCTGTGCACTCTGTGCCATGCTTACTCTTACTGCTAAATCTAATATCTTTGAAAATAAACCTTGATTCTTGACAAAGTCCTATTGTATTCATCAGATTTAAACATGAATATTTCCTCCTGGAATGTAAATACTTTAGCTTCCAGAAATATGTTGGGAAATAAAAACTATGAAAAAAAATAACGCTTAATGAACATTAATATATAGCTGCCGCCATTTTGAAAGTAAAAATGGCTGCCAGATTCAACACACAATACAAATGCAAGCAACATGTGCAAAAGGTGTGTGGTTTTGAGTGGGAATGGGTGGAAAAACGCATAGATATCACTTACTAATGTGCGTTAAATGGGTAGGCACATAACCAAACAAAACCTTATCCATCCTCATATGTTAATTCCATTGGAAAGCATTGCAGACCCTCATCCTTAGCTCCACCTTGAAGCTCTTAGTTTAATGGCAATAGTTTTGGCTTATAGCCATAACTAAAAATGCCCTTATAAAAATGAAAAAAAGGTACAGAAACGAATCAAAAATCTACTGGTGGAAGATTCTCTGCTGGGCTGATCCAGCACACAATACAGGTCCCAGTTTTGTCCTGTCAGTAGAAAAGGTTCACATATAACGCTCAAGCTAAGTAAAGTTTGTAGAATAACAAGGAAAAGACTGAAATCCGTCTTTGGTTCAGTGAGTTGAGAATGTTGCGCCCACGGACTGGCCTTTAGGGAACTCTGGAGATTTCCCGGTGGGCCTCTGCACCCTGGGCCTCTTTTCTGTGGTATTTCCAAATGTTCTCATAGGAAAAGCATTGGGCTTGCTGAAAATGTGTCATATAGGGCCACTTTGAACTTTATTTCCAGGGCCTCTTTTGGTCCCCAGTAATTATTTCCAGGGCCTCTTTTAGTTCCCAGTCCAGCCCTGTTTACAATGACTGAATGTGGTAAGTATGCAGTCAGTTGAAGAGTCTGCATGATTCAGAGTCCTGTGGACCCCTCAGTTACTCGCCATTTTGACGCCCTGCAGGACTCGATGGGGAAATGCCATATTACCCAATGGAGGGTTGCATGTGGTACTTCCTTTGTAAGAAGGACATTTCTTCTACACAAAAGCCGATTGCTGTTGTGAGTTTCTTTAAACTCTGAAATCGCCGGAGCAGTAAAATTGACAGTAGTTCCTTCACTACCACTTGTTTTATCCCCCACCACTAAACTTCAAATGAGGACCAATGTGTGTAGAATGAACTCTAAAAGCGCACTAATAATTCCTCTACACAACTATTTAGAATACTTTTTCAATACCTGCATTTCAAATGGGAAAAAAGGATATTCCATTTGTCTCTCGATGCTAAAAGACTGGATGCTGAAAGAGAAGAATAAGCGGACAATGACAATAATGTTTGACTTCAGAATATTAAAATAGAACTGTAAATTGTAAAGTCACCAAATGCAAAATGGCGGCTACACTAGTATGTGGCATCTCATCGCCTCATGTGAGGGTGAAATTAATCTTTGAGCTTGATATTAAGTGTCAGCTTCTAGAAAACTAAAACTAAACCTTCCTCTTTGGTTGCTGGGAAACGAGAAAACAAAGAAACATGTTCTGACCCCAAACCTCGAACACTGATAAGAATGTCAATCTGGGTGGGTCCTCCCAGATATGGTGGCTCTGAATCCATGGAAACAAAAGGAACGGGTTGGGCCAGTTAGTTGAGCGTTGTAAATAGTGCAAGAGAAACATGCCTGAAGCAATCCAGCATTGGGAATCTTATTCTGCAGAGTGATGCTACCAGGGAACATTTACAAAGAAGCTTTTAATAAAGAAACGGTGTCCAGTGATAAATTCGCCTGGGAAATGGCCGCCAGGCGGCGAGATTTCACAGAAAATGCACCCTCAGTAAAATGAAAGACTTTCCCCAAATATTGTAGGATGGCATACATGCCAACCCTCCTGATTTAGGTGGTAGACTCCCGATTTTTCAGTGAAAAATATAGCTATTTTTCACATTCTCCCGCCTAAAATAATTCTAGCCCCAATGTATTTCTATGGGAAGATGTATGTCTCGCGATATCTCTGCTGAAATCTCCCTCCCAGGTGGGTCAGAATCTTGGTATGTATGGGATGGGAGACTATAATATGGAATTATACTCCTCCTAGAATATTTGGGGAAAGTATTTGAGGAGTGAGTAAAGAAAAGTCACCAACCTGGAATCTTTTTTCAGACAACATTATCGCATGGAACCAAAGAAACTGCATATGGTATCATGGGTGATCTGTGTGAAAGTGGATATAGGACCTGTTTAGTGCGCTTTGCCTGCCTCAGAATTGTGTGTTGGGTCGAGCTGCGTAACTGGCGTCACAAACCAGGTCTACCCACTAATACCTGGCAATGGGAACATATCAAATGAATATGACGACTTTGTCGTGCTCTTCCCTGAGTATATAGTTCTGCGCTTCTTAAGAACTCCTAATGGATTAGCAATGCATTGAATAGTATAATGTAGTTTAATATTTTCATTGTTTAACAGCCGACACGTGCTTCGACAAAGAGTCGTCCTCAAGGCTGATATCACAAGACAAAACAATGATAGATACAGTGTATACCCGAATATATCATGTTCAATCAACATTTAAACATACATTGAAACACAAAATTGCGAAAAAGCACATTATACACGAACATTTAACATACCCAGAATGAGTCAGGGTTTTCAGGAGGCGGAGAGGCAGATCCAGTAGAGAACAGAAAGAAAAACATTTTTTTTATTGTAAATATGTATGAACGTTTATAGTAATACGTGAATCTAATAAATCTTGATAATTTTACTCAAACGGTGTACAGTTTGAAAGTGACAGCTAAGGACGTGTGACATAAATTTGATGTGAGTAGGCCATATTGATGTAATTAGTTATGTATTATGAAGCATGCTATCAAACTAGTACAGTTTTATAAAAGAAAGTAAAAGAAAATATTATTATGTTCCTCCAGTCCACATCCATTTGATATTATTGTTTTGTGAGCAAGTCATATGTTACTGTTCCGTGCCAATTTAAATTTTATCTTTAGCTCAAATATGAAACTCACCAATCTTATTAATGTACAGTCTATTGTAGAAGGCAATGCGGTCTGAAAAATCTTAAATGAACCTGTAACAGTTGTCCGTACCAATGGTTGTGCCAGGTCTATTGAAAATTAATCAATTAAGGTCTGTAAGATGACCGTTTAAAATGTAGTTTTATAAAGGGCAAGTTGCCCATGTTGAGATTGCAGCCTGAAATCAAGAGTAAAATAAACTCACCAATGGCAGCAAATATCCGAGTCTCATGGATGTGATTTAAAGAGTGCCACATGTTCGGTACTGGCTTGGCAGTGCATACATTTTCGAATTCCCGTTAGGCTTATTATTGAATACAAAAAGACCTGGCAAAACGGGTGAGGTCATACATATCAACACTGAGGATATCAGCAACTAGAACAAGCATAGGGCCTCATTATAAGCTGGACAGTGCGGTAAAAATGTTGTGGTCATACATTTACTGCTACGTTACCGCACTGCTCAACTACAGGTTTGGTGGAGAGGTGGAGGATTCACCTCCAGCTAAGAGCTAGAGGTAAATCCACCACTTTCCCACCCAAAAAACTGCAATTTCAGCAGAATTACCAGCATTGTTAATTCCGCCGAAATCCACCCAGGAGTCATATGGATTCCAATTAATGGGGACTAACCCCGCCTACCACCACTGTCAGACCAATTAGCGGTAACGTCATTCTGTTTGGTGGTATCTCTGAGGATTTACTGCGAAGATACCACAACACTCCTAATGAGGCCCTCTACAATTAGGTGGTAATGCAATTACTCTCACTTTTATCGCACTGGCACACTACGAAGTTTCTGGTAATGCGAGGTGAGGTATTTCCTCCATGTTAGCACCAAAAGCAGGAGGAATTAGCCTAGAGGAATTGCCTCCTGCAGCAATTCCTCAAAAATCCCAGTGGATTCCTATGGAAGATGGGGGATTAACACCACTAATCTGCCACTTGTAACAACGTGGGTTGTACCCGATTACAAGTGGCTGTAAACGTAAACGAGTTTGGTAGTCATTCCTCTTTAATTACCACCACATGGTAGTGAGGCCACAGTGTTCATTGCGCTTCATGAAAAAATTCACACACGCGTTTCTATTTGTACTCATTAGAAATAAAGCATGGTGCTTCTCCCAAACGCACTGTACATTAGTAATGATCCATAAAACAGCATAATGGATGACAGTGGTAACCTGCTTGTGTGCGCGATTAAGAAGTGCATGAATCTATGGGGACACGTGTGGTTGTGAGCGTGGCGATTGCATGCCGGGTGAATGGAATTGGAATGGAGCGTGCATGCGTAGATTCTGAGTCACTTGAGCAAGAGTGGGCAAGAGGGGGAGGTGGGGGCTTCCGGTGGTGCCTCATCAGCTCTTCAAAAAAATAATTCCTCTAATTTACCACAACCGCCCATCTCATCATTTTATGCCGGCACGGGTGGGTTGCGAACCCACGCATGACATCCGTACCCTGTCTGAGAACACTGGCAGACCCTGGCAGGGATGGGCCACTAAACCCCAAGCCTGTGGCGGAGTCCTGTGCCATAAACAAACGCAGTCCCAAAGCCTTAATTCACTATGCATAGCCAAGCAGGGCATTTGAGAGCAATATAGCAGGGTGTAACATTCAAGACAACTACAGACTAGACCATGCCCACAGTGCCAATGCATGAACCTTGCTTGGGAAACTGCATCAACATCGTTAGGGTAACACAACCAGGTTTGGGCACAGCAGTGCACTGCAACCTATTCAGCGAAACAGCACAGACAACGGACTGTCACGGTGAAACAAAAAGGATTGCACATAGGTCCAGCCGATTTCAGGTAAACAAGACAGGTGTATTGCATATTGGAGACATTTGCAAGACATGTTCTGTAATTACACAAATGAATAACAGACATTGGGCCTCATTACGAGTTTGTTGGTAAATGGACTGTAAATCTGTTGAATTACCACCAACTTGTTTACCATTACCGCCACTAGGTCCAGTGGGGTTACGTGTGGTTGTACGGTGGTGTAAAACCCCATGCAGTCCTTTACCTTTCCAATAGGGCTCCATAAGGATTTACCTCTGGAGTCTTGCTGGAGGTAAATCCTTCACTTCAAGGTCAGAACTCAGTGGTGTGGTAAAAGCAGTGGGAATTCCATTACCACTCAATAAATCAGTAATAACAGAAGTGGTGCCACTCTTTTACCATACCACCTCACTCATAATGAGGCCTATACTCTGAACTGGGCAAGAGGCATTATAAAAAGGGAAGAGTACCTCACAGCTTCAACAGGACCCCCAGTAGATAGGACAGTCACTACCTCTGCAACCAAAGCAAACTAGAGAAGTTATTCTAAGTCCAGGTGCATATTTTGAGCCTGACCACTTACACAGTTGGCAGGAATTTTAACAATAGCTGCCCCCCCCTCATCCCCTCCCCGAATTGTACTAGTGGCCCTCCCGTCCTTGCCAGGCAATCCGCTTGAGATGTGGAAAAAAAGGGCTGAATAAAAATGATAACTAATTAATGGCAGTCGAAGGGGGTGGGGGATTAATGTCAGACAGAAAGTGTTACTTTTTGTATAATTCCCTGGGCAGTGAGAGACAAGACATATTTGACCCCTCCCCACTGTCTCTGCCCCACAGGGCAACACCAAATTTGAGGTCTATTCCGAGGCTGTGAAAAGAATTGAGATATGTTACAATGAGTCTCCTTAGCATTGCTGTCTAGAGGCTTGGCGTCTGTACCAGCATCCAGCAACAACATGGCAGAATTGAGGCCTAAGTAGCCATGCTGGGGATCCTGAAGGCTCCATGGAAATTTGGCACATACACTGAGACAATCATTCTTTACCAGCTCATTGTGAACTGCCGCAATATAAAAGTGAAGGGACCAATAATCACGCATCACAACCCGTCGCTAGACCAAAACATTGATATTGCCAAGGGCGTTTAACATTCCAAGTGGATAAGGGGACTACAGCAGACAAAAGAAGAAGATCGGTCCCTGGTAAGAAGGATGAGACAGAAGAGAAAAGAGAAACCAAATATTGTTAAAAGGAGATCTTGCCAATCATACTCCAGTCCCATTGGCGAATGCGTCCATTGAGTGTCCATTAATTCTAATGACCACAGCCAATCCTGTCTCGAACATCCAATGAGTGCCACAATTGCAACAAGTAGGGCCATATTTCTAAAGTGTGTAAGAGGAAAGGTCAGAGGGTCCAGGTGGTCTCCGATATGTGGAAGAAGAAACACAGGGACAGTTTCCCAACGTATGTTGATGAGGTGCAGCCAACTACTTAAGGTGACTGGCTGACTCAGATGTAAAGGTCACCGTAGCATACAGAGGACTACAAAGTGTGGAGGGCTTCCCACACATTTGTCTCTTGGTGACTACGATAATCAAAACAATGATTTAATTGGCTACTTCAGAGTCGAGCTAGAGACTAAAGGAAGGAAGACAGGTCAAAAAGTGTACATGGACAGGAAGCTTAAGGACATCCTTGGTTGGCGACAACAAGAGCAGCTTCAAATGAAGAAACATTTTCAGGAGTCCAGGTACTGGCCCTTTATCAAAAGGGATCCATGGAAGATTTGAACGCAAATAGCAGAGACATTATTGCCCAGTATCTAGAGAGATGATTGAAAGGATTCATACACCGAATAAAATGTATGGCAGGCATAATTCAGATTAAGGAGAAGGTGTGTGGCATCCTCCTGTCTCCACAGAAGGACTTACATGCTGAAGGACTTACATGCTATTCTGCACAGACTCCAACAGTAAAGTTCATAGGAACAACCAGGTTATGTTATGTTATGTTACTTTGCTTTTATATAGCGCCTTATGCACCATTGGTATAGTCTCAAGGCGCTGGTAGGCTGAACGCCCTCGGGAACAGAAGTTCAAGTCAGTAGAGAGAATAGAGAGAGTCAAAAGGTGCGTGTGAGCACCGTATATGTGTGCAGCTGGTGTGGCATTCAAGTGATAGCTGCTTCATAGCGGTAGGTGTGGTGGTTGAGAAATCAAGAGTATGTGTTCGTTCTGGCCGGTTTTTATCCAGACCGATTCTGGCTGCGTTAGGCCTGAGGAGAATGCCTAGGCTTGAGGGTGTGTAACCAGCAGTGTTTAGTTAGGGTGATGGGCGGTATGGGACAAGTGATGGTATGAGAACAATTATACCGAATGGTGTCATAGTATCGCTGTGTTCTATTTGAGTGGTGGTGTAAAGAAGAGAGTAAGCATGGGGTGTGATATGGTGGTTTACCTTAGGTGGTTGAGATCGCGCCCATTCTAATAGTTCCATATACACCATCTGTTCCATGTATTCAGACTGTTCCATCCACATATTTCACCCGTTCCATCCACATGTTTCACCCGTTCCATCCACATACTTCAGCTGTTCCATCCACATACTTTAGCTGTTCCATCCACATACTTTACTCGTTCAATCCACATACTTCACCCGTTCCATCTACAATACTTCACCCGTTCCATCCACAAGCTTCACCCGTTCCTTCCACATACTTCACCCGTTCCATCAACATACGTTGTCCGTTCCATCCGCATATTTCAACCGTTCCATCCACATACTTCACCCATTCCATCCACATACATCACCCGTTCCATCCATATACTTCACCTGTTCCATTCACATACTTCACTCGTTCCATCCACATGCTTCATCTTTTCAATCTACATACTACACTCTTTCCTTCCACATATCTCACCCGTTCCACCCTGTTCACCCATTCCACCCAGGTCATACGTTCCGCCCAGTTCATCTGTTCCACCCAGTTAGTCTGTTCCACCCAGTTCATCCGTTCCACTCACATACTTCACCCGTTCCAACCTCATACTTTCTCCGTTCCAACCACATTTTCATTGGATCCAACCACTTCACCCGTTCCATCTACACACATCACCCGTTTGCTCCGCATTCGACACCCGCTCCGCACTCGTCATCCGCTCTGCACTTGTCACCCGCTCTGCACTTGACACCCGCTGCTCACTCCGCATTCTACACCCGCTCCGCGCTCTATACCCGCTCCGCACTCTACACCCGCTCCACACTCTACACCCGCTCTGCACCCGCACCATACCCTACATCCACTTAACACCCTACATCGACTCAACACCACCGCACCCAGCATCTGCTCAACACCCTAAATCTGCTCAACAACCTACATCTGCTCTATACCATCATGCCCTACATCTGCTCAACACCCTAAATCTGTTCAACACCCTACATCCACTCTACTCTATTATCCAATGACACCCTACATCTGCACCACAACCTACATTCGCACCACGCTCTTATGTACTCCGCGCTTTACGCACCCATCCGCTTTATACACCCATCCGCTCTACGCACCCATCCGCTCTGCGCACCCATCCGCTCTATGCACCCATCCGCTCTAGACACCTATCCGCTCTACGCACTCATCCGCTCTACACACTCATCTGCTTTATACATTAATCCGCTCTACACACTCACCCGCTCTGCGCACTCATCCGCTCAACGCACTCATTGGCTCAACGTACTCATCCGCTCTACGCGCTTCATCCGCGCCACCGACTTCGTCCGCTCCACTCACTATGTTTATTCATCCTGCATTATCGGTTGTCGCACGCACTCAATCCGTTCTGTGCTCTCCATCTGTCCCATGCACTACACCCGTCTATTCTGTATTTTCCATTTATACCATGCACTCATACATTCCATGCCATCTGTCTGTGCACTCATCCGTCTTTTGTATTCATCTTTCTATCTTCTTCAGTTTATTCCTTTCGTCGATTTTGTTACTTTCATCCATTGCAATCATTTCATCCATTTTATTAATTTACACCACTTTACTGCTTTCGTACAATTCATTCTTTTTATCCACTTCACTGCTTTGATCTACTTTACTCATTCTATTCTGTTTGTCCTTTTTTAGTTTACCTTAGAGGTTAATAGTTTTCGATTTCTCGCTTGGATCTTGATGTTCTATTGTTGTTTGCTTTATTGTTATTTAAGATCTAGTAGTTTGGGTTAGTTGAATTGCTGTTATCCACTTTATTCCTCACATCTACATTGATCCTCTTGTTCATTACATTTGTTTTGTCCATTTCATTAATTTCAGCCACTTTACTGCTCTTGTACAGCTTATTCTTTTTATCTACTTTGCAGGTTTGATCCTTTTTACTTAATCTATTTTGTTTGTCCTTTTATCTAACCAATAGAGATTATTATTTTCAATTTCTCGCTCAGATCATGATGCTGCATTGCTATTTATGATCTAGGATTTGGCAAGGTCATTGAGATGCTGTTTTCAGTTTGGGTTTGATTGAGTTCGGGTCGGTTTTAGGGGAAGAGCCAGGTTTTCAGTAATTTGCGGAAACACATGAGGTCTTCAGTGAGTCGGATGTGGGGTGGGAGTGCGTTCCACAGCGTGGGGGCCAAGGCTGAGAAAGATGATCCGCCTTACCTGACTGAGTTTGTTTTTGGAATGACTAGGAGGCCGGCTGAGCTTGATTTTAGAGTACGTGCAGGGAGATAGGGTTTTAGTTTGTCTTGGAGATATTGAGGTCCGGTTTTATGCAGTGCTCGGTGAGAAATGCATAAGGTTTTGAAGGTCACCCTTCGGGCCACCGGGAGCCAGTCCAGAGTTTTGAGGGCTGGGGAGATGTGGTCTCTCGGGGAAAGCGCTAGTAGTAGTTTGGCTGCAGCGTTTTGTGCTCTTTGTAGTTTGTAGGTGGTCATAGGGAGACAGAAAATGTGTGATCTCAGGTGGTCCGTCACTTCAGATGCCCAGAAAAGGCCTTCTCAAGGAGCAGTGTTGTCCTTTTCAGGCATGTGAGAGCTTTACTCAAACATCATTGTCATCTTTGCAGAAGTAATATACCCAATGGGAAGGTCATTGAAGAAAGGTGCCCGTTTCATCTGGAGAAAATATTGTAATAAAAGTTTTAAAGAAGTCAAATAGCTGGTTCCATGTAATAATGTCCCTGCAAAAATTACACCTGGCAAATAAGTCGCTAAAAAAATTGCCGTTTTTTTGCAGGGACATTATTACATTTTTTTTCAAGTGGAGCAAGGGACACCCCCACAACCCCTGCAACCCTCACTCTCCTTGACCTCATATATAATGTCACCACAAACTTTTCCCGGCAACATTATTTATGGCAACCATATTTATGGGGATAGTTTTACCTGATACCAAATATCTGCTGTCTACTGCTACCCCTTTTTTGAACCTGGAAAGATATGCAAAGTAACTGTGGATGCACGCACTATGGGTTGGGCTCTGGCTGTAATACCTCATGGCATTGGACCAATGCAGAGAACCATTGCCTTCACCCCAGAACTCTATTGCTTGTTTAGTTGAAATATTATGGTATTGAAAAGATGACACCTGCTCGCACTTGGGGCCATAATCATTTCCATACATGCATTTGTGTTAGCTGTTAAAAAACACTCATCATTGAGTCAACAGTCAGTCTGCCAGGAGTCTCACCATGCCAGGACAGGATAGTGGCAAAGCTCTTTGGGTACAATGTCACAAATCAATACATCAACGTCGGATGAAACCAGAGGGTGGACTGCTGGTCGCATCTGCCGCTGTGAGAGACTACTGCTACTGGCAATGATGAGGAGCATGTTTGCATGGTCAACACACAGTGCATTGTGGAGAGTAGTGAGATTGGTGTGTGTCAATGTCACTGGGTAAAAGCCATGGAGAATGGGCAGGAGATGATAGGTGTGTTGCACTCTTTGCGGGATGGTTGGCCCGGTGAGAGACAACTGCCAACCCAAATGAAACCTTATGCCAACAAAGCACCCACATTCTGGATGTTGATTGATGATGGGACGTTTGTACCACCCACTAGATCATGGTGCACCTTTTCAATCTGAAAGCTATGAGCCACACACACAATCCACTCATTTATTATTAAATGGCAGTGCATGGCTTCTCCCAGGAAACTCATCTACTCAACACTTGTGCACAAGCTTAGCTTGGCCAGCACCATCCATACCTGAATCACAATCCACAAGGAAAGCAGAACAGCAATGAAAGAATATGTTGCATCCTGCCTTTGGGTTAAACAAAGAAAATCATTTTAATCATTTTTAGTTAATGGATATTAGAGTGGATGTGCTGGTATTAAATTGTATGCACAAAAGAAAGAGGTGATGGCTGGAAGGTTTAAAATGTATCTTAAACCTCTAGCAATTGCTCTGGGCAACCCTTCAGACCATCGTTCTTCACTTGCCAATCCATTGCAGAAAGGGGAAAGCCAATGTGCAAATCAGGCTTGCTCCCACCCCCAAAGGTGCAGTCCAGCCCAAAATGCTAGGTCACATCCTTTCTGCATGAGACCACAAGCACACCCAGACATTTTTCACCCTCAATGGGCATCATCATTAGTGAGGAGTAACTTGCATCTCTAGGCCCAGCACGCACGACCCACTTCTGGGCATACCCGTCGCACTCGGGGTCGCAATGCAAAACAAAGCATGATGGATGTAAGGTTTAGATTTAGGGCCTCATCACGAGTTGGGCGGTAACACCGGCGCTATTAGCGCCGGCACTAATAGCCCTACCGCCAACCCCCCCGGTGCTATTAGCGCGGGATCACGGGTTTGGCGAAAGGGTTATTGCCCATTCCCCATTGAGCACATTCGGGAATTCCTCATTCCCCATTGGGCCCAATGGGGAAAATTCACGCTATTACCGCCGGTGGATTTCCAGCCGGCAGTAATCGCGCCGAAAATCAGCAATTTTGCTGCGGATTTCCCCCCAGCTGAGAGCTGGAGGGAAATCCACCAAAGCCATGATCTGGCGGACCCTTAAATGGAGCGGTAATAGAGCTACCGCCGCATTTTAGGGTTACCACCAGACTCATGATGAGGCCCTTAATCTTAAACCTCTGGTAATTGCTCTGGGCAACACCCCCAGGCCATAGTTCTTTGCCTGCCAAGACATTACAAAAAGGGGAAACCCATATGCAAATCAGGCTTTGTCCCTCCCCAAAAAGGGTAGTACATCCTGAATTGCTGTGTCTTGCTCTGACTTTAGAAATGTATGTTGTCATGAAAATGTCTAGGTGAGATGTAAAAGGTTCAGCCTGGAGGACACTAAGATTCCAACCCTGGCTTGTTCACATCACTAACATCGTGTGGTCCTGGGCAAATTACCTTATCTATTTCGTGTTTTGGTACATTTATATGGCAAAGTAAGGAATGCATAATGCAGTGATCACTAATAAGTGCTATCCAACAACTAAAACAACTGGGCTTTTGTGTTATATGTTTTGTTGCCTGGCCATGGTCTTAAGTCTAAGCGTTCCCAAAGTATGATATCCTGGACAAATCCCTTTATCTCACTCTTATTTGTACTGGGTGACAAATTTGGGATCAAGTCCAAGAAGCTTGCTGCATTGAGATATATCAATGTTGCCTGATTCACTTGATGGCAGGGCTTCATCCCCAATGATGCCCGAACATGTCTGGGGATGCTTGTGGGTTCATGCAGAAGGAATATGACCTGGCAATTTGGGCTGGACTGCCCTTTTGGGGTGGGACCCAGCCTGATTTGCATATGCTCGGCCCCTTTTGTGTAAGGTCTTGGCAGGCTGAAGAACGATGGTCTGGGGGTGTTGCCCAAACAATTGCCAGAGGTTAAAGATGAATTCTAAATGTTCCAGCCATCAACACTTTTGTTTCGCTAGTGCTTTACTCCCACACACCTTTTCCGTCCCTCTTAAAACGCTGCTCAGACACTAAAACACAATTATGCGCTATGCCATGTGTACTGTTAGAAGTGACTGTGATGAAACTCCAGCAAATACAGAGATCTATAACCCTTAGCATGTTGAGCATTAAAAATGGTTTGGACCATTTTTGGAATGATGGCTGATCCGTGCCATGCACAGTCAGAAAGTTTTAGTTGTGCTCCTGTTGCACATCTCGTCTGTAGTTCTTTCCTGTCATGAGGCAGAGGCACAGATGTGATCAGACAGATACATTTTGAAAACAAGTTCTTTGATTTGTTGCCTTTTCCTTTACCGGCAATCTTTCTACTTTGCATACCTCGCAAAGGATCGCAAAGATAAATAAACGCAGAGCAAGAAAGGCCATCTCTGGGTTATGAGCACTTTTACCACAGAACACATGGAACGAAGGGATCCAAGAATGTGTCTCCCACCTCATGTCCCAGTCGTTCTGCCCTGGCACCAATCAAAATAGGCCTGGGGTTTCCCTTGAAGCTCCCAGACCCCTTTCATCCGTACTAGAATCAGAATAAAAAGCCAGCACGTTTCATTGGCCACATTAGCAGTCCCCAATAAAGGTACTTCTATTCTAGCATTAGTACAGGAGACATTTGACCAATAGCAGACAGAAATACGGGCTGTATTATCAGTGCAGGGAACAATCCTGTAGCCGGAGGGAAAAGTACATACATCCTGTCATGGATGCATGCATCAGATAAGCAGCCTCAGAGAAGGAACAGGCAAGGATGCAGGAGACAAATTGGAAGCAACGAGGAAGGTACACATACAATAGCATACCGCAGATAGACATCACAGATTAGAAGTCACTAGGCAAGTGCATGCATTCAAGTGTGGACTGAGATTAGAAGAAGGAAATGGTTTTCAAGTGGTGTTGTCCTGAATGAACTAAGAAACAAAATGACTTGTGGTGGTGACTATAACAAATGAATAACCACTAAATCACTCTCATGTACTGACAATATAGAAACTTTTGTGGACGGGCAATTTTGATTGGTTAGGCAATTTGAGGATACATTATTGGCCAGATGCTTTGATTAGGTGCAGCAGCTTGGTTTTGGGAGTGGCCTGCAATTTTGGCAGTTAACCACATTGTTGCCATTATCTGTAAACAATTGTTTTCCTAGAACTAAAATGCTTCGTTTTGTGTATATCTGACCTGGACTCATATGATAAATCACCACATAAAAAAATAATGAACGTCTGAAACTATCAGAATCTCAATCAATATGACATTCAACTCATTTCATCAGGATTTTACAGCTGCATTTTAAATATTTAAATACATCCAACAAAAGAAACTGTGATAAGGGTGCCTGCTTATAGTGCTTGTTCGACACAGATTGTTACTCTCTATATAAAAAAGAACATTGGAAATATTTGATAAAAAGCCTAAATTTGTCTTGTGCCACAGAAGCAGACCTGGCAATTAGCTCACAGCTGCTGTTCAGCTCTCGGTGTAGGGTACCTTTCAAGCAAATGTCCTACCAGAAAAACAATAGTCAATGGACTGAGAAATACCACGAAAAGCGGAGATGGCACAGCCAATGCACCAACATCAGAGCACAGTACTTTATTTTTATTTTTTTATTTTATTTTTGGATTTGTATAGCGCACTACAACCCATGGGCAACAAGGCGCTGTAAGAAGATGAAAGTAGGCTTGCTTCAGGGTTACAGGTGAGCGGCCCCAGTTAGATACAATTGCTTAGTTCTATACTGTGATATAAGACGATCCATCCAGGATCACAGCACAGTCCGCTGACAAGGCTGGTTTCTGTTCCTCGACCCTTCAGTTGCAAGGTCTCCCTAACTAAACACTTCCCCTGACTAGCGCATTATGCGCTTCATTTGGGGGTGGACAATATATTGCTTTGAGGGATTCTGTATAGATTTTATGATTCCCTTATGGAGGTACTAAGCTCTTAGGTATGCACTATACTGATGCTAGTAAGTTAGTAAAATTAGCACTTTCAGTTGCAGATAAGCTTTTGGTTAGCACAATAGGTGCTACGATTACCAAAACGTATCAACCTTACAGACAGAAATATCTGAGTCAGCCTTGTCAGGGTCAGGGAATGGGACCTGCAACTAGCGCTTAACACAGTGAGCTATCTTTAACCATGGTTGAACTCAAACTCAGTTATTGGACACAATGAGGATGTTCCTCAAAGAAAGGTAAAAATAGGACACTTCGAATTACTACAGTGAACACAAAACATATTCCGGCTTTTATTTATCAAATCGGAAGTTACCTGTCAACATTTGCCAGGTTACAGGCTGGATGTCCATTCTGCATGTTTGTTTTCCTGTACAAGCATTCTTTCCGCTTTGAGAGAAAGCAAAATGGAGCACATGAACTTTTGAATGAATTATTTCGCTCATTTGATCATTATTCATTCCATGCAATACAAGTTTTAGTCTTTCATTTTTTACATAAGATTATTATAATTGTTCTTTAATACCAGAGACCAGTCTCTAAGCACAAAGCCAGGATTTCAACCTGTGATGCTATGCGCCGTCTTGCTTCCAAGACAAACCTGTTGCCCCTGAGCTATCGTTCCGGCCCTATCTACAACCTGCTCTGTACTCAATGCTGTGCATGTGCCAGGGCTGGAGCCATTGCAAAACAGCCTGACCCTGAAGTATGTGCAGTGCATGAGAGAGACCTAAGTCCCAGGGGAGGTGACATCACAATCTCAGAAGTGTACGGTGATCCATATGAAATGTGCTGCCTTTGGGACACAATGAGGTTCGTCACACTACCCCTACCCCTCCTACCCTGCTGCAGACTTGGGTCAGAATGCTAACTTCACCGCAGGACTGATATATAAGCAAGGCGTTGGAGGGGGGAAGGGAGGCACCTAACTGGCACATGTTGAGTGTGTGACTAATATGAAAAAGTGTCAGTAAATATTTACATATTTAAGGTCTTATTTGTAGTGTTGAGTGTGTCAGCTATATTTACCATTACTATTAGATGGCATACATTGTCACTATTTTCCACTTAATCTGGTCAAGTCTTTTTTTAAATGAACGGTATGTATATGCAACTATTCCCTTTTTTGTATGCCGGTATCTAAGGGTAAAGGTTTACTTGTTTATATTTGTCATAAACGTTCATGCACCTACTCCATGAAGTACCTCCAGCTGTCTGTAGTTTTCTCTGAGATGGGAAAATTGATGCTGCCTGGTGTAGTTTCTTGCAAGTCCATCCAAGTAACATTTTTATTCTTGGATATGCTTGTGGCTGATTCTCTTCAGCATCTCCCTGCCATATTTCTTCCTCTGTGGTGGGATAGTTTTCTTTTAGGCAGTCAGTGTAGTTGTCCATTGTAGAATGAGGGTAAAAAACACTGTCTGTCTCCTCATTTGTTAGAATGAACAGTGGACCAAGATTACATGAGGAGAGAAGGTGAAATTCTCTGCATTTACTTCCTGATTGGGTCTTCATTGTTTCTATGGTGGGTAGTTGCCAGTAGGATGTCAAGTACCTGAGGTGCTGTTTAGGTACTAAACCTGTAAGACAATGGCATTTTTCGAGTGATGTTTATATGGCCCAATTATACTGGAGATTATAATGACTCATTATCTTAATTACCTAATTTAGAGCTAATTGGCATATTAGTTGACTTAAGCACTGTTTCTAACCTAACACTTGTTTTAAAATCGCTTAAGAATACAACAAGTCATTGAAGCTGGATGTGAAGAAATGCTGCAGGAGAACATATATTTGTGTTTGGAGATGTTCTACAGTTAACACCAGCCAACCCATATTAAAAACATTAGGTTTCAAAGAATGTTGTACCACCGTCAGCAGCATAGGAAATGCTAATGTATGGCATCAGTTTTTCTAGAAAGAAGTAGTTGAATACATGTATTAGTATGAAAATCCAACATATGCTTACATGTTAAAGCGCATGTAAATTGGTGTACTGAACATGTGAAATCACCTTTAAAAGGTAGACTGTCAAGTTATCTGTGTGGACAAAAAACATCAGGCCCTGGTGCAATGCAAAACGTGAGAGAACCAATGGGCGCCCAAAAGCAAGTGCTGGGAGTGAGCGGAGGCTGAAGGCAATTGAGGAGGAAGACCAGGACCCAGAAGGACACATCAGGGCCCTCGTCACCAATCTCAGCGATTGTGGGGTTTAGCAAGGGAGGAAGAGGGGGAATGGGGAGGTGAAAAGGAAAGCCTTGAAGAGCTTTCCAGAATTTGTGGAGATCGGCTCAAGATGGAGAGGGAGGGGGAGGCTGTTCCACAGGACGGAGCCAGCCGAGGAAAGGGATCAGCCACCAGTTTGCTATTTAGAGAAGCGCTTGACACGCAGAAAGTTGGCACCAGTGGAGCGTAAAGATCTGAAGGGAGAGCAATCAGTGAGAGCCAGTTGTAGAAAGTGTGGTCCTTGGCCACAGACAGCCTTATGGATGATGCAGAGGGATTTGAATTTGACCCTTGTAGCAAACAGGAGCCAGTGGAGATATTTTGGGGCTGGAGAGATGCAGTCCCTGGGTTTGAGGCTGAGGATAAGACTCACAGTCATATTCCGGATAAGCTGGAGGGGGCGTAGAGAGGAAGAGGGTAGATTAAGGAAGAGGTTGTTGCAGTAGTCCTGCTTAGAGAGTACCGGGGCTCTAGAGACTGGAGGGACGATCAGAGAGGAAGGAGGTCAGCGAGCCCATTGCCTGCTCCGAGATACTAAGGGTGTCGTGGAGCCGCTTTATGAGGATGGAGTGGTTGACCCTAACAAATGAAGAGGAGAGATCAGGTAGAATGAGAACAGCTGGAGAATTAGAGTGAAGACATGGAACCAGTTCTTCATGGGAGTTCAGGAGAGCAGTTTCCGTGCCTCTGGATGCTCAGAATCCAGATTGATGCCGTGTAGGCAACCCACAAGCACAGTCTGCTGGGTCAGTTGGGGGAAGTCCAGCTTCTCCAAGAGTTTCCCAAGGAAGGGGGTGATAGAGATGGGGTGGTATTTAGCCGGACATGAGGTGTTGGTGGAAGGTGTTTTCAGGAGGGGCGTACAAGAGAGTGCTTGAGGGAAGAAGAGAAAGACCCAGTAGCAGGAGAGTGATAGCAGAAATCAACAAGTGCAGGGGCAAGAGAGCCAATATTGTCCTTCATAGTTCTAGCAGAACAGGGGGAGACCTTCATAGAGCAGACAACTCTAGTGACCTCATTGGATGTGACAGGAGAGAAGAAGGAAAGGAAGAGGGAAAATAGAAGGCCATAGGTTGCAGGGGGTTTGGAGGGGACAGGAGGAAAAAGAAGAGAGAGTGCTCAGGATTGTCCTGAGTTATTGCAGTGAAGTGTGTGGCCAATGCATTGCAAAGGGCCTGGGAGGGAAGAGGCGATGTGGAGACTGCGGAAGGGTTGGCTAGTACCTTGTAGATTTTAAGCCGTGTTGTTGGATGCGCCAGAGACGCGAGCTTAGATGTGGGCCCTTTTCTTGGAAAGAATGTAGAGTCGGTATTGCCTTTGGAGAAGGCGACAGGCCAGTTTGTCAGAGGGTGAGCCTGAGGTCTGCCACTTCAGTTCTGCAGCTCTGTACTTGCGTTTCAGGGCTGCCAGTTCCGAATCATACCAGGTGTTACACTTGGTGCAATGTTTCAGGCAAATCCTCATGACTAGGGCAAGAATGTCGAGAGTGTTAGTGATGGCAAGATGGAGGTTGCTGAGAGTGGAGTCAGAGGTATTGTCTGCAGTGGGAGGAGAGGGGGATGAAGGTGGATGCAAAGGCAGCAGCAGACACTCATTACATCAGGCGGATGTCCGTGAACGAGGTTGGCAGAGCTGGGAGAGGTGCGGTCAGATGACAGAGAGGACCCAGGTGAGAGGAGAGGAGAGAGTGGTCTGACCAGGAGAGTG